>NW_006399759.1:32334588-32336363 GCF_000299155.1 Elephantulus edwardii | reverse complement strand
GAAACGACTCGATGGCACATAACAACAACAACAACATACATCTTTTAATTTCCTGGCTGCTGTGCCAAGAGTGTTGATTGAATATGGGGTCCAAGCTATAGAGAAAATTTTATCTTCCTTTTAGTTCTCAGGTACAATCTTTGTTAGCATCTGTGGATCTGCCATTTCTTGGATACCTCCATGTATGGGCAATCTCCTCCTGTGTGATTTACTGCCTCTGAAAACATGCTGGAAGGTCAACTATTGGTCAGTTCTGACTTGATGGTACTCAACATTTACCTCTTGGTCTAGGAGGTTTTCTACACAGGACACTTGGCCAAAAGATGAGCTCTGTTTCCGGGTCTCTCCTTTTCTGCTCACTTTTCTCTCTTTTTATATCTTATGAGATAAGAGATGATGTAGGTTACATCCCAGGGAAACTTCTCTTACAGTTAGTTGTCTGTTTGAGCTGAGTAAGAGTGTCTAAATCCTTTACAATTGATTGAGTTAATCCAATTACATTATAAAATATGATTATATGACAACATGAATGCCAAAACAATTAGAGAAAGATCCAACAAAATTGACACATATTTTGAGGGGTCAGAATTAAATCAATGACAGCCATTTGTTGTATCTATAGATTTAGGGGCAATTATTTAAGAGTTAATAAGAACAGTTTTGGAACCAAAAAAACTTAGTTGTGTTTTCCACAAATAAAATGTATATGATATTCCAAATTTTCATTCTGCCCCCCAAGTGTCAATTGCTTGCTGAAAGTTAATAGAATTTGAAGCACTTGTTGTTGTTGTGTGCCGTGGAGTCGCTTTTGACTCATAGAGACCCTATGTAGAACAGCGCTAAACTCTGCTCTGTCCTGTGCCAATCGCACTGTCTCTGATACTCCTATTCCGATTATCCCAGTCACTGAATCAATCCACCTCATAGAGGGCCTTCCCCTCCTGAACTGTCCCTCCACCCTTCCAAGCATGATGCCCTTGAAGCACTTACTGAAGATCAAAGACAATGTCCTTCAACATGTTTCATAATTAAACATAAAAAGACAACATCATGACAAATTGAAAAAAAAGATTAAAATTATTAAAGATTTTGTTTACTTGGAAACACACAGAACATCCATGGAAGAAACAATCAGAAAACTAAACATGTATGGCATTGGACAAACGTATTGCCAAAGACCTCTTTAAAGTGCTTATAATCAAGGATGTTAGTTTAAAGAAGGTGAACCAGACCCAAGTCATGGTATTTTCAATTGTTTCATAAGTATATGAAAATCGGTCAATGAATAAAGAAAATCAAAGAAAATTATTGTCTTTGAATTGCATTGCCTTTGAATTGCTGGCAAAAAAATATAGAATACATTATGAACTTCCAAAAGAGCAATCAAATTTCTTTTGGAAGAAGTGAAGTAAGAGTGTTTATCCAAAGTGAAGATGATATGTTTTTTGTCACATATGTTAGACATCATATCAGGAGAGGTCAGTCCCTGGATAAGGACATCATACTTGGAAAAGTGATTATTGTCACTGTTAGGTGATATCAAGTCAACTACAACTCAAAGTGACTCTGTGAAAAACAGGTCTGAACTTTCCCCATCCTAAGCCGTTCTTCTAATTTCTCTCATGTTCTTGTCCATTGCTGTAGTCATCTATCTTGTTGAGGATCATTCTCTTTTCTCCTTATCCACTAGTTTTGCCAGCATAATTTTTCTTCCCAAGAACTGATTTTGCCCCTGCCCTAAGTAAATGAGTTGAAGTTTTAACACACTTGTCTGT
>NW_006399759.1:32332597-32334216 GCF_000299155.1 Elephantulus edwardii | reverse complement strand
TGGATTGATTCAGTGACTGGGATAATTGGGATGGGAGTGTCAGAGACAGTGCGATTGGCACAGGACAGAGTGGAGTTTAGGGCTGTTGTACATGGGGTCGCTATGAGTTGCAAGCAACTCGATGGCACATAACAACAACAACAACAATGCAATGTATGTTTGTAGGGTGTGTTATACAGATTAGAGATTGAAAAACTAAATCGTATAGAATAATACTTTATTTGGTATGAATTCTATGCAGAGCTCTTTTTTAAAATATTATTATGATTACTGTTACTATTATAACTGTTTTGACTCAGTTCAGTACTTCCTCAGGGAAAATGTCAGATCCTGGGCTGTGAGATCTTTTTCTTGGTTATCACTCCTAGGTATTTAATTACGACTTGTTCCTAACTTGCCATCACCTTACTCTTTAAGATAACTTGTCTGAAGACCAATTTATGGTTCTAGAGTTTTACTTTTGACTGTGATAATACTCACCAGAAAATATTTTACTCAAGGTTCACCTCTGGTTTGATGCCTATTATTTTACATCAGAATTATTTACAGAGGCCTTTTCCTTCAAATAGGAGCACTTTAGAGCAAGTAGAAGGCCTAATTGATGTCTTAAACTCTAGGTTAATGCAGAGTAAGACACACTGTACCTTCTTAACTTTGATTGTTAGATTCTTTGGGGGTTGTGTTTATCCTGGCTGTTATTACTTCCTTTATGGCTTTGAATCTAGGTTTGACTTCCCCTATCAAACAATCTGCATTATACAAATAACAAAACCCTGCTTGCTGAAACTGAGGAGAATCTGAAGCACATACTGCAGAAGGTCAAGTATTGCAGTCATCAATAGGGATTGAAATGCAACATCAAGAAAACAATGATTCTCTCCACGGGACCAGTAGGCAGCATCATGATAGATGGTGAAGAAATTAGGATTGTTAACAGCTTTAGTGTGCTTGGCTCCACAATTTACACTCTTGTGACCAGGAGCCAGGAAATTAAAAGACGAATTGCGCTGGGAAAGTCTATTGTCAGAGACCCCTCCAGAGTACTGCAGAGCAATGATGTCAGTCTGGAGACTAAAATGTGCCTCATACATTCCGTAGTCTTTGCAATTGCTTGCTATATATCAGAAAGCTAGACAATGACTAGTGATGATAGAAGAAGGATTGATGTCTTTGAGCTGTGGTGCTGGAGAAGAGTATTGAATATACCACTGACTACTAAAAAAAAAACAAGTTCGTCCTGGAGAAGGTAAAGCCAGGGTGCTCCTGGGAGGCAAAGATTTTGAAACTTAAACTAACATATTTTGGACATGGTGCAAGGTGGGATCAGTCCTTGGAGAAGGATATCATGCTTGGGAGGGTGGATGGACAGTGCAAGAGAGGAAGACCCTAAATGAGATGGATTGACTCAGTGACTGGGAAAATGGGGGTAAGTGTGTCAGAGACAATAAGATTGGCACAGGATAGAACAGGGCTTAGGGCGGTTGTACATAGGGCCCGCTATGAGTCTCAGGTGACTCGACGACAGGTAACAACAACAAACAACAATTCCTTCTGACTGTTTCCCACTTATGCATTCTAGTTACCAATTATCATTAAATGTTGTTGTTGTTGTTGTTGTT
>NW_006399759.1:32328880-32331172 GCF_000299155.1 Elephantulus edwardii | reverse complement strand
TTCTTCTTTCATCACCATAGGCTCTTGCTCATATGTTGTTTCATGAAATTCTTCTGTGTCTTCCAATTCCTTTCGATACAGTGACTCAGTATCATTAAATATCTCTATTTTTTTAAGATTTTTTTTTATTTGTTACAATTTTGTTAACAAAGTTTGGTATACATTGTGTTTCACACTGTTCTTTATTCAGTGTGTTTCACATAGTCATTCTCATGCATCATATTTCATAAAATTAATCACCGTTCGACCTTGCCTATCATTACCCTATCTTTAGCCTGGATCCTTCCCCTATCCTTTTGTCCTTCCCTCCACCCACAAAATTGTGTGACCCTGTGATTTCACCCCTACCTATCCACACCCCTCTTTTCCCCCTCTGCCCACCTTGAGTTCCCATACATGTTGTAATAGTTATCCTTCTAATTTTTAATAATGGTCTTACACAGTATTTGTCCTTATGAGACTATATTAGTTCACTCAGCATAATGTTCTCCAGCCTCTTCTAAATGGCATTTTATTCAGTGCTGCATAGTATTCCATTGTGTGACTGTACCGCAGTTTTTCAATCCATTTGGTTGTGTTTGGACCTTCGGGCTGTTTCTATGTTCTTGCAATGGTGAACATTGGTATAGAAATCTCTGTGTCTCAGTTCTAATTTTCTTGGAGTATATTCCTAGTAGCCTAATAGCTGGAGTATCTTTGTTTGCCTTTTTTGAGGAAACATGCAAACCAGAGTGGTTTCACCATTTTACAGTCCTACCAACGGTATATGAGAGTTCCTACCTCTCCACATAGTCTCCAATATATGTTGCTTGCTGCCAGTGTTACTGGGCTGAGATGGTACCTCATTGTGGTTTTGATTCTCATCTCTCTTTTGCCAGTGATTTTGATTCTGCTACCTGCAGAAAGCTGAAACAGGATTCATATCTCACACCATACACAAAAATCAACTCCAAGTATATTAGAAAACAAGGAGTAAAGTCTCAAACTATAAAGTTCATAAGAGATAAACTGGAACCATGCTTAAAACGCTTAACCTATATTATAGAGACTCCAAAATACAGCTAGAAATGCACAAATTAGATGATATAATTGATGAATGGGACTTTCAGAGATTAAATCTCTGTACTCATCACAAACTTTTCCAACTGAGAGAGACGGAAACCTACTGACTGGGAACACATTTGGCAATACCATTTATGACAAGGGACTCATAGCAAACGTTTGCAGAATATACCTGGGCCAGCAGACGATAAAGACTGATTAAACAAATTACACAATGGGCAAAAGACATGGAAAGGTTTTCACAGCTGAAGACATTCATGCTGCTAATAGACATTGGAAAAAATGCTCGAAATCACTGGTGATAGGAGAGACGCATATCATTAAGCAACTTGATTGCATGTTCAGTCAATTTTAGACTGAAAGGGTTGGTAAAAAGTCAGTGTCTTCTTCTTTGGCTCCAGATGTAGAAACGTATATGATAAGGAATTTATGAAGGAATATATTAAGGGCAGCCTACAAGCACCAAATCTAGAAGGCAAAGATAGATGAAGAAAGGAAGAGAAGAAATTCTTTAAATAACCTATTTTGTGGTAGTTCTGGAGAAGACACTGGCACAAAACTTGAGGAGAAATCTTTGGGATTTTTGGCTTAATGTTGTTAATAAAACTGTTTAGATGGAATAATTCTCGTAATATAATAAATCTCACCTCCTCAACCAACTCATAACACGTGATAACTTATCCCTTGTTTTTTGTTGCTATTAGTTATTTTGGAGTGGATTCTAACTCAAGCCAATCTCATACCTGCAAAATAGAACAGCTCCATAGGTTTTTAATGATAGTGATCTTTTGGAAGTGGAAATCTAGCTCAATCTTTCAAGATCCCTTGCATGGGTCCCATTTTTTTAGCTAATAGTTTATAGTGGTTAACCATTGCACCATCCATGGATAAAAGCATAAAAGAAAACAAACAAAACTATCACCAAACTAACAATAAGACAATCAAATCCTGCATTGCTGAGCCCACTCAGTTTTCAGTAGAAAATTCTTCAGCTAGAAGCTATAGCTTTTATTCCAAGGTTTAGCACCCTTTCTGTGCACCACAGAGTTTTAATTATTGATGTTTTAACGAAAGTTTACAGAAAATTTGGGTTTCCATTTATTCATTGCTGCACATTTTTCTTCCTATCACCCCCTGTTCTCTTTTCTCTTTGAAAAGATTCTTTCATTTTTGCACAATTTCCTTCTCCCCCCACTGCCCCCACCCCAGTCCACTTTGTTATGCACCTCT
>NW_006399759.1:32316077-32325540 GCF_000299155.1 Elephantulus edwardii | reverse complement strand
TAACACCAACAACAACATACCCATTTTGTGACTGGGTTGTTTACGTTTGTCTTGTTGAGATGCTGGTGTATTCTACTATGAAAAACCAAGATTCAATATCATTCTCAATGCAGAAAGAGTAAAGGCATTCCCTTTGAGAACAGGAACTAGGCAAGGATGTCCACTATAATCTATCCTATTCAATAATGTATTGGAATTCTTAGTGATAGCAATAAGACAAAAGAAGGAAATAAGAGTTACCCAAATTGGCAAAGAGGAGGTAAAATTATCTCTTTATGCCGAGGATATGATAGTATACTTAGAAAACACTAAAATTTAGTGAGAAAACTACTGGACATTTCTGACCAATTCAGCAGAGTGGCAGGATACAAGATCAACTTATCAAAATCAGTTGTATTTCTCTACAGCGAGAAAGTGAAGACAGAACTGCGCCTAAGAAAAACAATACTCTTTATAATAACTAATCACAAGATTAAATATTTGGTAGTAAACATATCTAAAAACACAAAAGATCTATTCAAAGAAAATTTAAAACATTACTACCAGAAACAAAAAGAGACCTAGAGAAATGGAAGAATGTATCATAGTCTTGGATAGAATGATTCAATATTGTGAAAATGACAATTCTACCAAAGGCAATCTACAAGTTCAATACAATCCCAATACAAATCCCAATTCCATCTTCAACTAGATGGAAAAAGCAATTAATAAGTTAATCTGGGATGGAAAGAGACACCAAATATGCTAAGCACTTAAAAAGAGGGAAAAAAATTCTACTACTCAGCCGTGGTGGTCGAGACAGTATGGTACTGCTACAATAACAGACATCTAGATCAATGGAATAGAATTGAGAACCCAGAAATAAGCTCATCTACCTACTGTCAAATTATTTTTGATAAAGAGATAACTCAGTTAAGTGGAGAAAAGAAAGTGTCTTAAACAAATTGTGCTGGAAAAATTGGAAAACTATCTCTAGAAAACTCAAGCAAGACTCACACTTCACACCATACACAAAAACCAACTCAAAGTGGTTCAAGGACATAGGACTAAACCCAAGCATAGAAGAACTCTAGAAGTCCTAATCCACATCATAAATGTTCTCCCAAGCATCCTGACAAACCTACAACCAGGAAATAAAATAGATGAACGGGACCTTCTAGAAATCAAATCCCTATGCACATTGAAAAACTTCTCAAATAGGGCAAAAAGGAAAGCTTCAGAGTGGGGGGCGGGAAATAATTGGTCCTGACAGTAACAGGCTTTTCAATGACTGGTTCTTCAGATGTAGACCATGGGTTACTCTTTCCAAGATGCCTGTCAACGAACTTGGTCCTCCAAATTTTTGGTTAGCAGTCAGCATGTTGATTGTTTCCAGCATGTAGATTACAATCCTAGAGAAGTTTTCCATTATACTTTAAAAAAGGTCTGTGGTTGTTGTTTAAGTGTCATCAAGTTGAGTACGACTCAGCTATCCTATGAACAAGAGATCACAAACCAGTTCTATCCTGTACCATCCTCACTCTTCGTAACACACAAGAGCCCACTGCAGCAGTCACCATGTCAGTCCACCTAATTCAGGGTCTTCCACACCTTCTCAGACCCTCCACCTTTCCTAGCATCATGTCCTCCAAGGAATAGTCCCTTTTAACAACATGCCCAAAGTACGTGTGGTAAAGCACCATCATTCTTGCTTCCCAGGATCATTCTGGCTGCACCCTTTCCAAAGCATATGTTTGTATAAGGGCCCATAGAAATGATTATAGAATTGGTTTCAAGCACAATTAAGATTGCTCAGCCAAGGGGCTTTCCCAAGTAAAGCTTTGATTTCAGACAGTCCAACAAGTTTCTATTTTCTTTAATTTCTTTGATGTTTTAAGAATCTTCTGCCTCAAGTACAGGAAGAATTTATTTATTTCCTGCTCAAATCATTGAACTGAGTTTCCCCTTTCACTGTGCATGTATGGGCACAGGGTTTACATTTTTAAATGACACCTGAGATCAGTAGAAGCATATATCTTTTTACATTTAGAAGTTAAAAAAAAGTGCTTTGCTGTCTCTGTCAGTAGCAAGCAAAGTGGCATGCAACTAACATAAATCAGGAATCACTGTGATTCTTTAATGGAAAAACTTAACAAGGTCCTAACATTTTATGCACTAGTTGTTAATATATTGAAGCAGCCACTAATCTCTAAGTCTGAACGGAATGCAAAACCCAGTAATGCCTTTGCCTCTGGATATATCAGAGCTTAGTGATTATTAGAAGGTTAATACTGTTTTGTACATGAATAAGATCCAGATTTAGGGTGCCTTCCTTGCCTTGGGAAGCTAAACCTCTGAGTTGTTGGTTAACACAGCAAAATAATGCATTATGACACCAGTACTCTTCATGTGTACGTACTTAAATAAAAATTTACTAATTATAAACTTTAGTAATATGCAGCTAATATGTCTAAATCATAGTTCAATAAAGATATTAACATAAACAAGAAATTTACCCACCTTTCAAATTATAACACAAATTTGATTACCAAAAAAGGTTTCCTTATCATCTTCTGCCTCTGAATTTCTAGTGCCTGACTTGTATAAATATCTTCGGCTAATTCTAATTAGCAAAAAATATTGCTTTGGGAATTAGGGAATAGGACTTGGATGTGTGCTATGATTATACTTGAATGACTACTTTGAGGACAGGAAAATGGAAATGTGAATGTCTTGACTATTTAAACAAGTGAATGTGGAACTATTTCTACTTATAAAGCAAACTGCCACTGCTCTGCTAGTTTGCACAAGGCTCTCTGGCTTCCAAATCTGGTAGCCCTAAGGGCCAATCCAGCCAAGAGGATTAACTCCAAGCTTCTTCTACCTCTCCTGGGGCTGATGGCCCTGTGGCGAGGTGTTCCAGCTATGAGCAGCAAGTGAAAGGGTGCTTGCTGTGTTGCTCTGTAATTATTATCCTCAACAGAGACCATCCCAGATCTGAGCAGTTTAAACCCTCTGGGCTTTGGCACAATTTGTAACCCGGATTAATTAGTTAATGCTCATAAAACACTTTGAAGATGAAAAACTATGTAGGAGTGCAAAGCCCATGTATTAATGATGATCATTATATAAATTTAAGCTCTAAACTCAGTACTTCTAATTGGAAGGGGTAACTCTGTTGTGAATTTACAGCAGGGAGAATGTCCTGGGTCTGGGAAGCCGTGTGAAATATGTGAAGACCAGCTCTGGGCACGATGAGTGCTCTGGGAAAGATGTGGGCATGAATCCTACTAAGACATACAGTTGAGCCATACTTGGAATTTCCTTTCTGCTTTTCTACTGCTGATCCTATCCATGGCATTTTCAATTATTTCTTATGCATCTGAAAACTAGCTAATGTATAAAGATAACTGAAGAAAAATCAAAGAATTGTTTGAATTGTGGTGTTGGAGAAAATTACTGAATATTCCATAGACTTCAAAATGAATGGACAAACAAACTAAAAACCAAAACCAACCCAAGTATGTATTGGAGGAAGTGTAAACAGGGTGCTTCTTAGAGGCAAAGATGATGAAACTTTGTCTTACATATTTTGGACATGTTGTGAGGAGGGTTCAAACCTTTAAAAAAAGACATTATCCCGGGGAAAGTCAAGGGTCAGAGAAAGAGATCTGCAACAAGATGGGTTGACAAATGGGCTCCAGCATTTCAGAGAAGGTGAAGACGCCACAGGATAAAGCAAGACCCAGTTCTGTTGTTCATTGGGTTGCAATGAATTGTAGCCAACTAGATCATACCTAACAACAACATAAGACGTGGAGCGCTTAATTAATCTTACTCCCTAGATCTTAATACACTGTTATTCAGGCTGTTAACCAGCCCCATTTTTGCTATTTTTTTTTATTTAAAACAGTTTTACTTAAAATATATCTCTACTCACTACTCACCACCCTTCCTTCTCACTTTGGGCATGAAATAGACTTTTACTACCATGTATACACGTTCCCCTCTCACATCTCACACTAATGGGATATGACAGGTATGTGGGAAGGTATTGCACATGGTCACATTAACAAATTTTTATGGGATTTTTTCCTTAATGTTGTTAATACTAATAGAAATAATCTGTGGGGAGCTGATTATATGCCTGACATTGTGTTAGGCATTTATCTCTAATCCTTACAACCTTCCAGTAGGGTAGAGATTACTGTAGGTTTATTTGTTTTACATATAAGGAAACTAAAGCTTCAATTAACTGTTTTGTGCAGGGCCACAGAATGTTAAGTGCTGAATTAAATCTAGATTCAAAAGAGAATGTGTCTGGCTACAGTGCCTAAATATTTGAACCACATTTTGGCATGTGTGCTTTTTCTATTTCTATGGAGGGTTCTATTAAGATTATTTTTCTTTCTTTTCTAGCTGCTTTTAGGGTAAGTAATGAATAATTTTTTTGGTCCCACTTTTCACTTATGATAGAGCATCTTTCAGAGTTAAAACTTCTGAGAATACACTAATGGGTCAGCTATGAGTTGATTCTGACTCAACAACACACAACAACAACTTAAAAAAAGATACATTCTTCACTCTTTCTGCTCAGTCATATTAATGTGTTTGTGCACTCTTCCATAACCTCTTCTAAAACGAGGACTGAAGATGGAGTTTATGTGTGGGATTGGAAAGAACCTGAGACATATTCTCAGAACTGAGTGGGCAGTGGGAGAGGTAGCACTGCACTAAAAGCTTTCTACAGCACAAGTCAAATAATTAATCCATTCATTAATCTCTTTTCTTTCTTCTAACTCCTGATCTCAAAGGCTCCATTCTCTTGGACGCTAACTCCATGACTAAGTTAGGTGGCAGCACTGATTACTAAGGAACAATTTACTGTATGTTCCTAATGATCTGTACTTAATCCTCATACCACCACCTGTGAGTGAGTCTATTTTCTCCAATCTGAACTTTTCAAATGTAGCATTGTTACCCCTAGCATTGTGTCTAGATCAAAGAAGACAAGATGATTCTTTTCTTTATTTCTTTGTTAAATAAGTGAATCATTGGTTGACACCAAAGGAAAACCAAAACCAAAACATGGTTAAAATGTTTTCCCTTCAACCCTCTTTTCTTCTTTGGATTTCTTACCCTCTCTTTCAGAAATGGGTTGCAAATTGGGTCTTTAAATTTTTAGTGAACATATGTTTAGAACATGCTTCGTGGGAAGAACCATTCTAAACTCTATCAGTAAAACCCATAGTTTGTACTTTTTTCATTATACTACAGGTTCAGGAATGATGCAGTAGGTAGGAAATCTCAGTTATGTAAATTGTACTGAGTGTGACTTTGGGAAAAAGTCTCGTTATTGGTATAAGCTTCAGATTCTTCCTATATAACTTTTTTAGTTGCTTAGTGCTGCTGTAACAAACCCCAAAACAAAGCAGTGTAAGTGACAGAACATTTATCTTTCCAGGAAAATAAAGAAAACAGTTCTGGACGTTAGAAGTCCAAATTCAGGTTGTGCTCTAGGGTGAGAAACTTTTTTAACTTTTTTGGTTTCAAGTTGCTTCCAGCAAACCTTGCTATTCTTAGGCTTATAGATGCATCTGTCATGTGTGTCTATCTTTGTATGCAGTTACCCTCCTGTGTGCCTCTCTATGTTTCTTTGGGTTTTTTGGAACTCAAATGTTTACACTCTCTCCTACTTCATTGTATGACCTCATTAAAATAAAAATTTTAAAAGCTTCTTAAAACATCTAAAAAACAATTCCCCAAAAATATGAATACTTATTTTTACATACAGAGGTTAGAAAATATATTTGGGAAGAACACACCCTAAACTACAACAACAAAAATCTATTGTTGTCTGCAAAACATAGAGATCCTATGTACAATAGCTCTGAACCCTGCCCTATCCTGAGCCAACCTCTCTTACTTTGACACACTTGCCTCTATTACCAGAGTTCCTGTGCAAATACATCTTATCTGGACGTTTTACTCTCCTGTGTTGTGCCTGTACCCTTCCAAGCCTGATGTCCTTCTCCAATGACGGTCCCTCCTGGCCATGTGCCTAAAGTATGTGAGATGGAGCTTCAAAATCCTATGGTGAGAAAGAAACTCTTACACATTTTTGGTGGGATTATAAAATGGTACAACCATTCTGGAAGGCAGTTTGATGCCTCCTCAAAAAGCTGAACATAGAAATTCCATATGACCCAGGTATCCCACTACTTGGAATATTCCATGAGAAAATGAGAACTGAGACAAAAACAGAGATTTGTATACCAATGTTCGTAGCAACATTATTCACCATCATAGGAATATAGAAACAGCCCAAATGTCCAACCAGAAATGAATGAATTGAAAAACTATGGAACATTCACATAATGGAATACTATGCAGCATGGAGGAATAATGATTTTTTAAAAATTTTTTATTAATTAAATGACGGTTTACAGAGACTTAGAGTTTCCATTCATTCATTGTTGCACTTTTCTCACTGCCCATCCCATGCCCCCAATTCACTCTTCTCCTTCAAAAGTAAAACAAAAACTCTTTCATTGTTATGCAATCCCTCCCTCCAAGTCCACTCTACTGTGCATCCTTCATTCTGGACTCCTGTCATGACAATAATACCCAAACATATATCCCTTTTAAACAGTTCTCTCCCTCATCTGTTTCAATGCTGTATACATCATTCCTCCCCTCCTTCTCTGTCTTCCCTCAACCCCGATGTCAGTCCTATTTTACAACAGTAGCCCTATGCAATATTTGTCCTTTTGTGACTGAGATATTTTACTCAGCATAATGTCCTCCAGGGTCATCCGTTTTGCATAATATTTCATGAGTTACTTGTTTTTCAATGCTGCATAGTATTGCATTGTTTGACTATACCAGAGCTTCTCTATCCATTTGTTTGTAGACGGGCACTTAGGTTGTTTCCAGGTCTTCACTATTGTGAACAAAGCCACAATAAACATGGGCATGCATATATCTGCTTGGGAGATGGTTATGGTTTCTTTAGGGTAAATTCCCAGCAGTGGAATGGCTGGGTCAAATGATATTTCTATTTGCAGTTTTTTGAGAAAGTGCCATACTGCCTTCAATAGTAGCTGCACCATTTTACACTCCCACCAACAGTGAAAAAGGGTTCCAGTTTCTCCACAACCTCACCAGCATTTGATGTTTGCTGTTCTGTTAAATTTTGCTATTCTTACTGGGATGAGATGATATCTCATAGTTGTTTTGATTTACATCTCTCTTAGAGCAACGATTCTGTTAATTATTATCTAACTTGGGAGGGATTACAGAGCATTATGTTGAGTGAACTAACTCAGTCCCACAAGGATAAATATTGCGTAAAACCATTATTGTAGAATGAGTATAAGGAACAAAGAGGGGTGGAAAAGGTTGGGAGCAGAGGGATGAGAATGTGCAGCAGGTGGGGAGGATTAATCATGGGGTTGTACAATTTGATGGAGGGGTGAGAGAAATTGAAACAATTTTTCTTGAAAACTATGTATTAAAATTTTGTAAATAAACTAGTGGTGGTGATGTTATGTACTGTCGAGTAACCTGTGACTTATAGTGACCCTATGTACAATAGCCCTAAAGTCTGCCCTATCCTGTGCCAATCTCACCATCTCAGACACACCTACCCCCATTACCCCAGTCACTGAATCAATCCATCTCATCAAGGGTCTTCCTCTTCTGCACTGTTCCTGCACCCTTCCAAGCATGATGTCCCTCTCCAAGAACTGATCCATCCTTGCAACATGACCAAAGTATGTCAGTACAGCTTCAGAATCCTTGCCTCCAAGGGGCTGCTCTGTTTTTCCCTCTCCAGGACAAACCTGTTTGTTTTTCTAGCAGTATATTAAATACTCCTCTCCAACAACACAGCTCAAAGGCATCAATTCTCCTTCTATTATCCCTAGTCATTGTCCAGTTTTCTGATGCATACAAGTGATTGCAAAGACCATGGCATGTATCAGGCGCACCTTACTCTCCAGACTGACATCTTTGCACTTCAGCACGTTAGAGAGATCTCTAACCACAGACTTTCCTATCGCAATATGTCTTTTAGTTTCCTGGCTACTGGTGCCGAGAGTGTTGACTGTGGATCCAAGCAAACTGGCTGGTGGTGTTGTTATGTGCCATTGAGTTGCTTGCGAATCCTAGCTACCCTATGTACAAGAGCCCTAAATTCTGCTCTGCCCTGTGCCAATAGCACTGTCTCCGATACACCCATCCCTATTACCCCAGTCACTGAATCAATCCACTTCATAGACGGCCTTCCCTTCCTGTGCTACCCCTCCACCCTCCCAAGCATGATGTCCCTCTCCAAGGACTGGTCCCTCCTTACAACACATCCAAAGTATGTCAGAGGAAGCCTCAGAATCCTTACCTCCAAGGAGTAGCCCGGTTTAACCCTCTACAGGATGAATCTGTTTGTTTTCTTAGCAGTCCATAGTACACTCAATACTCTTCTCCAGCACCACAGCTCAAAGGCATCAGTTCTCCTTCTATCCTCCCTAGTCATTGTCCAACTCTCTGATGCATAACAAGTGATTGTAAAGACCATGGCCTGTATCAGACACACCTTAGTCTCCAGAGAGACACTGGGGGCAGAAAGAAATCACAGGCAGAGAAGTAGAACAGCAAAAAGGACCTTGAAAATCCCTTCCTACCCCACAGGTAAATGTGAAGACCCCAAGGCTGCATGGAAATTGTTGGGGCCTGACGGCCAAGAAAAATCTATCTACATACCAATTCTACAGGACACATCACCTTTGCTTGGGAAACATTACCACTAAGCTTAAGAGACACTGGTTAAAAAAAATTCAAAAAAAGAGACACTGGTTACAGCATAAGAAACTGTCAGCAAATTAGTAGAAAAAAAAATTCTTTCGTCTAAGGAGAAACTTGAATTCACCTTCTCTAATACAAATATGTTTGTTCTCTTGGCAGTCCATGGCATGTTCAAGACTCTTTTCCAGGACCACAAATCAAAGGTATCAATTCTTCTTTCATCCTTAGTCATTGTGCAACTCTCTGATGCATAGTAGGTAACTGTGAAAACTGTGGCCTGGACCAGGTGTACCTTAGTTCTTAGACTGATAGCATTATACTTTAGCACTTCTTTTTTAGGTATTTAAGAAATAACTCATTCAACTCTTCACTGACATTGAGCTGATTCCAACTCATAGTGACCCTCTCTCAGATTTCTGGGGCTATAAATTTTATTGAGAGGAGACACCTATCTTTCTTTTGTGCAAATGCTGGTGAATTTCAAATCACTGGAGATACAAGGCCTTTCAGTATGCAGTATACCTCTCTATAGACTACGGAACTTTATGCTTAACAAAATATTTTTATTTTGTTACTGAATATGTCTGTGATACCGAAAAATAGCAAGCTTCTAATAATATTTATCAATAAATATTTTAGTTGCATTTATGAATTATTTTTTATGATTATAATTTTATTTTAA
>NW_006399759.1:32309897-32315977 GCF_000299155.1 Elephantulus edwardii | reverse complement strand
GACTTACCTCTTGGTTTCCTAGTAATCCATGAAATATTCAGAACTCTTTTCTAACACCACAGTTCAAAATTCTTAATTAATAATTATAATTTTATAATTATTTTTTATCATAATTTCCCCGTTTACCTTCGAGAGTTGTCCTTCTCCAGACTCCCCTAGCAATCTACAATAAAGGAAATAAAACTAAATTCTATTTAATGTTGCATTCTGAAAGCTTCGGTTCAACAGACTATCCATAGCTCTTTGTCAATGATGTAGTTAGTCCATGAAATATCTCTCTTATGGAAGAAACTTGATGTCAGTGAGTACTTTGAGCATGAAACTGTGATCAAAGTGATGCTAAATTCTGGCATAGCCTTTTGGCCTAAGGCAAGGCAATTGGAAGAACACATTTAAAGGGCTCCAATAGGGTCTCTTCTTTGCACTAAAACATTCCAAAGGCGTGCTTCCTGAAGACAGGACTAACAAATCTCAAATGTGCCAAACCAAAGTATACATCCATTTTATTAGTACTATACCCTCTTCTTTGACTACCCCATGTCACCCAAATCTTCATGGCCACGTTACTCTTTGGAAACCTCAGAACACTCTTCAGCTAGTACATCAGGAGAAAGTCCTTTGAAGAGTCAATGAACATGAGTCATTAATAAAGATCATGATTCATAAGTCAACTTCAGAGACCAAGTTCTTTTTAGTGCTCATTATTCCTTCAATAGACTGAGATGAGCCAATAGTTAATTTGCAAATTGCAAGACTTAGTAAAAGTGAGACTTTAACGGCAGGGTAATTAGTAAATTACTTTGTAAAGGGAGGTTAAGCCTGCTCAAATTTCCAAATTTATTATACATAGAAAAAAAATCCTCTCATTCTGTCCTTTTTCAGAGTTTATGATTTAGTCGTCATTTCTCTATCCACTTTTCTTGCTATTCTATATTTCCTCTTAGGCTTTGATTTAGCCAGATGGTTTTGGTCACAGTGAGACCCTTGAGCAGACTCTTGATTATTAAAAGAAGCTTCGCATGTACACCCATGCTGTGCCTTTGAATGAGTTGAGGCACTTACAAACCACTTATCTAAATGCCAATAAAAGTAAATCCCAAGGACCATTCACAACACGTTCTTTGTTGCTTGGACTATATCTACTAAGAGGATGCCTATTGCTTTCTTCTTGTTCTAAAGTGTATTTCTCTATCTCTTGACCTTCTGGTCTTTCCTACACAATGCAGGAGTAAAGCATAAAGGCGCTTGCATAAGACTGAGGCAAGGGTTGTGCTGGCAGCCAACTGTGAAATTCAGGTAGCATTCAAAAATCTCCATCTTTATCAGAGGCACAGCCCACAGTGCTGTATCTTGGTGCAGGTGTTGACTGTTGATTATATTGATTTAAAAATCTCTCTCCCATGAGCAAACACCTGGGGTATTTTACAATTATCAGGATCCTAAGCTTTATGAACTACTGTATATCAGTGTCACAAGACTGAAGATCATTGTAAAAACTGTAGCACTAAGGCACAAAGGAAAATATTCTGAAAAGGTGATTCTGTCATAAATTAAAAGAATCCACTGAAGTTAGTTATTATGTGGACTAGAGAATTCAAGAAAGTTTACATTAAAGAAGCAATGGGCTACTTAAATAAAGGTGAGAAAATGTTAATAAGTTTAAGAAACGTTTCTTGTTATGTACAGTCAAGTTGACTCTGATGCATGATGGTTCTAAGTACAACAGAAGGAAATTCTGCCCAATTCTGCACCATTCTTACAAACTCTGTGGTGCTTAAGCCAATTTTTAGAGCTACTGCTAGAAATGAGGTCAGAGAATATTTCAGGAATGGGCAATATATAAATTAAAGCATGAGAGCAGAAATAAAGTGGTCAATAAGGACTTGAATCTACTTGGCACCAGTAGTAGATCATAGAGGTTGTTGTTATTTTTCTTGTTATGTGCCATCAAGTTGCCCATGACTCATAGCCACCCTGCATGTACAATAGTTCTGAACCCTGCCCTATCCTGAACCAGTCTCACAACTCCAACACACCTAGTCTCATTGCCTCAGTTACTGTGTCAATTCAGCTCGTGTACGGTCATCCTCTTCTGCGCTGTCCCTCTACCCTTCCAAATATAATATTTTCCACCAAGGACCTGTCCCTTCTAGCCATGTGCTCAAAGTATGTGAGATGGAGCTTCAAAATCTTTGCCTCCAAGGAGAAACTTGGTTTCACCCTCTCCAAGACAGGCATATTTGTTCTCTTGGCAGTCCATGGTAAATGTTCAATGCTCTTCTCCAGCACCACAACTCAAAGACATCAATTCTTCCTCTGTAATCCTTAGTCTTTGTCCAGCTCTCTGATGGATAGCATGTAATTGCAAAGACCACAGCCTGGATCAGGCTCATCTTAGTCTCTAGACTGATATCATTGCTCTTTAGCACTTTGGAGATGTCCCTGACAGCCAACTTCCCCAATACAATCAATCTTTTACTTTCTTGACTGCTGGTGCCAAGAGTGTTGATTGTGGAGCCAAGGAAGGAAAAATTTTTAACAACATCAATCTCTTCTCCATTTGTCATGGTGCTGCAAATTGACCTAATGGTGAGAATCATTGTTTCCTTGATGTTGAGCTTCAATGCATATTGAAGACTACTGTCATTGGCCCCTGCAGTAAACACTTCAGGTTCTCCTCAATTTTGGCAAGCAAAGTTCTATCATCTGTATAGTTGAGGTTAATATTAACATATTTACTATAAGATAGCCTTTCTGACTATTAAATCATATGTCTACTCACAACACTGTGAAGAGAACAAACATGTCTGTCCTGGAGAGCATGAAACCAGTTTCCTTTTTGGTGGCAAGGATTTTGAACCTCATTGTTATGTACTTTGGGCATGTCACCAGGAGGAATCAGACCTTGGAGAAGGATATCATGCTTGGGAGGGTAGAAAGTCATAGTAGAAAAGGAGCACCTTGTATAAAATGGATTGGCACAGTGACTGGCAATGAGATCATATGTGATAAAGTTGGTGAGGTTGACACAGGATAGGACAAGGCTCAGAGCCTTTGTTCATAGGGTCACTATGAACTGAAGTCGACTCCACAGCATGCAACAACAGTTCACAATAGATGAACTGTCATCAGGTAGATTCTTACAACAAGTGTACAAGATGGATTATAACTGCCTCAAAGAGTTGCCAAGGGATAAAATTGAATGGAAAGAATTTTACTAAGAAGAAGCTACTTCCTCAAATTAACATCTACCTTAGTGATTTGGCTAGAGTAAGCTTTCAGAAACTTCTGCTGATGTGGCATGACTAAAAATGAGATGAGATATCAGAAAATGTCCATGATTAGCATGAACATGAAATATTTGAAGTATATGCTGTTGGATATGACTCATACTGACCATATAAACAACAGACATGAATCCTGTCCTATCCTGTGTCATCTTCAAGATCCATTGCTACAGTTACCATGTCAATCCATCTCATTGATCGTCTTCCTTCCTTTCACTGAATCACCCCCTTTCTAAACATGACATCCCCTTCTAAGGAATAGCCTCTCCCAGCAAGATGTCCAAAGTGTAACAGATGAAGCTTCCCCATACTTACCTCCAAGAAGCAGTCTGGCTATACTTTTGAAGTTGTATCTAGGAAAATAGGAATTTTTAAAAATGAAATGAAATGCATAAAAATCAATATCTTAGGCATTAATGAGCTAAAATGGACTGATATCTGCCATTTTAAATATTCTAAGGATGACAAATCAAAGTATAATGGCACATTTTGTCATCAAAAAGAACTTTTCAAGATCTGAGCTGAATTATAATGTTGTCAGTGGTGAAATAATATCCATAAGCCTAAAAGAAAGACCCATTAACAGAACTATTGTTCAAATGTTCTCATTACTCTCTAATGCATACACAAAGAAATTGAGCATTTTCACCAAACTTTCTAATCTAAAACCGATTAAATATTCATTAAGAATACGTTGATGATTAATGATGAATAGAATGTTAGAAACAAACAAGGGTCAGTAATTTAAAAATAATGGTCTTGATGATGGCACTGATCTTGCAGATCACATGATATAACTTTTAAGATCAATAATTTATTCATTGTACTTATCTTTCTCCCCCAGTAATATTAATAATCACTATACACTTGGACAAATTAACAAAAGAGTGTCAATTTATCGTACTGTGGTTACCTGTACATTGCTATGATGCTGGAAGCTATAGTATTATTATTTCAAATGCCAATATTTTCATCCATGGTGGTCAAGTTTCAGGAGAGCTCCCAAACGAAAACATATTAAGAAACAAGACTGTCATCCACTTCTGAAATAACAAGTCATTAAAAACTCTACAGATAATGGAAGAAAATGGTAGATACAGTACCAGAAAACAAGGCCCTCAGATTGAAAGACATGCAAAATGTTACCAGGAAGAGTTGTCTCTTAAACGTGGAGTCTACTGTAATGATGCAGACAGAGTAAAATTTTCATCCATTGAAAGAGTTCATTATTAATCTGGCAAAAATTCAATTAAGAGAAAACTGGCAAATGTTCATTAATAATTGGAACATGGAATGTACAAAGTATGAATGTAGGACAATTGGAAATTGTAAACATATTAAATGGAATGCAGAAAGATTGATACACTAGGCCTTATTGAATTGAGATTGATTGATATTGGACAATTTGAATATGTTAATCATATGATCCAATATGCAAGGAATGAAAAATTGGAGAGGAATAGTGTCAAATACATTATGAAGAAGAGCATTTCAAGATCTAGCCTGAAGTATAGTGCTGTGTATGATAGGTTATTTTCAGATGCATATGAGGAAAACTTGTGAATACAAGGGATTAAATGCATGCGTCAACCACTAAAGTCAAAGTGAGGGCTCTTGGGTCGTCTAATGGGTAAGAAGAATTTGTACTACCAATGCAAAAGCAGGTTGTTTGAATCCATCAACAATTTCTTGGAAGAAAGATGGACATTCTCCTTTCATATGTTTATAGCCTCTGAAATCCTGTTGGAGGGTCAGCTATGAGTTAGGTCAAATTTGATGACAATGCTTTTTATGAAACTAACTTTTGTAGTCTGAAATTGATTTAACATACAATCAGAATGTGTTTATAATAATTGGTAATTGGAAGGTAACAGTTGGAAACAAAGAAGAAGGAATGGTATTTGGAAAATATGGCCTTATTACAGAAATGAGACTGCAGAGTCTATGATAGAATTTTGTACCTTGATTGGAGAATCTATGATACAGTTTTTGTACAAAGAGTGATTTATTCACTCTAAGTAGATGTTTGTTTTTTTAAAAAAGTAAAAGTAAATGGAAAAAAAAGAAATGTAAATGGCATGGAATGCACATGATGACACAATCTGATTGATTACATCTGTGGAAAGAGACTTTGGAGAAGCTTAATTATCAGCAATCTTAACAAAGCCAGGAGATGATTGTGGAACAGAACATGGACTATGCAGATGTAAGTTCAAACTGAAGAGAAAGACAGTAGAAAGAATTTCACAAGCACTAAAATAGAGTCTATTCTGATTGAATTTAAAAATAATCTAAAAATGTAATACTAATGACTAATGACAAGATGAATTGTGGGGTGATAGAATTAATAAAGAAAGAAAAATGTCATTATGAATACTGGAAAGAGAATGGATACCAAAGTATATATCACAATAGATTCTGAAATTTTCACTGGAATTAAAACTAGATAATGTTGATAAGAAAGCTGAACAGAAAATTTCAATGGGCAGGTCTAGAAGACAAACCAAAGTCTTGATACCAAACATACAAAGAATTGGAGTTAGAAAATAAAAAAAGAACATATTTGTTATATCTCAAGTTGAAAGAATTTAAGAACAAATTCAAGCCTCATGTTGCAATGCTGAAGGATTCTATGTACAAAATATTGAATGATACAGGAAGCCTTGAAAGAAAATAGAAAAAAATGCACAGAGTCACTTTATTAAAAGAATTGGCTGGTGGTGGTTAAGACAGCATGGTACTGGTACAATGACAGACACATAGATCAATGGAATAGAATTGAGAGCCCAGAAA
>NW_006399759.1:32306253-32308277 GCF_000299155.1 Elephantulus edwardii | reverse complement strand
GGCTATGCCAAGAAATCTGGAGGACAACTACTGATTGGAAGAGATCCATATTCATTCTCATTCCTAAAAAACACCACCCAATAGAGTGTGGAAATTATAAAAAAAAATATCATTAATATCACACACAAGCAAAATCCTGCTGAAGATTACCCAGAAACAACTGGAACAGTACATTGACAGAAAAACACCAGAAAGATAAGCTGTGTTTAGAAGAGGTTGTGGCACTAGAGACATTATCGCCAAAGTCAGGTGGATCTTGGCAGAAAGCAGCGTACCAGAGGAATGTCTATCTTTCACTGAATATGCAAAGAAATATGACTGTATGGATTATAAAGGAAACACTGCATTGTTAAGGAGTGTGTTAAGGATGTGTTTCGTGTTCAATTAATAATAATAGATCATTTGGGAGGCAGGGCTTTATGAGGGGAAATGTTACAACAGGATTGGAGGAAGACTCATCAACAACCTACATTATGCAAATGACACTACCTTGCTTGCTGAAAGTCAGAAGAACCAGCAGCATTTGTTGCAGAATGTCAAGGATTGTAGTCTTCAATATGGATTGAACTTCAACATTAAGAAGACAAAGATTCTGACCACAGGGTCAATTGGCAGCACCATGATAGATGGAGAAGAGATTGCGGTTGTTATAATTACAGCTTGCTTGCTTCCACTATCAACACTATTAGCATCACCAGTCATGAAATCAAAAGACAAATCGCACTGGGAAAAATCTGTCAGAGACTTCTCGAGAGTACTGAGAAGTAACAGCATCAGGTGCACCTGATCCAGGGTATGGTTTTTGCAGTTACTTATTATGCATCAGAGAGCTGGACAATGGCTAAAGATGACAGAATAAGAGTTTATGTCTTTTAGTTATGGTACTAGAGAAGAGTACAAATTGGTTCATCTTGGAGAGGGTTAAACCAAGTTTCTCCTTGGAGGCAAGGATTTTGAATCTCTATGTCACATAATCTGGGCATATGTCCAAGAAGGACCTGTCTTTGGAGAAGAACATCATGCTTGGAAGGTTGAAGGGACAGCACAATAGAGGAAGACCCCATATGAGATGGATTGATACAGTAACTGAGGCAATGGGGTTAGCTGTGACGGAGTCAGTAAGACTGGCTCAGGACAAGTCATTCTTTAGAGCTGTTGTACATAGAGTCGCTATGAGTTGCAGGTGACTTGATGGCACATAACAGCAACAATATGAGTCATATGCATTTCAAGGGACTCTAACCACAACAAACATACATTTGACTCTCCCCAGATGGAGTCTAAACTGTCCCATATAGCTGGCCCTCTAGGGGGTTTCAGAGGCAGTGTATCTCATGGAAGGAAATTGCTCAACATTCTGCTGCAGGGCAGTTTGTGGATACAAACCACAAACCTTTACTTTGCAGCAAAATTCCTTCCAACTGGTAAGAAGCTTTGGTCCAATATCAAAGCAATTTGGTTTGAATCCATCAGCCGCTTTACAGGAGAATGATGAGTAATCTCCTCTCATGAGATTAGACTGTCTCTGAAAACCCTCTGGAGGATCAGCAATGGGTTGGTTTCAACTGGATGGTACTCAACAACAACAAGCCACTAGAGCTCCTTAGGCTGAGCAGAAGATTCTAAAGGACATCTCCAGTACACAAAATACCATAAGGAAATGTTGGAGGACCAGGAATAAAGTAAAAAAGAAAAAAAGAAAATCTTGCTATTTCTTCGTTGTTGTCGTCATCGTCATCAGGTGACTACTAGTGATAGAAGACTCATAGTGACCTTATGAATGAAAGGCCTGAGCACTGTTCATAGAGTTTCTGGAGGCAAGCCATTTCAGAGTGGATGCCACTCCTGCTTACAAGCCTGTTTTAATCTGAAAACTCCACCAAACACTGTCAACTATGGGTAACCATTATCACATTTGGCGCATCAGTGTCACAGTGTTTAGCACCACAACAACCACAAGTTACCTCTGTACAGCAATGCACAGACCAGAGCTATACCACCTAGAAGAATGTTTGACAAAAAAA
>NW_006399759.1:32303581-32305533 GCF_000299155.1 Elephantulus edwardii | reverse complement strand
AAGTAGACTTAATATCTACTAAGTAAACTTAACATCTACTAAGAAAAGATCCACACAATGTCAAGAAAGCAGCAATCTGCCTCAGTTATCATGGAAAAAAATCTCCTAAAAAAAGCAGACCCAATGAATACCCTCCTAAAAAAAGCAGACCCAATGAATACCCCAGATAGTGAGCACTAGAAGAAATATGTTGTTATGGAGTTATTGAACAGCAACAGAAAAAGAGGCAAATGATGGAAGAGGCAATTAAGAAAGCAAATATCCCAGAGACAACAGCTCAAAGGAAATACATTGCTGAGGAGCAACTTGAACAGCTATGGAAGAAAATGCAAAAATTAGAAGAAAGAATTGATACTATAAATAAAAAGGTACAAGAATTTTAAAAAAATCATCACAACACAGAACTAGAAATAACAGAAAAGCATGAAAAGACAATCCAGAATACTAAGGTAGAAAAGTAGAACTGAAGAAATGGAACAGAGTCAGTGAGTTGGAAGACAAGAGCCTCACTGAAAACATACTAGAAGAAAAATCAGAGACAAGGTATATAACATTAAAATCACATGGGATGACATCAAATGGAATAACATAAGTATGATTGGAATTCCAGAACAGGTGAGTGGCAGGGAAATTACCAAAAATTGTGGAAGAAGTACTAGAAGTAAACGTCCCTGGTATTTTGAAGATTGAGGAAATCCACATTTAAGAAGCACAATGAACACCAAATAGACTAGACCCAAAAAAGAAAACCATCAAGACATATCATAGTCAAATTCTCCAAATTAAAAAATAAGGATAGAATTCTAAAAGCATAACAATAAAAATATAGTCACCTACAAAGGGGAAACAGTTGGATTAAGTTCTGATTTTTAGCAGAAACCAGGTGAACTAGAAGACAATGGATGGTATATGTAGAAAGTTGAAAGAAAACAATTGCCAGTCAAGGATCCTATATCCAGCAAAGCTCTCCATCAAATGTAAAGCACAGATTAGATCCTTTGCAGAAAAGAAGATACTTCAGGAATTTGTGAAAACAAGACTAAAACTACAAGAAATTTTAAGTGAAGTTCTTCACACGGAGATACAAAGGAAATTGCATAGACCATATCAACCAGAAATAACAGAAGGGAAAAACAAAACAAAAAACAAACCAACATGGTAAAATAGCAAAAGAAAACCTAGCCTGAAAATGAACACTCTTAATGTGAATGGACTAAATGCACCAATTAAGAGAAAAAGAGTAGCAGAATGAATAAAAAACAAAACAAAACCAAAGCCCATTAATATGTTAACTACAAAAGACACTTCTAAAAAAGAAGAAAAAAGAGACTCAAAATCAAAGGCTGAAAGAAAAATATTCTAAGCAAATGGCAAGCTCAAAAAAGCAGGAGCAGTGATACTAGCCCCTTATAAAACAGATATCAGAATGTAAACCACCATCAAAGATAAGTATGGGCACTACATACTCATTAAAGGCATAAGAGATCAAGAAGACATAACTTTGGTCCAAATTTACACAACCAAATGATAGACCTGCAAAATATATAAAACAATGGTTAATAGGACTGAAGAAAGAAATAGACAGCCTCACAACAGTGGTGGGAGACTTTAACACACCACTCTCACCAAAAGATAGGTCAAGTCAAAACAAACATAACAAAAATGTAGAAGAACTAAATACAATCATTCAGCAACTTGAATGTATTCTGCGGATGTATTCTGGTTAATGCACCCAACTAAACCTCAATTAACTTTTTTCTCAAGTACACATGGTACATTCTCCAGAATCAATCACATATTAGGACACAAGGAAGCTTTAACAAATTTTAAAATATTTAAATATTTTCAGTATCTTCTCAGTTCGCAATGCCATACAACTAGAAATTAACCACCAGAGAAAAAAGCTCACAAAATCATCCATGTGAAAGGTAAATAACTCTGTTAGAACATAA
>NW_006399759.1:32292450-32302506 GCF_000299155.1 Elephantulus edwardii | reverse complement strand
AGTAACAGAACTCAGAGAAGAAAACCAAGACAGTAATACCATTTACAACAGCCAACCACAAGTTGAGATACTTGAGAGTGAACCTAACTGGAGATATGAAAGATTTATACAACGAAAACTGCAGAACATTTTTGCAAGACAGAAGACCTAAAGACATGGAAAAATGTGCCCTGTTCATGGATTGTTGTTGTTGTTATGTGCCATCGAGTCGCTTGCAACTCATAGCGACCTATGTACAACAGCCCTAAGCTCTGCTCTGTCCTGTGCCAATTGCACTGCCTCTGGCACACCCATCCCGATTACACCACTCACTGAATCAATCCACCTCATAGAGGGTCTTCTCTTCTTGCGCCTCCTTCCATCCTCCCAAGCATGATGTCTCTCTCCAAGGACCTGTCTCTCCTTACAACATGTCCAAAGTATGTCAGACGAAGTCCCAGAATCCTTGCCTCCAAGGAGCAGTCCGGTTTAACCTTCTCCAGGATGAATCTGTTTGTTTTCTTGGCAGTCCATGGTACACTCAATAGTCTTCTCCAGCACCATAGCTCAAAGGCATCAATTCTCCTTCTATACTTCCTCATCATTGTCCAACTCACTGATGCATAACAAGCAATTGCAAAGACCATAGCCTGTATCAGACACACCTTAGTCTGCAGAGTGACACCATTGCTCTTCAGTACCCTGGAGAGGTCCCTAACATCAGACTTTCCCGTTGCAATATGTTTTTTGGTTTCCTGGCTACTGGTGCCAGGAGTGTTGACCATGGAACCAAGCAGACTAAAGTTGTTAACCATCTCAATCTCTTCACCATCCATCCTGATGCTGCCAGTTGGTCCAGTGGTGAGAATCTTTGTCTTCTTGACATTGAGCCTTAATCCATACTGAAGGCTGCAGTCCTTGACAGGAAGACTTAATATAATAAAAATGAAAATCTTACCAAAATCAGTCTACATGTTTAATGCAATCCCAATACAGATACGGTATTCATTTTTCAAGGAGATCAAAAGGGAAATTGTCAAGTTTATTTGGAGAGATAAGAGACCCCAAATAAGCAAAATACTTCTGAGAAACAAAAATTAATTGGGAGGCATAGAAGTCCCTGATCTCAAAACCTACTACACAGCAGTACTAACCAAAACAGCATGGTACTGGTACAATGACAGTCACATAGCCCAGTGGAACAGAATTGAGAACCCAGAAATAGACCTGTCTATCTATGGTCAACTAATATTCGACAAGCAAATAAAATCTATCAAATGGAGAAATTACAAACTGGACTGCTACCTGAGGAAAGCTGAAACAGAATCCACATCTCACACCATACACAAAAATCAACTCAAGGTGAATCAGAGATCTGGGAGTAAAGCCCCAAACCATAATGTTCATAAGAGACAAACTGGGATCAAACTTAGAAATCTTAGTCTATGATATAAGGAGATTGCCAAGTACAGCCAGAAATGCATAATCTGAAGAGGATAAAATTGAGGGATAGGACTTTCTAAAGATTAAATTCCTATGTGCATCAAAAACTTTTCCCCAGCAGGGTGAAAAGAAAAACCTACCAACTGGGAACAAACATTTAGCAATACCATCTCAGACAAGAGTCTCTTAACAAAAGTTTATAGAACACTCCTGACCTCCACAAAAAAAAAGGAAAAATAAAAGCTGATAACCCAATTAAAAAATGGGCAAAAGACATGGAAAGAATTTTCAGAGAGGAAGATATTCAAATGGCCAACACACATATGAAGAAATCCCCAAATCACTGGCAATAAGGGAGATGCAAATCAAAATGAGATACTATCTCACTCCAGTAGCAGTGGAAAAGATTAACATAACAAGTAATAAATGTTGGAGAGGATGTGATGAGAGAGGAACTCTTATACATTGTTGGTGGAATTGTAAAATGGTACAACCACCCTGGAAGACAGTTTGGTGCTTCCTCAAAAAGCTGAACATAGAGATTCCATATAACCCCGCTATTCCATTGCTTGGAATATACCCCAAGAAAACGAGAACTGAGGCTCAAGCAGAAACTTGTACAGCAGTGTTCATAGTAGCATTACTCACCATTGCAAGAAGATGGAAACATCCCAGATGTCCAACCACAAATGAATGAGTTGAGAAGTTTTGGTACATTCTTACAATGGAATACTATGCAGCACACAAGAGCAATGATTTTGTAAATTAGTATCTAACTTGGTAGGAACTGCACAGCATTGTACTGAGTAAACTAACTCAGCCCGACAAGGACAAACACTGTATAAAACCATTATTGCAGAATGAGTATGAGGATCCTAGGAGAAGAGGAGGGTAGAAGCAGAGGGATAAGAATGGGCAGTGAGGTTGGGTGTTAACCATAGAGTTGCACAGTTCATTGGGTGGGGTGTGTGTGAAGGAAATGAGAAGGATCTTTTGTGAAAAACAATGTATTCAAACTTTGTAAATAAATCAGTATAAAATAAAAAAAAATTGGCCAATATTCAACTGTTTCAAATATGATCAAAACCAATGGCACAGGAAGAAGAAAATAAGCTGTCCTAAAAACATTGGGGAATAATAAGACTTTAAGAGATAACAGACTACCAGTTGATGTACATCAAGGAATGAACACCACTCTATTAACTTTTATTTACCAAAAAATTGGAATAAAAAAAAATCACGGGCCAACTGACTGGAAGAGATTACTATTTCCATTAATTCCTAAGAAAAGTGACCAAATAGAATGTGGAAGTTATTGATCCAAGCTAATAATATCCTAAATAAGTATAGTTTTGCTAATGGCAATGGGTAAAAAAAATATTTGCAGCAGTACATCAACCAGCAACTGCCAACAATTCAAGCTTCATTCAGAAGAAACTTTCAAATAAGAGATACAATTATTGATCTCACATAGATCTTGACTTACAAGAGTATTCTAAGAGAATGCTTACCAATGTTTTATTGGTAATGTAAAGGTATTGTCTGTGTGGATCTTAACAAATTACATAAAACATTTTTAAGAATGAAATTTCATAATAATTATGCTCAATTGGAAGCTTTCCAGTCATACCTCGTTTTATAGTGCTTCACTCTATTCTGCTTCCCAGAAACAATTCTTTATACAAATTGAATATCTGGGATAACTCTGTGTAAAAAAACAAACAAACAAACAAACAAACAATTTGTCCCATTTTTTTCAGCAGTATGTGCTCACCCGATGTCTGTCTTTGTCACCTGTTGTTATTTCTCACAATATTATCAATGTTTTCATAATTATTACATCTGCTATAAGGATTTGCGATCTATAATCTTTGCTGTTACAATTATGTTTGAGGATGTCATAAACCCTGTCTATATGTGATGGTGAACTTAATCAATAATACATACTATTTGTGTCCTACCTGCTCCACCAAATACCCTTTAACTTATCCATTTTCTCAAGTCTCCCTATTCTTTTAGACATGGAAATATCAAGCTCAATTAATGACACTAAAATTAAGTCTCAGTTTTTAAGTAAAAGGAAGAATCAGTCAATGTGGTAAATTTTACTACTGTTTTGGGGTAAGAAATTGTCAGTCATTTTAATCTTCAACCACTACTCTTTCAACAACCATAAATATTGATGCAAAACCCTTCACCACCAAAGAGTATGACTCACTGAAGGCTCAGATGACAATTTAGTATAAGAAATTTTAAACAAAATAATCTTGTACTTTTAATAGGCTGCAGAATAGTGTAATCGTTAACTTTTATTTGCATGGCTGTTGTGTGCTATTGAGTTGCAATCAACTCATAGCTGACCCTTGAGTGATTTTTCAGATGTTGTAAATTGTATGGGAGATGATTTCTCTTAAAGAGAAGGTGGTGGGTTCAAATCGCAATTAAGAATTTAAAAGTTAGTATGCTTTTTGGGTTGGCAGTGGAACCCTATCCCACTAAGCTAAGCCAAAAAATTCTTCTTGAGCAAAGAATCCAAGATGCTAGGTTGTAGGATAAAGAAGGAACATCAGAATTGGAGGAAGACTCAGTAACAATTTGCACTATGTAAATAACACAATATTTTTTGCTGAAAGGGAAACAGACTTAAAGCAATTACTGTCGAAGATCAAAGATTACAACCTTCAATTTGACATAAAGCATAATATAAAGAAAACAAAAATCCTCACAAGTGCACCAATCATGACAAATACAGGAACAAGTGGGTTGTTTTAAGTTTTCCTGGTCATTCAAGCCACAATTAAAGCCCATCAGGTGCCCCCAAAAAATGTATATCTTGCATTCGGCAATACTTCAAAAGATCTTTTAAAAATCTAAAAAATCGAAGATGCTACTTTGAATGATAAATAGGTAAAACTGAAGTGCTTCTTGAAGGCAAGGATGGCAAAACTTCATCTCTCATACTTTGGACTTGTTACTAGGAGAGACTATTTTTTGAAAAAGATCTCATGCTTGGAAGGATGGAAGGCCAGTGCAAGAGAGGAATAGCCCCATCGAGATGGATTGACATCATGACTGTGGCAATAGGCTCAAATGTGTCAGAGATGGTGAGGACAGGACAGACAGATTTCAGATCTATTGTAGGCTCCCTATTCGTGGTACTTGACTTGACAGCATGTAACAACAGCAACAAGCCAAGCTGTGTAATTTTCAAATACATCATATTTGTGGGAAAGTTAGTGAATAAGGAAGATCAAAGAATTGATAACTTTGCATTGTATTGTTATCAAAGAATATTTTAATATGAAATGTTGTCAAAGAATATTGAAGAAAATGAACCTTGAAACAAGTGGCTACAGAAAGTTCCTTATGTTTATTGTTGCTAGGTCCCGTTGAGTCAAATATGACAAACAGAGCAACATAACTGAACCTGTCTTATGCTGTGCCATCTTCGTCATCTCTGACATGTTATCCAAAAGGTTTAGATCCTGGAGAAGGGCACCAGCCTTGGAAAGATTAAAAAAAGAAGATTATTCCAAGGAAATATATTAACATGGTGATTTCAGAAATAACCTCAAACAAAACAACGATCATGAGGATTCTGCAAGATCCAGCAGTCCTTCATTCTGTTGTACCTTGGGTTGTGGTGAGTGGGAACTACCTTGAAGGTACAGAATAGCAGCAATAGTTATGGAAGAGTGTTTACATCTTTCTCTTTCAAATTAGTCAGTGGGTTTGAATTGTCAGCCCTTTGGTTGTTGTTAAGTGCCATTGAGTTGTAGACAACTCATAGCGACCCTATGAATGAAAGACCTGAACACTAGTATTAACTTTCTTTGTTTCTCCACATTCATAGGGTTTCCGGAGGCAAGTTCTTTTGGAATTGGATGCCACTCCTGTTTCCAAGATTGTTTTAATCAGGAGCTCCACAAAACACTGTCCACCATGGGTAACCATTCTCACATTTGACACGTCAGTGTCACAGTGTTCAGCATCACAGAAACCACAAGTTACGTCTGTACAGCAAATGGACGGACCAGTGCTATACCACTTAGAAGAATGTTTGTAAAACTAGGCCTGTGGGCCACAGATTAAATTCACTCACCTTTGGCTTGGTAGCATCACTTTCTGTCCATTAGGTTAACCGAGCTCTTTCTATGTTGTTGTTTTTGTTGTTAAGTGCTGTAGAGTCATAGACAACTCATAGTGACCCTATGAACAAAAGGCTTGAAGACTTGTATAAATTTTGTCCTTTCTCCAGGTTCATTAGGGTTTCTGGAGGCAAGCTATTTCAGAAGTGGATGCCACTCCTGCTTCCAAGCTTGTTTTAGTCAGGGAGCTCCACCAAATACTGTTCACCATGAGTAACCATTATCACACTTGACACACCAGTGTCAGTGTTTAGCATCAGCATTGTGGTTAGTAGCCACATATTGGGCCATTATGTCTAGAATATTAGGGGTCACTGGGTGGTGCAAATAGCGTGCTCAGTTGAGAATCAGAAGAAAGTTTTAATACACCCAGAGACACCATGAAAGAAAAGCCTGGGGCTCTATTTCTGAAAATAAGTCATCGACAATCCTATGGAGCCCATTTCTGCTCTGATCCACTGGATGTCACTATGAGTCAGAACCACTGACCACTGACATTAGTATTATTGTGCTGGAATAATGATTTGTTACTCTTGGTTGTTCTGATTCTTCTGGTTGTTTTGCAATCACAGAATTCACCAAATAACTTTAGGTAATAGGAGCTAAGGATACAAGTGATTCTTTTGAAGTTCTGTCTCCACTTCTTCATACAGGAAGAACAGGGTGCTGAATCCCATCTTTGACAGGGCAGGGCATACAGGATCTATTCTGCTGGTGGAAGTCTTGCTGTTCTTTACTATTGCTCTTGATTTAACTGACAGAAGGAGACACACCGACTAAGAGTGATGGTGTCTAGCTGAAAATACACACTAATCTAATCTTCTGGCTCTTCTAGATGAATCTCAGGAATGTGGGAGGCTAGCATGTCAGATAGGCAATTATTGGCCGGACGCACGATTGCATAATGCAATGATGACTAGGGCTTCCTGTTTCAACTCAAATGTGGCGAGCTTGCCAGAGAGGATTTATCTTCCCAAGAGAAACATGCCAACTTTGGGAGGATATGAAGTAACTGTTATTATGGGAAAAAGACAGGCTTAATTTGAAAATAGTTAAGGTCTCTTTCAATTTGTACTCTGGTTCTCTTTATTTCTTTTCTTAGATTTCTGCCTTTTCTGTTCCTCTTTCTATTTCTGTAATGTCCCCCCCCCCGCCCCTCTGGAAATGTCTCTGTTTTTATTTTCTTTATCCTGTCTAGATTTTTGTTTAACTTTTTCCCCTTGCTTTTCATTCAAACCTTTACAATAATTTTTATGTTTGAGGAAAATGTCTTGATTAATTCCCTCATAAAAGAAGGAAGTACTAAAAGTCTATGGGAGTTGTGCGGTGGAATACGTTTAGACAGGAGATTAAAAGGAAAGGACACAATCATTTAATACGTAGCAAACTAGTACATGATTTTGATAAACAAAAAAGTAAACTGCCTGTGCATATCCACATCAAACATCTATAATTGTTCTAGACACAATTCACAATTGCTTCACACACACACACACACACACACATTAATACTCCTGATTATTAATATAGTTGCATAGCTGTGTAACATTGACTCTGAATGAGTCAGAGTGGCTGGTAGTGGCTTTCAGAGAAAAAAAGAAATGTAAAGAAAACAATAGAGGATAGATAAAGAATGCCTAGACAGATTTCTGGTTCTGTTGTTATTGCTTCCAGATGATGACTGTGAAATCCAGTGAGGCAACAAGTCTGGTACAGAGTTGACTCTCTAACACTAGAATAGAATAGTTGATGCTAGCACCCACCATTCTTCACTCCTGCTCTAGTTTTCTCCAAGAACACATTTTACTTTCTTCCTTTTGTATAAGAAGTCATATAAGAAAGAGAGTATAGTGAGGATTCAATAGGACCTTGTAAAAAATTGCATTGTACAATTGTAATTAATGTTATAAGGTGAAACATATCTGAATGGTTGAATGAAAGACAGTAAAGGAAAAACAAAACCTACTTTTGTTGCTTAAAGTGGTTAACATTTATTATCTAGAAAACATACCTAGTTTATACAAAGAAATTCTTCTTGAGTGAAAAAACCTATGGTATTTATGGTTTAGTAGGCAATTGTAATCAAAATAAAGAACATATAAGAAATTCTTAGCAAATAATATTGTTGTCTTTTTAGTTAAAGGATGAAAACAGAATTCATAAAATTAAGAAAGTAATAATGTGATGCAAATAGTAAATTGGCTAGCAAGGATCAGAAGTGAAGTTTGTGTGACTCCCAAGCCTTTTCTCTTTTTGTCAGACTCTCAATTATGTGCAAAACCTCCCCTTGGCATAGATCTTCTTTTAAAAAAATTGTTATTTTTTGTTACCCCTTATGATGACAATCAAATAAGGGCTTGACGTGTAGAAACAATATTTAATTAGTAGATGAGTTCTCTATAATAACCTTCTTAAATGTAGCTAGTATTTAACACGTGCAGCAAAGTTATGTATTTTTACATGCTCTTAAAATTACATAAAAAATGCAGTGGTGGTGGTTGTTGTTGTTGGGTGCCTTCGAGTCATAGACGATTCATAGCGACCCAATGAATGAAAGACCTGAACACTTGTTTAAATTTTGTCGTTTCTCCACATTCATAGAGTTTCCGGAGACAAGCCATTTCAGAAGTGGTTGCCACTTCTGCTTAAAAAAAAGTTAATCACATTTCACTGATATTCACCAGCAAAATATCTGCATGATAAACATTGTCAGCTCCTAACTTTCTCCAGATTTTTTCCTCTCTTTACAACGCAGTTTCTGAGACAATATTCAATTAGAGTAGAGGGGATTTCAAGCACACCTTATCCTCAGGTGGGAGGTGAAGTCAGGAGAGTATGACCTGGAATTGGTCCTGCTCTCATATACTTGGTCCATTACATAACCAGATGGACTTTGGTATCTATTCAGCTTCTGAGACACACACTATTATTACTAATCAGCATCTCACTTCTTCCCCATTCTTTTCTTAATAATTTATCACCCGTATTTTTATCTACAGCACCACTAAGACTAATCTTCACATGGATGCTATGAGATAAGAATGATGATCCACCTTTTCCAGATGAGAAAACTGAGACTTGAAAGATTAGATAACTAGACGGTAGTGAATGATAATGGGCAGAATTCAAACCCAGGTTTGCTTGCCTGCAAAATTGAAATTCTTAATCACATTGCTTGCCTGCAAAATTGAAATAGTTTTTATCCTTTAAGCCTTATGAACTCTTTGTCATATTCTGCTTTACAGAGTTCACCCCTCAAGGTCATCTCTGCCCATGTAATAGTAATAACATATATCCAAACACATCTTTTGCTGATGAGACACTGCTGCTTTACTGAGGCCCACTCTCTTGAAAAGCTTAGCTTTCTCTTCCCTCATCCTATGTAGTCTTTCTAATATATCATTCTTTTCAAACCTTATGACCTACCTGTAGGCTTACTCCTTTACATTTAAGATTGGCTTATGCCCAAACCCTCTGGAGTTTAATATGTACTGGTAAGATTAAAACAACACTATGCCTTGTTTGTATTTGGTTTCCTACACAGCACATTGCTTGAGTGAGAAGGTGCCTTCTTGTATTTCCATTGGTCAGAGAATGCTACTTCAGCCACCTATGAGTGCTTACTGCCAGCATCCAATTCCTTTGTCTATTCTTGCTGTGCCTTCCTTCCAAATTAAGGCTCCTCTGAATCAGTTGTCATGATCTGCAATCATGTGGACTTGACTCCTCTACATGGTCTTTCCAGATTTAGAAGCACCTCACTCTAAACTTGTCTATGCCTCTGAGAGGACTAGGAAAGAACTTATTCTTTCCTTATAACTTAACCTCATCCCTGAGCCTGTACTATGACACCAAAAATTGGTCATTTGGTGGTTTAGTGACACAGCTTGCTTAGGACCAGTCCATTCCTTTCATGAAGAAGGATTCAGATAGTTGGGTGCTGACTGTCTGGAGACAAAAGATTTCTTGCTTCTGTCACCAAGCAGTGAACACTTCTCAGACCCCTCATCTGCCCCTCCAGTAATCTGGGCTTCTTACCAAACTACAAGTATTTTAATTCCTCAAAATGCCATAAAGCAAAGCAATTGCACAAAAAGACAAAACATTTAAAAAACGTACGTGGTTTGGGATGTAGTTTTGTTTATTTCCCAGTCCCCATTTATTTGATTGATTTTGAAATCATTCTTTCCCCTGCTTACTTCATGTAGACAGGGTAGGAAAATATTAAAATATCCTTGATGCTGCAACAGAAAGCTAACTCTGAAAGTCTCAGAACCTAACAGTGATGTTGGTTGTAGGTAAGCCTACGGTTTTTTGGAAGAACAGCAGGAACTGTAGGGAGAGTCCTGGCTAGGCTAACCGAGGAAGGTGCGGAGTAACTACTCTGACATGGCCTTGTTGAATTGTACTGAGAAAACGATTTTTTAATTTTGGGTCCTGTTATAACATTCTTATATATTAAATTGACACAGTGACTCAACAAGAT
>NW_006399759.1:32290557-32291405 GCF_000299155.1 Elephantulus edwardii | reverse complement strand
AAAAAAAAAAATCAACTGCTGTTGTTGAGAACCATGGAATCAGAATTAACCCATAGCTGACCCTCCCAGTGGATTTTCAGAGGCAGTTAATTGCAAGGGAGGAGATTGCCCATCCTTCTCCTGCAGAGCAGCTGGTGGCCTCAGACTAAGAACCATAGGGACTTCAGTGCAGCTTCTTGCCACTAGGCCACCAGAGCTCTAACAAGTTCAAGTGCTAGACATAAAAACAACAACAAAAATCCTTAACAATGAAAGTTCCATTCTGACGCTTCAAAAATGGAAAGGCAAGAAATAATCTCCTAGAGCAGAGAATGAAATGAATACTTAGGAACATAAATTACCGAGAATTCTGTAGGACTGTGGAGAGGAGGTTGAGGGGGTCTTTTAATTGGTTCATTCTTTGATTCCCCTGAAGCCCGTGCATTGCAGGAGAAGCAGGCTGCTTTGTTCTGAGTCATGCTCCCCTTCCTTCCCTTACTACACAACTTCCAAGATGTTTACTGAGAGTTCAAGGAGTGAACCAAGTTATTAAAAGAGTAGCAATTAGGGTGGCCCATCCCAGCAATTTAAAGCTTCCTGTTGAAGGAAGCATGGGGGGAGTGGTAGGGGAGGACAACAGGAGGAGCATTCTTGTCTCTCAATTGGACTGTTCCATGAAATTCCCCTTCTAAATGCAGGAATGGGAGGGAAGGAAAGAAAACATACACATTGCAGGTCCCTTGGCTCCTGGAGGACCCACAGCACCCACAGATGTTACAGCAGTTGTTTGACTCTCTCCTCAAAGAAGGGTCTCCCATTTCCCCCTTTGGGGGATCTGAGCTCAGCTTTAAAAGTCTTATATATATATA
>NW_006399759.1:32289814-32290457 GCF_000299155.1 Elephantulus edwardii | reverse complement strand
TTTTTTTACCCCCTGCCTCCAGATACTACACCCTGTTGAAAACTGCCTGATAAATCACTCTTTGCACCTTGGCAGCTCTGGGACTTAACAAAGAGAGAGGTTGCCTACTGATTTACAGCTGCAGTCTGAGAGGGCTTTTCCAAACAGCCAGTTTAGCCTAGGGAGTCATCATTGGCAAAATGAACATTGTGTCTAGTTGAAATTGACTCTAAAGAGAGAAAGTGGCATGGCTCCTTTCAAAATATGTTGGAGTTTCTTCCCTCCAGCTCTCCAGAATTTCCAAGTTCATTTCTTCCATGCAACTTGAGCTCAAGAAATAATGTCAGTGGCATAAGCCTGCCGAGGACCCTTAATTGAGCAAGGAGAGTTTTCCTGTTCCGAACTGAGGTTACACAATGTTGGGCAGGTCCTCTGATCTGTGCTCTTGGATTCCTAGAACCCTCAGAGACCCATGCAGGAAAACACTCATGTTCCCTCCCCTTGTCATCGACTTCTCCCAAAGGGATTTGATTTTCTTTATTGTTTTCAAAGGTGCGCTGTCTAGAATCATTCCCTAAACCCAGCTCAAAAAATGTTCTGCTTCCAAAATACTTCCCTTTAGACCAGCAGCACACTGTGGTGGGGAGAGGCTGAACTTCACGGG
>NW_006399759.1:32274280-32289714 GCF_000299155.1 Elephantulus edwardii | reverse complement strand
TTGCTATTGGTTCTATTTAGGGTTTGGTTGTGTGTGAAGGAAGTCATTTGACCTTTTGGAGACTTAATTCTTCATCTTCCAAAATGAAAAGAACATTTTGCCTTGAGAAATTATCATTTTCATGAAATCTAAAGCAGTTGTCACAAAGTGGGAAAAAGGTTGAGTTCAGATACACTGTTGTTGCTGCGTATTTTATGCTCTCTGCTCACCCAATAATATTTTAGGTTACCTTTCTTAAAGGTACTGAAAAAAAATCTTTCAGAAATGTCAATTTTAAGTTTTCACAAACTTGCTAAAATACCTTTTGTAAAATTATATTTGAGCAGATTATTTAATACTGTTATTGAAAATACTCAAGAGTAATAACAGGTAATGATTCTTTGAGAAGTTATTAGCTGGAGTACTTTGCTACGGCATACAAATCTTAACAAATTGTGGCTTTCTGCCCTGCGTTTCTAGAGAAAACAAAGATTTTTACGCATTTGGAGAAAAATCTTAATCTTTTTAATGCTGAAAGGCAAATGACAGGCAATTTGAAAGAAGAGAAAAATGTGTTTGCTTTTGCCTCTCCCGGCAGTGAACGGACTTCCTTCCTAGGAAGCCAGGAGCTTGCTTCCTTCAGGAAATGTAATGCACTTATTCTGAAATATGGATCTCCTGCCTCCTCTGCCTTTTTTACAAGATTTTGTCCATGATAAAACTCAGGGAGCAAAGGTGCAAGAGATGGCTTTATTAACGGGAAATGGAAGCTTTTCCTTTTTTCTTCTTTGCTTATGCTGGTGATTTGCTTAAACCAAAAACACGTGTGCCTCATTTCATGCCTAGATTTAAAATCTTATCCAAGAGCTTCATCGGGAATGTTTATACCTCTAAGTACTATTTAAAATCTTAACTCTAAAAGATAAGGGAAGAGACCAAGATAGCTATTTTTATTAGAGTCCTATAAGTAGAGAATCTTTCATCTGTGCTTTAGACCTGTGATCTAATGCACGCATGTGCATGGACACGCGGGGGGGTGGGGGGGAGGACCCCCCCCACACACACACATCCACACTCCCAAAGTAATCCTATGTCCTTTTTGTGTTCTCATACTGTTGTGTGTCTTTGAATTATATGGGGATTATCTTAAAACAGAGATTCCAATTCGGTAGATCTGGGTGAGACCTGGGATTCTAATAAACCTCTGTGTGATGCTGGTGCTGATGATCTGGGGATTACTTTTGGAGCATCAAAGGTCAAATAACAACAGAGCAACAGACTAAAATTCACAAGACTTGTAAATATAGTATACATTCTGGTACAAAGTGATCCTGGCAATTATTTATTCCTAGGCTTTGGAGCCATCTATATATCAAAGGAATTGAATGAGCGCTAACTTTTAAAACTTTCTAATATGAAATTGGTATTATTTTATTCTTTAGAAGCAGGAGTTGCATACACTCTAAATAACATAACTATATAAAGTCTATGAACTTTAAGAAATGATAATAGTTCTAGAAATGCTTCAGGTCTTTTGTTCTTAGGGTCACTATAAGTTATGCTTGACTGGGGGCCATCAACAACAACAGTATTTGATTTTAGGTTCATAATGCTTCTAATGTACCCCAATACTCTATCTAAGAAAAAAGAGAACAAAGATAATATCAGTTTGTGGAGACAAAAGTGGTGAGAATATACCAAAGGCAACAAAATCCAATGACAGTTTTATCTATGCTATAATCATTATCTACAACTTGTTATTGTTGTTATGTGCTGTCGAGTCACCTGTGACTCATAGCGACCCTATGTACAACAGTCCTAAACCCTACTCTATCTTGTGTCAATTTCACTGTCTCTGACACACCTACACCCATTTCCCCAATCACTGAATCAATGCACCTCATAGAGGGTCTTCCTCTCCTATGCTGTCCCTCCACCCTCCCAAGCATGATGTCCTTCTCCAAGGACTGGTCCATCCTTGCAACATGTTCAAAGTATGTCAGATGAAGCTTCAGAATCCTAGCCTCCAAAGAGCAGCCTGGTTTAAAGCAATCCAGGATAAACCTGTTTTTTTTCTTAGCAGTCCATGGTATATTCAATACTCTTCTCCAATAGATCTCAAAGGCATCAATTCTCCTTCTATCCACCCTAGTCATTGTCCAACTCTCTGACACATAGCAAGTGATTGCAAGGACCATGGCCCATATCAGGCACACCTTAGTTTCCAGAGTGACATCATTGCTCTTCAGTACTGTGGAAAGGTCCCTAACAGCAGACTTTCCCATGGCAATACATCTTTTAATTTCCTGGCTGCTGGTGCCGGGTGTGTTGACTGTGGAGCCAAGCAAACTAAAGCTGTTAACAATCTCAATCTCTTCACCATCCATCCTGATGCTGCCAATTGGTCCAGTGGTGAGAATCTTTGTCTTCTTGATATTGAGCTTCAATCCATATTGAAGACTACAGTCCTTGACCTTCTGCAATACCCCAAGCAGGCTTATGCCATCTGTATAATGCAGATTGTTGATGAATCTTCTACCAATCCTGATGCCACACTTCTCCTTATAGAGTTCAGCCTCCCAGATAATCTATTCTGCATATAGTTTGAAAAGGTATGGAGATAGGACACATCCCTGGTGTACACCTTTCCCAATTTTGAACCATGCAGTGTTTCCTTGCTCTGTTCTGATGACTGCTTCCTGGTCCAAGTATAGGTTTGACATTAGCACGATCAAGTGTTCTGGGATTTCCAGAGTTAGCCACAGTTAGTTAAAATACACACAGTGAAATGCCTTTGAATAATCAATGACACATAGACATTCTTTTGGTACTCCCTGCTTTCAGCCAAGATCCATCTAACATTGGCTATAATTTCCATAGTACCACGACCCCTTCTATACCCAACCTGCACTTTTGGCAGTTCTCTGTTGATGTACTGTTCCAGTCTTGTTTGGGTAATCTTCAGCAGAATCTTGCTTGCATGTGATATCAATGATATTGTTTGATAATTTCCATACTCTGTTGGGTCATCTTTCTTTGGAAGGGGAACAAATATAGATCTCTTCCAGGAAGTTGACCAAGTGGTTGTCCTCTAGATTTCTAGACACAACTTGGTGAGCACATCCAGGGCAGCATCTGTTAGTTTAAATAAATCAATTGGTATACCATCAATTCCTGTGTCCTTATTTTTTGCCAATTCCTTCAAAGCAGCTTGAACTTCTTCCTTTATCACCGTAGGCTCTTGCTTATATGTTGTTTCATGAAATTCTAATGTGTCTGACAATTCCTTTCGGTACAGTAACTCTGTATACTCTTTCCATCTTCTTTTAATACTTCCTGGATTATTCAATATTCTGCACAAAGCATCCTTAAATATAGCAACTCGTGGTTTGATTTTGTTCTTCAGTTCTTTGAGCTTAAAAAATGCGGAACGAGTTCAGTCTTTTTGATTTTCTGACTCCAGCTGCTTGCACACTTCATTGTAATATTTTACTTTGTCTTCTTGCGCTGCCTTTTTGAATCTTCTGTTCAGCTCTTTAATATCTTAAATTCCTCCCTGTGCTTTGGCTTCTCGGCATTCTGGTGCAATATTCAGAGTCTCTTCTGACATCCATTTTGGTCTTTTCCTCCTCCTCTGTTTTGTAATGACCGTTTACATTCCTCCTTAATACCCTTTCACAGGTCATCTGGTCTTCACTCATTAGTGTTCAAGGCTTCAGACCTGTTCCTAGGATGGTTCTGAAATTCAGGTGGGATAGACTCAAGATCATATTTTGTTTCCCATGGATTTGATTTAATTTTCCTCAGCTTCAACCTGAACTTACATATGTGTAGTTGGTTGTCTGTTCCACAATCATCACCTGGCCTAGTTTTCACTGCTTATATTTAGCTTCTCCAGGGATTCTTTGCACAGATGTAATCAATATGATTCTTTTCATACCATCAGATGAAATTCATGTCTATAACCTGCGTTTATATTTCTTATAAAACGTATTTGCAATGAATGAGTCATTGATTGTACAAAATTCAATCATTCTATCTTCAGCTTCATTTCTGTCACCAATCCCATGTTTTCCAACTACTGAATCTTCTTCTCTGTTCCCAACTTTTGCTTTCCATTCACCCATTATTATTAATGCGTCCTGATGGCATGTTCAGTTAATCTCGACTGTAAAAGCTGGTAGGAATTTTCTTTTTCCTCTTCTTTGGTTCTGGTTACTGTTGCATATATCTAAATGATAGTGGTATTCACTGGACTTCGTTGTATGCGTATGGATTTTATCCTGTCATTCGTAATATTGTCTCTCAAGACATATCTAGAAATGACTTTTTTAAACTATGAAAGTGACCTCATTTTTCCTTACCTTTTCATCTCTGGAATAATATAGATCATATGATCATCTGACTCAAAATGCTCCATGCCAGTCTATCTCATCTCACCACTGCCTAGTATGTCAATATATATGCCTTCCATTTCTTCCTTAACAATATCCAATTTTCCTACATTCATGGTTCTCACTTTCCATGTTCCAATCACCAGTGTCTGTTTACAAGTATTCCTCTTCCTTTGTTTTTCCATACTTGAAAGCTCTGCCTCAGTTGCCCTTTCTGTTAGTCTATGTGTGTTCTGTTGTACATAGAGTTTTCAGAGGCCTGTTATTCCAGAAGTGGATGGCAAATCCTTCTTCCTAGTCTGTCTTAATAGGAATGTTAAGATTTAGAGAAGTATTGGACAGACAAGCATTTTACGGGAAAAAAAGGAGATGAAAGATATCTCCCAATTGTGGAATTAACCATTAGTTTCAGTGTTGTCCCGCCCTTGACACAAGTGTCTTGACCCACTTATTTCCCTGCTCTACTATCCACCAGCATCCTTTTCCTCTCCCACCCACTCCCTTCCACATCTATCTCCTGTTGTCCAGCCCTTGATCTGATAGCTTATATCTCAAGCTTTATGGGCTTCTGTGATTCCAAACACTGCAGCTGCTGACAATTTCTTATGCTGTGTCCAGTGTCTCTTGAGATTAGGGGTAATGTTTCCCAAGCGAGGGTGATGTGTCCTCTAGATCAGGTATATAGATTGTTTTTCTGGCCTGCAGGCCCCTCAGGCCCCGACAGTTACTGGCATCGCCTTGACCTGCCAGGCCTCTAGGTCATATTTACCTGCAGAGTGGAGGTTCTTACCACTAGGCCACCAGTGCTTCCTTGATGCTTGTCTAGGCAACTCCAATTCATAACTACCCTGTGAATAATGGATGGAAACTTTGCCCTGTCCTACACCATCCTTACGATCTTTGTGTTCTGAATCCCATTGTTGTACTATGTAATCATCTATTTCTATTAGTTTACCTCTATTTCATATACGCTTTTGTTGTTGATTGCCATCGAGTCAAGCACGACTCATAGTGACCCTATGATCAAAAAGTCTGAAACCTCTCTACAACTATCAACATTTATCAAATTCATAGATTTTCCGGGAAGCATATAGTTTAGGAAGTTAGGACCAACCAAATTTATAAGTATCAGCTTTGTTTTTGTTATTTGGAATATTTCATCATTAGTAATTGCTATTGGTGTTGTTGTGTGTCAGAACTGACTCACAGCTGATCCTCTAGCAGGTTTTCAGAGGCAGTGAATCCAGTAGTAGGTGGTTGCCTACCCTCCTCCGTTGGAGCAACTGGTGGATACAGTATATAAGAAGTATACTGACCATTTACTTACCTGGGGGTGCTTTCTTACCTGGCGCGCGCGCGCACACACACACACACACACACACACACTTCCCAAGAGAAATATGGGATATCTTCTTTCATGCAATTTACTTCCTCTGAAAACCTAGCAGAGTCTCAACGATGAGTTGGTCCTGACTTGACACAACAACACAAGTACTACATAGATATGTCACATAACAACAACTCTGTGCAAGTGTGTGTCAGAGTGTGTGTGTGAGAGTGTATATGAGCTATGGTGGGATAGTTTCAAGAAGCTGCACTGCAATCTCAAACACAAGTGGTTCAAGGCCATCAGTTGTTCTGTGGGAAAAGCATGGGCAATTTCCTCCTGTGCAATTAACTGCTTCTGAAAACCTGCCAGAGGGTCAGTTGTGGGTCGTTTTGACCCTATGGTACACAACAACAACAACATGTATGTATATCTAGATGAACTCTGGTGGCCTAATGAGTAATGAATTTTACTGAAAACCCTATGGTGGGAAGTTTGAATCCACTAGCTTCTCCATAGTAGAAAGAGAGGCAATCTTGTCATCTCCTCTCATGTTATTTACAGCCTCAGAAAACCCTCTGAAGGGTCAGCTATAAGTCAGTTATGTTGACTAGCACATGTTGAACAGGCACAAAGTAGAACTTATAGCTAATATTTGAAACTTCTGTTATAAACAAAATTTTAACTTCTATTATTTTAACTTTACGATACTAACAACATCAGTGATGTTTCTTACAGTTCATTTTTAATTCTCATATGCATTTTGTTTAATCATCATGAGTTAGAATAGAAGTGATGACATACAACAACAATCTGAAAAGTCAACCTATTAGAAATTGCAGTATTTCCTGAGTCGTAATTAACTAAGCACTACTATGTGCTATGTTATCTCATTCCATAGGCATATGTTAGCTATTGTTAGCTATTAACTGCCTCTTGCAAGAAAGGTCTAGTGATTTATTGATGAAAAATCAGATTTTTGAAAACTCTGTAGTGTACATTTCTGCTCTGATGCACATGGGGCCACCATGAGTCCAAATTTACTTGATGGCAATATGTTCAGTTTGATTTTTGGTAATTATCTTCCTGAATTCAATGTATATAGTATTTGTGTTCATTCTTGAGTGAAGGACTAGCACAAAATTTGGTACATGTTAGATTCTCAGTAAAAATTTGCATTCACTTTCTCCATTATTGATGAGCTTCAAAGTATGTGGGACACACACATCTTTTCTACATTTTTATTCCCTCTCATATGTGATAGATATAAATCCTGGCATTAAAAACTAATAGCTTCAGGTAATTATCAAGTAAGAAATAAACAGTGTAGAGATAACTGGGCTAGAATGTACTGACCCTGATGCATAGATTTCCCTTGCCAACCTTCCCATGTCTACACAGATGAAAAAAATCATTGCTTTAAAGGCATTTCCAACTTATTGTGGTCTAAGCATAACAGAATGGAGTATTTCCCAGTCCTACAGGTTCTTCCTGATAATCAGCATGTCTGAATCCACCTCTGTGTCAGTCCGTCTTATTGAGGGTCTGTCTGCCTGTTATACCTTTATAGATCCTATATTGCACATATATAATATTCTCCACTGAAGATCACTCCTGATGATGTATATAAAACAAAAAAGCTCTGGTGTTTACCAGAGCTCTGTAGGAAGTGGTGCTGATAACCCAAAGATTGTGCTTCTCTGGTGGGTTGAGTCTATCATTGGCTTGAGGGGATAAAGATGAGTAATTTCCCTGTGTGCAATTTATAACATTCCAACAACCTGATGGAGGCTTATGTATGAGTTTGTCCCAACTAGACAGCAATGAGTTGAGTTAAGTTGATTTTTTTTTTGCAAGTGGATTGCCAGGTATTTCTTTCTAATCTATCTTTCTAGTCTGAAAGCTCTTCTGAAACTATCCATTAAGGCTGATCATACTTCCAGCATAGTAATAAAATGAGAGTCCCTACAGTATGATACAATGACACATGGATTATAGTTTTACATTCAGGCAAGAAAAATCCTTAATTGACTAGTATACGGAAAACTTAGTTTCTAATTGTGGCATGTCAATGACAAATTAACTTTCAATTCAAGGATTGGACTCTCAAATACTATAGAGATTGGGTTAAACACTCTCAAAGGAGTTCTCTGATTTTACTATTTTGTGAGGTGCAAAGAGCTGGAGTCAGAAAATGAAAAAGGAAAGAATTAACTCAGCGTTTCTTAAAGTGAAAGACCTGAAGAGTAAATTTCAAGCCTTGATGAAATACTGATGGATGAGATGGGCACAACCTTGAACGACTCAGGAAGTATCAAAAGAATATGGAATCAGTACACAGAGCCACCATACCAACAGAAATGGCTGACACAAAATAATTTCAGGAAGTACTATATGACTAAAAGTCAGTGGCAATAGAGGAAGATGTTCAAGCTGTATTGAAGGCATTAACAGGAAAAAAAAGACCTTAGGAACTGAGGGAATATCAACTGAAATATTCCAACAAAAAGATGAAGCCGCCCTGGACATGTTCACTAGGTTGTGCCAAGAAATCCAAAAGACAGCTACCTGGACAACTATTTGGATATTTGTTTCAATTTAAAACAAAACACAACAAAAAAAAATCCATGAAGAAATAGATTATGGAAATTATTGAACAATGTCATTAATATCACATGGAAACAAAATATTGCTGAAGATTATTTTAAAATGGCGAGAGAAGTATATTGACAGAGAAATTCAAGCTTGATTTAAAAGAGGTGATGGCACACAAGATATCATCACTAATATCAGATGTATACTGTCAGAAAGCAGAGAATATCAGAAGAATGTCTATCTATGTTTTATTGATTGTGTAAAGGCATTTGACCGTGTAACGGTTAAATTGAGGAGATCGGGAATCAAAATACTTAATTGTGATCCATAGAAACCTATGCCTAGACAAAAAGGGCAATTGAATAAAGAAGGGAACCCTGCATGGCTTAAAATCAAGAAAGACGTGTGTCAGGACTATGTAATCTTTCCATACTTATTCAATCTGTATGATTAACAAATCATATGAAAAGTTGTATAATTTGAATAACTCAGGTTGTTGATGAGTCTTCCTCTGATTCTGATGCCACAGTCCAGCTTCACAAACTATTTACTCGACATACAGATTGAATAAGTGAAGGGAATTCTGATTTTAAATAATGCAATGTTCCCTTCCTCCATTCAGACAACAGCTTCTTGATCTAGATATAGAGTCTGTATGAGCACAATTAAGTGGGATTCTCATTCTTCTCAATGTTAGCTATAATTTGTTAGGATCCACACAGGCAAATGTTTTTTCATAGTCAGTAGACATTCTTCCAGTATTCTCTGCTTTTGGGCAATAATCATCTGATATTGGCAATGGTATCCTTGGTGCTGCAACCTTTTCTAAAGTCACTTCTGCTAGTTTCTTGTCAATGTACTACACTGTGACACTGATGTGCTAAATGTGATAATGGTTATCTATGGTGGACAATGTTTGCTGGAGCTTCCTAATTAAAACAAGCCTGGAAGCAGGGGTGGCATCCACTTCCAAAATGCCTTGCCTCTGGAAACTCTATGAACAATGTTCAGGCCTTTCGTTCATAGGGTCACTATGAGTTGTCTACAACTTGACGGTACCTAACAACAATAACAACGAAGGCAGAGAGAGAGCTACACTGGCCTAGTGGACAGAGAGTTATGCTACCAAACCGAAGGTGGGGGATTCTAATCTGCGGCCCTCAGGCCTGTTTCAAATTGCGTAGCTGCCCTCCATATTTCCTGGCACAAACTTGTAAGCACATTCAGGGCTGCACTTGCCAGCTGAAACAAGTCCATTGGTGTCACATCAATTCATGGGGCCTTATTTGTTTTGCCAATGCCTTCAGTGCAGCTTGCACTTCATTTTTTCTTTACCAATGGCTCTTGGATTAACAACACCTCACAGATTTTAATATTCAGGGAAACTGACTTAGGAAGGATTGCATAACTATTCACAAAGTGACTCCACCCTGTTTGGCTTATGTGTGTGTGTGTGTGTGTGTGTGTGTGTGTGTGTGTGTGTGTTAGTGTGTGTGTGCGCACGCGTGTGTGTTTTAAACAGAACAGCCACATTTTTTGCCTGGAAATGCTTGCCATGACATCCTCATCTGCAAAAATATTCTTTTCCCAGATATTGACATGACTTCTCAACCCCTCCAAACTGGGTTCACCATTGGCTCCTCATTGGCTACTTTATTTAAAATTCCAAACTCCATCCACACTCACTACTTCTACTCTGCTTTATTTTTCTTCATCTCTCCTGTTCTAACATACTCGTGGTTCTTTCACTATTTTCTTTTTTTTAATTTTATTAAATTTTATTAGTTTTAATGAACATTTACAGGGATTTTGGGCTTTCCTTGTTTTCCATTGATGGCATGCCATCTGCCTAGAAGCACAGATTATTTTCTATGTTTGTTCCCTGCTTTCCCTAAGTGCCTAGGACAGCTATCAGCACATGGCAAGACCTCAATAAAATTCTATTAAGTTAGAAAATGAATCTACAGGTGCAGGTGAAGCAAATACTACAATTACAATGCAAAACACTTCAAAAATAAGGCAAGACATATTTTAGTGAAGGAATATTTTAAAAGATTTGTGGTTCTCATAATTACAATGAAATCAGCGGTGGGAACACAAATATTTATTGAACAGCTATTACATAAAAGGGTTTTTTGTTTGTATCACCTTTTTAATCTTCTCTTATGAAGTTATCATCAATCCATTTTTACTGGACTTCCACTGTGTTCCATTTCAAGCATGTCTGTCTAACTTCAAAGTACATAATCTTCTGTATGACATAGTGTTATTCAAAATGGTTTTTCCTTGGCTTAGAATACCAGCTAAAAGGAGAGATCATGTCTGAAAGTTTGTCCTTGTGTGAGGTGGTCTGAAATGGTAAACATAATTTTTTAGGGGTCTGTCGCTAATTTTGTCTATAATCTTGGGCAAACCATTGAGTTTGTCTGTAAAAAGCTGAGGTGGAATGAAATGACTTTCAAACTCCTTCCCAGTCCCAAGGTGAGGATATTATTTAGCTCATTCTGATGAGGCTATCCAGTTGCCAAAACAAACATGCCCAAGGCTTCTATTTCTTTGACTTCAAAGGGTAAGAAAAAAGGAAGAAGAAAGATCACCCTCTGAGAGTGTGAATTGTCTTGTTCCAAAATCCATTAACACTCATCACAGCTGCTTTCCTTGGGGGAAAATCCTCATCAGAGGACAGTTTCTTGAAAGTCACAACTTAGAAATTATCACATATTCAAAAGATTTTTAAAGTGACTGATGGACCAACCCAGATATCCCAGATATTGACATGACAACCCATATATCCTTTAAAGAATGGGAAAACCCTCGTTTTGGAAATAACCTACATTCAGTAAGAACTTTGCCAAGGTAGCCCATCAAATCCAAAATACTATGAAGTTTTATCAGTATCTCTAAATGGAGATGTGTACATGGCTTTATAAAAGTGATGGTTTTATAGGGAGAAAGACATGAGGCTTATAGCCCCAGTGCATGTCCAATAGCTCTTGTAGAATACTGGATAACGAGTTCAGTTGCTAAAAAATACTGAAATTACCAGGTAATCCAGACACATGAAAACTCTTGCTGAAGATTATCTAAAAAGAACAGAGAACTACCAGAAATACAAGCTGGAATTAGAAGAGCCTAAGTTACTAGTAATTCTGTGTCAATGTATTATTCTAGTTGTTTCTGGGTAATTTTCAGCAGGAATTTGATAGTGTGTGATATTAGTGATATTGTTTGATAATTTCCACACTCTGTTGGATCACTTTTCTTTTTTGAATGGCAATAAATATGGATCTCTTCCAGTCAGTTGGCCAAGTAGCTGTCCTCCAGATCTCTTCGTATCACTTGGTGAGCACATGCAGGGCAGCATCTGTTTGTTGACAGATGTCAATTGGTATGCCAACAATTTCTGGGGCATTATTTTATGCCAAATCCTGCAGAGTAGTCTGAACTTCCTCCTTCATCACCATTGCCTCTTGACCATATATTGTTTCTTAAAATTCTTCTGTGTCAGTCACTTCCTGGTACAATCTTTGGTACAATGATTCTGTATATTCCTTCTATCTTCTTTTAGTGATTTCTGAATCTTTCATAACCTGCCCATAGCATCCTTAAACATTGTAACTTGTGACTTGAATTTGTTCTTTAGTTGCTTCAGCTTAAGAAATGCTGAGCGAGTTTGATTTTCCAACTTCCTTTTTGATTTTCTGACTTCAGCTCCTTGCACATTTCGTTACAATAATTTGTCTTGTCTTCCTGAGCTGCCCATTGAAATCTATTCAGTTCCTTAACTTCTGGATTTCTTCCCTTTGCTTTGGCTTCTCGATGCTCTAGTGCAATATTCTGAGTTTCTTCTGACATCCATTTTGGTCTTTCCCTCTTCTTTTTTCATTGTAATGACCTTTTGCATTCTTCATGAACAATATTCTTTATATTTCCCCACAAGCTCATCTGGTCTTCATTCATTAGTGTTCAAGTCCTCAAATCTGTTCCTGAGTTGGTTTTTAAATTTGGGGAAGGGGAGTGATTGTTGACTTAAGGTCAAATTTTGATTCCCAAGGATATGATTTAATCTTCTTTATCTTTAATTTGAACTTGGATGTGAGTAGATGATGGTCTGTTTCACAATCAGCACCTTGCAAGTTTCCTTGCTGATATTGAACTTCTCCAATGACTCCTTCCACAGATGCAATTAGATCTGATTCTTATACATCCCGTCAGGTTAATTCCATGTATATACACTGTGTTTATGTTTCTTTTTTTTAAATTTTATTTTATTATTTTTGTGTGCGTGTACCGTCAAATCAGATCTGACAGGTACAGGAGGAGATTGCCCTTCCTTCCCCGGCAGAGCATCTGGTGGATTCGAACCGTGCACCTCTAGTACTGTAGTTACAGTTTCTTGCCACTAGGCCACCTGAGCTCCCCTGTGTTTATGTTTCTTACAAAAATATTTGTTGTTATGTGCTATTTAGTCACTTGTGACTCATAGCGACCCTATGTACAATAGCCCTAAACTCTGCTCTGTCCTGTGCCAATCTCACTGTCTCCATCACACATCACACCCATCCTGATTACCTCAGTCACTGAATCAATCCACCTTCTAGAAGGCCTTCCCCTCCTGTGCCTTCCCTCCATCCTCCCAAGCATGATATTCTTCTCCAAGGACTGGTATCTCTTTATAATATGACCAAAGTAAAAAAAAAAATATGACCAAAGTATGTCAAATGAATCTTCAGAATCCTTGCCTCCAAGGAGCATTTGCAATGAATAAATCATTGATTGTGCAGAATTCTATCATTCTATCCCCAGCTACATTTCTGCTACCAAGTCCATATTTTCTGACTATTGATCTTTTTTCCTGCTTTCCAACTTTCACATTCCAGTAACCCATTATTATTAATGCATCTTGGTTACATGTTCACTCGATTTTTTACTTCAATATTTGGTAGAATTCATATATTTCCTCCTCTTTAGCTCTGGTTGTTGGTGCATAAATTTGAATGATAGTGATAGTAACAGGTTTTTCTTTCATGTGTGTGGATATTATACTGTTACTCACAATATTGTATTTCAGGATAGATAGATCTAGAAATGGCATTTTTAAGTATGAAAGCAACTTTGTTTTTTCTCACCTTTTCATCTCCAGTGTAGTAGATCATATGATCTGATCATCTGATTCAAAATGTCCTATGCCAATCCATCTCATTTGGCTAATAGCTAATATGTCAATATTTATGCATTCTATTTATTTCTAGCCATCAGCCTGCAGGAGTATCCAAGCATTTCAGCGTTTTTAAATTCCAGCATGCCCAAATGCTGGTGGACTATGAACCGGAGACCCTCAATTCATCTGGTAAGTCCCATCCACTTGGGATGAGAAGAAAACCATAAGAGCCCTGAGAGTTCTATGCGTGTCCCTCCTCAAGACACGAGAGGCCATCATAACATCCAGTATAAACCAACTCACAACACACTAGTCATAAGCCTGCAGGCATAGTCTAGTTTTTTTTTTAACATATAAGCTAGGTTTAGAAGAGCTCATGACACTAGAGACATTCTTGCCTAAGTCAAAAGGATCTTGGTAGAAAGCAAAGACACAGAGGACTGTCTGTGTTTCATTGACTATCCAAAGTCATTTGACTGTGTGGATCACAATAAATTGCGGCTAACCTTGAGGAAAATGGGAATCTCAGAATATTTGATTGTGCTTATGTGAAATCTATATTTGGACCAGGAAGCAGTTCTCAGAACAGAACAGGGGAAACACTGCATGGTAATAAATCAGGAAAGGAGTGCATCAGTGATACATCCTGTCTCCATACCTTTTTGATCAATATGAAGAACAGATATTTAGGAGGTAGGGTGTTATGAGGAGGAGTGTGGCATCAGGAAGACTCAACAACAACCTCCGTTATGCAGATGTCACAATCTTGCTTGCTGAAATTGAAGAGTACCTGAAGCAGTTGCTGTAGAAGGTCACGGACTCTAACTTTCAATGTGGATTGAAGCTCAGCATCAAGAAGACAAAGATTCCCACCACTGGGCCAATTTGCAGCACCATGATAGATGGAGAAGAGATTGAAGTTGTTAATAATTACAGCTTGCTCAGTCCCAAATTGATACTCTTAACACCAGAAGTCAGGAAATCAAAAGATAAATTGCATTGGAAAATTTGTTGTCAAGGACCTCTCCAGAGTACTGAAAAGCCACAATGTCAGTCTCGAGACTAAAATGTGCCTAATCCAAGCCATGGCCTTCACAATTACTTGCTTTGTGTTAGAGAGCTGGACAATGACCAAGGATGACAGAAGAAGAATCTGTGCCTTCCAAATGTGCTGGAGAATTTTGAACATACCATGGACTGGCAAGAAAACAAATAGGTCTGTCTTGGAGAGGGTGAACCAAGTTACTTCTTGGAGGCTAGGATTTTGAAGATCCGTCTCATATACTTTGGGCATGTGGCCAGGAAAGACTGGTCCTTGGAGAAGGACACCATGCTTGGAAGGGTGGAGAGGCAGCACATGAGAGGAAGAACCTGAATGAAATGGATTTATACATTAACTGGGGAAGTGGGGTTTGTGTATCAGATTAGTGAGACAGGCGCAGGACAGGGTAAGTTTCAAAGCTGTTGTACATAGGTTACTAAGGGTCTCAGGTAACTCAGTGGCACATAACAACAAGAACAACAACAACAGCAACATCAATAACAACAAGGCATTAGGAACATCATTGGTGATGTCCAAAGAATTTGAGCTGAAATCAGAAAGTACTAGAAGGATGCCTATTTGTAGTTTGTCAGCTATGCAAAGGCATTTGACTGTGTGGATTACAAAAAAATGTGGTTAACACTGAGAAGAATGAGAATCCCAGAACACTTGACTGTGCTCATGTGAAACCTCTAACTACATCAAGAAGTTGTTGTCAAAACAGAGCAATGGAACACTGTTGTTGTTATGTGCCATCGAGTTGCTTGCAACTCATAGCGACCCTATATACGACAGCCCTAAACCCTGCTCTATCTTGTGCCAATCTCACTGCCTCTGACACACCCATCCTGATTACCCCAGTCACTGAATCAATTCACCTCATAGAGGGTCTTCCCCTTCTGTGCCGTCCCTCTACCTTCCCAAGCATGATGTCCC
>NW_006399759.1:32255896-32273116 GCF_000299155.1 Elephantulus edwardii | reverse complement strand
TTCTCCAGATTTCTTGGCACAACTTGGTGAGCACATCCAGGGCAGCATCTGTTAGCTGAATGGATTAAAAATAAACAAAGGTGTATTTCAAGGATGTATCCTTTCTCCATATCTTTTCAATCTATATGTTGAACAGATCAATTTAAAGACTAGACTTTGTGATGAAGAATGTTTCATCAGGATTGGAGGAAGAGTCATCAATAACGTACATTATGCAGATGATATGACCTTGATGTGCTGGTTGCGTCAGGGACTACGTCCTTCAATATGGATTGCATCTCAACACCAGCAAAAAAACACAGACTCCCACCTCTGGGCCAGTCAGCAGTATTATGATAAATATGACAAAGATTGAAGTCGGTAACTATTTCATTTTACTCAGATCCAAGATCATCACCTTTGGCATCAGCAGTCAGGAAACCAAAAGATGAGTTGCACTGGAAAAATCCATAGTCAAAGACCTCTCCAGAGTTCTAAAGAGCAATGATTTAAGTCTAAAGACTAAGGTGTGCCTGAACCAAGTAATTTTCTTCTCCATTGCTTGCTATGAATCTGAAAGTTGATGAAATGATAAAATTATTAAAATGGCAGAAGAAAAAGTGACATTTTTTAGTTGTGGTGCTAGGGAAGAGTACTAAACATACAATTTACTGCCAAGAGAACAAATAGGTCCATCCTGGAGAGGGCAGAAGCAGGTTGCTCCTTATAGGCAAGGATTTTGAAATTTTGTCTCACATATTTTGGGTCAGAAGAGACCAGCCCTTGGCAAAGGACATCATGCTTAGAAGAGTAGAGGGCTAGTGCCAGAAATAAGACCCAAAATGAGATAGATTAACACAAGGACTGTGGCAATGGGGGTCAGGTGGATTGGAGAGATGACGCTCTGGATATGGTAGGGTTCAGAGCCATTGTTCATTTATAGGGCTGCTATGAGAGTTGGTCAATTCACCGGCACATAACAACAACAGCAATAACAACCAGGGGATAAAGGTGTGAAAATCTACTTCCACAAGGATTTCTTATTGGAAACTGTGGGGACGTTCTAGTCTATCCTATGGAGCTAATATTGGTAGGAATCACTTGGAAAGCAGTGGATTTTGGTTAGGAGGTGTCATGCTATCCTGATTTCTTCCTTAATGTGTATATAATCTTGGTAGTTAGTTTTTAGATTGAGTTGTTGGATCTAAGTCATAATGACCTTATGTACAAAAAAATTAAAAAAGTAAGAAAAACAAAACACAACCCCTTAATGAATTGGGTTGACAAAGTGACTGCAACTACAAGCTTAAGCCTGGTCAAGGTTTTTAGGATAGAAAATAAAAGAGCAGTGTTTTGTTCCATTGTAAAATAGGGTTGTTAAAAATCAGAATTGACTCATTGAACCTAACATCACCACCATTTATAGTGGTATAAAGAAATAGACTTTTATGAGGCTTAGTTTACACATCTGTAAAATAAGCTTAATGTTATCTTCCTCTTATGAAGGGAGTTCTGGTGGCCTAGAGGGTGGGGAGTTGTGCTGTCAACTCAAAGACAGCCAGTTCAAATCCACCAAATACTCCAGGGAAGAAAGATGGGTAATTCCCTTCAGTAGTATTTACAGCCTGTGAAAACCTCCTGGCAGGTCAGCTATGAGTCATTTCTCACTCAATGGCATATAATAACAAGAAAATCTCATATGATTTAAAAGTAAAATATGTAAATGTGACATGTGAAAAGTGTTTGACTAAATACTACACAATAAATGTTAGAATATGTTGGGGGACTGAATTTTTAGAAATATATAGGTAGCAATAAATGAGTTTGTGCTCACACAGGACTTCGTGGTTTCATCTACAAGTTCCAGCCTTTAGCTCCCTAGAGTTTTGGCTGTTCTGATTAGGTTATCTCTAGCTACACTGGGGAGACGATGAGCTGAAGTTCAGATTCTGAAATATCAGATTGGAATACATGGAGCCCTAAAAAGAAGACTCATTTTAAGCTGAACATTTATATGGTGAGATAAAGGCAAGAAAACCATAATGAGGAATATGAGATGCCAAAGAGAATGAAAGGAAGACAAGCTAAATTGCAAGGGAGCACATCAGTAATATCAGTAACACAACTTGAAAGTGATGAGATAATAAAGAAAGCAACATTTTGTACAACTATATCTCTTCCATCTTATTTTGTTGTTGATGTTTTTGTTATGTGCATTCAAGTCACATGGAACTCATAGAGACCCTATGTAAAAATAACTTTGAACTTTGCTCTATCCTGAGCCAGTCTCACTGTCTCTGGTGCACCTACCGCATGACCCCAGTTACTGTGTCAATCTATCTCATGCAGGGTCTTCCTCCCCTGTGCTGTCCCTCTACCCTTCCAAGAATGGTATCCTTCTCCAGGAACTAGTCCCTCCTGGCTATGTGTCCAAAGTACATGAGATGGAGCTCCAAAATCCTTGTCTCCAAGGAGCAGCCTGATTTTGCCCTTTCCAGCATAAATCTGTTTATTCTCTTGACAACTTCTCTCTCTACGTTCAATACTCTCTCTCTCTCTCTCTCTCTCTGTTACATAGCAGATAATTATGAAAGTAATGCCTGAATCAGGCACACCTTATTTCCCAGACTGACAATGTTGCTCTTTAGTCCCTGACAGTAACTTTCCCCAGAGATATTTGTCTTTTGATTTCTTAACTGCTGGTGCCAAGAACACCAGCTGTTTGTTGATCCAAGCAAGATGAAATTGTTAATAACCTTAATTTCTTCTCTATCATGGTGCTGCCTATTCTTCAAGATCTAGGATAAAATAATAAACAAAAAAATTAAACTCTTACCAGATATTTTGTTTCATACATCTCTCAAAGTAGAGAGAATCTCTAGATCATGCAAACAGTTAACATACTCACACACTCTATGGTAACCAAAAGTTTGATGGTTCAAGTCTACCCAAAGACATTCTGGAAGAATGGCTAAAAAACAAATAATATCAACCAATGAGAACCTTAGGACACACAGTTGCATCCTGACACATAGAAATGTCAGCATGACTCACACTTGATTGCAAATATCCCTCTCTCTCTACCTCCAAGGCTAGAGTGAGTCTATGTTATTTAGCCTTCTCTGTTTGTGATCCTATGACTTTTTTACTCTTAATAAAAAGTACTGTTTCAGCTGCATCTCCTATTAGAGAACTGGAGAAGGCTTTTCTTTTAGGAACACGGCTTCCAGCACAATCAGCCTTGTGGGCCAAGAAGACTTCACTCGTTGAGTGAGCGCGACTGGAATAAAAATGTTCTAAAGAATGGCTGCTGCCTTCTACAGTCAATGGAAAAGCATTTGAAATAATATTTCAATTGATTTAAGCAGCATAAAGATGACTGAAGGAAAGCAGACGCTTCACTGGACTAGATTTTAGAGAAGGAAAGAGTTACATTCTCAGGGACTAATGTGCATAGAGAAATGGCAAATTAAATGTGATTGAGATAGAATTTTCAAAGTGACTTATGGCTCCTTGACAGATAACTTGACATAGAATGTTTCTGTTTTGGTGTATTTTTGGAAGGAATAAAGGCACATATGTCAGGAATAAGTTTGGTAAAACATGGGTCAGAGCTGAACCTGCTGTGAATCAATTCTCTTCTGATGATATCTTAGCTGCATGCCTGTGGATATGGCTGAGTTCTGAGTTTGTTCTTTGAAGGTTTGTTCATTGTTCTCTATGCAACTACATTTAAAAAATTTCAGGGATAACATGGGAAGCTCCACCTCTGATCCTTAAATATGTGTACATTTCACATGTTAGACTTCCACATATGATTACACTATGCTAAGGTTGGAAAGTCACTTCCCAAAATGTTTCTAGGTAGCCCTGTCCAATGGACTTCCCCAGGATGATGAAAACAATTTGTGTTGTCTAACATGGTAGCAAGCTGCCAAATGTGGCTATTAAACAATCAGGATGTAATTGGTTTCTTCTTGCAACATGCCCAAAGTATGTCAGACAAAACTTCAGAAACCTTACCTCCAAGGAACAGCCTGGTTTCACTCTCTCTAGGATGAACCTATTTGTTCCCGAGCCATCCATGATATATTCAATACTCTTCTCCAGCACCACAGCTCAAAGGCATCAATTCTCCTTCTATCATCTGTAGTCATTGTCCAGCTTTCTGATGCATAACAAGCAATTACAAAGACCATGGCCTGAATTAAGCACATCTTAGTCTCTAGACTGATATCGTTGCTCTTTAGTACTCTGTAAAGGTCTCTGACAGCAGACTTTCCCAATGCTATTTATCTTTTAATTTTCTGGCTGCCGGTGCCAAGAAAGTTGTTTGGTTTACAAAGTTATATTTTTTGTTGTTGTTGTTACATGCATTCAAGTTGACTATAACTCATAGTGGCCTTATGAACAATAGCCCTGCACTTGCCCTATCTTGAGCCAATCTCTCTGTCTCTGACACACCTGCCCCCATTGCCCATTTACACAGTCACTGTGTCAATCCCTCTCATCCAGGGCATTTCTCTCCTGTGCTGTTTTTACTTTATTAATTTCACAGACTCTGTTATAGTCTTTGTGCTCCAGAGTGAAACACTTTCCTTTGTAAGCCTATGTTTCCTCATCTATTAACCTCTATGACAAAAAAAGTTATTATTTCTGTTTACAAAGCATTCCCCTCACCCCAATTGTGTGTGATTTTGTTCCCCAGTGGATAAAATGGGAAAAGCAGTTTTAGTCCTGCTGAAATGGATGTGGAAGCCTGGAGTCCCTGTAGCTCCTGCTGCCATGTAGGAAAACTCTGAGAACGTGTGAGTCTTCAAAAAATATAGTTTGTAAACAACAGATTTAATTTTATGGGGGAGGGGAAGTGATGGAAGCACTGTTTAAATTTTTTTCCAGATTGTCAGTTAAAAATTTTCTAAAATGAACACATATGCTTGGATGTCAGTATTTCTAAGGCTTATTTCTAGAAGTCAAATTGTTAGATACTAAGAAGAATTATTTTATGCTGCCAAATGAGAAGAATGAGTATATATATATTTGTGTGTGTGTGTGTGTGTGTGTGTGTTTGTAAGCAAATGTTAGATAACAGAGCCTTTTGCTACAGTTTTCCTGAGGTAGTACAAGTTTACTACTACTATTCTTTTTCTCTCACTGCTGTTGAGTTGGAACAGACTCATAGCTGATTCCTCCAGCTGGTTTACAGAGGCTTTTAAATTGCACAGGAAGACATTGCCTATCTTTCTCCTGTGGAAAAACTTGTAGATTTGAATCCCCTGCCTTTAGATTGACAGCTCAATTCCTTACAAAGTAGAGAAATATATTTAAAAGGAAGGATCAATAAGAGGAATCAGAGAAGCAGATAGATGGAATTCAATGTCTCCTACATTCTGCTTATTTATAATTTTATGCAAGGTCATTCTAACAGTTTCATCCAATCGTAGGGTAAATTTTTCTAGCTGTGTGATGACAATATCTTCTCCAATGTTTCAGCAATGTTCAACAACAGGATTGAAGAGTCATATAAATATAGTTTACCGTCTGTAGATCTTATACAATGTTGTTTTAAACTTACTTGCATTAGGGATCTCTGTGAAGGCAAATATTTTTAATTCACCAGCTGTTCCACCCAAGATGGGCAATCTTCTCCTTTCCTATTTACAGCCTCTGAAAACCCTGGAGGGTTAGCTATAAGCTGGTTCCAACTTGATGGCAGTGAGTGAATGCGATACTGTATTACTCTCTACTGTACAACTCGGTTGATCAGTGTCTTAAATCACTATCATAAAGAAAGGATCTTTGAGCCACTAAACTGGCATTTACTCAAGATTACCCAGAACATCTGTTGCTGGCACTCAGCTTCCTCTAATCTTCTACTTCCTCAGAGTTGCTACTCTTCCTGCTACTGTCTATTTGAAGCTTTTCCCTGCCTACATGCACCCAAGAATCTCGGTGGTTTACCTCTTAAGGTTGTAGAGGATCACATTCTCCTTCTTTCTTCATGTTCTTTCAGACAGAGTCCTAGAGAGGATTATAATTGTTAGTAAGTCTGACGACTTAGTGTTCATTGATCGAGGGTCACACAGATGTTTTGGGAGGTGAGAAGGATCTATGCCTGGGTGATGGAAATATAGGTGGAATCTCATATTGTGTCACACATGATTGATTACATCTTTGTTCCTGTGATTCTTCTCAAACTCAGCGCTTATTACTCTCTCAATTCTCCTTACTTAAACCTATTCACACATAATATTTTTTCCCATACATTTCCCTGCAATATGACTTCTGTCCTTTCTCATTCATTAAAGTGTTTGTATATACAAGAGTTCCAATTAACAGGCAAGCTTAAGTCTGTCTGCCTTTGTGACTCTGAGATCTTTTGGGGGGGGAAAAGTAGAGGATTGCAAACTCTTAAATATCGTTATTGTTCTGGTAGCACACTGGTTAAGCAATCTGTTGCTAACTAAATGTTCAGTGGTTCAAACCTAGAAGCTGTACTGTGATAGACAGGTGTGGTAGCCTACTTCTGTATAGATTTACAGCCTTGGGAATTTTATGAGGCAATTATATTCTATTTTATATGATCATTATGAATGGGAATTAACTCAGTGGCATGGGTTTCATTTTCTTTCATATCTCTGTTACTGCTGTTGTCAAGTGTCACTGAGTCAGAATGAATTCAAAGCTGATCCTTCCGTGGTTTTTCAGAGGTTATAAATTGCAAGGGTGGAGAAGGCCCATTCTGAAGAGCAGCTGGTAGATTTGAATGACATTCCTTGAGTTGTTAGCACAAGTCCTTGCAATTATGCAAGAGTTTCCTCCTCTGGAAGGAGGTGATGCTCTCCAGGTGATGTAAATTGTTTGCATTTGGACCAGAAATCAGCCCTCACAACAAAATAAGGAACACTGCATAGTTAAAAGTCAAGATTGGTGTGCTCAAGAATGAACCCTGTCTCCATATCTTCTTAATTTATATGTGAAACAGATAATTTGAGAAGCTGAATTTTGTGAAGACGAATATGACATCAGGATTGAAGGAAGACACATCAACCACCTGTGTTATGCAGGTTGCTTGCTGAAACTGAGGAGGACCTGAAGTGTTTGCTGCAGAAGGTCACAGAATGTAGTTTTCAATATGGATTTAAGCTCAACATCAAGAAAACAAAGATTCTGACCACCTGGCCAATTGACAGCACCATGATTGATGGAGAAAAGAGAGATTTTTAACACCTTCATCTTGCTAAACTCCACAATCAACATTCTTGGTACCAGCAGTCTGGAAATAAAAGATGAATTGCTTTGAAAAAAAATTGCTGTCAGTGATTTCTCTAAAGAGCTACAGAGAAATTATGTCAGACTAGAGACTAAGGTGCACTTGATTCAAGCTGTTACCTTTGTGATTACTTGCTATGCATCAAAGAGCTGAACAGTGACTGAGGATGATAGAATAACAATTGATGACTTTGAGTTGTGGTGCTGGAGAAGAGTATTGAACATACAATGAACTGACAAGAAAACAAAGAGGTCTGTCTTGAAGAAGATGAAACCAAGTTGGTCCTTGGTGACAAGGATTTTGAAGATCCATCTCACATATTTGGGCATGTAGCCATGAGGGACCAGTCCTTGGAGAAGGACATCATGCTTGACAGGGTGGAGAGACAGCACAGAATAAGAAGACCCTGGATGAGATAGATTGACACAGTAACTGGGGTTATGGGGATAAGTGTGGTGGTGACAGTGAGATTGGCTCAGGATAGGGCAGAGTTCAGAGCTATTGTGCATAGGGTTGCTATGAGTTGTAGGTGCCTCAATGGTACATAACAACAAACAACATTTGGCAGTTAGAACCTGTCAGTGGTGCCATGAAAGATAGGTGCCAGTAAGAGATATTTTATTGTCATTCCTGAGCATTCACCTACATATTGTGGAGGCAAAGGGATTGAGAAGCAGAAAACATAGAGTTGGGAATAGGAATGTTGGAAAACATTTTTTTTGTCACTGTAGTTGACTCTTCTCAATAAGAACACCTTGTTAACTGGATAAAATGGACCCAAGTTTAGGGAAACCCATGCAAGTGTCTTATCACAGATTACACAGAGAGATGATCTAAATGAACAACAAAGTGGTGTAGTATAGTGGATCATTCATGACTGATAATATAGAATATGTACAATACTTTCAAATGTAGCTATTGAGTAGGGTTTAATGAAAGGACTATTTAAAAAGGCATGAACAAAGAGGGAGAAACTAAAGCTGCTCCTACTCTTGAACAAGAGCATCTTAGAGAGGGTGAAGTATATAGATCTCGAGAAACAACAATGGAATGTGCAGCCTAAGGATCAAATATCAGAGAGCCAGGGGGTGGAGAAAAGCAAAGCAGATCAAAACAAACAAGAAAAAAACAAGTAGGAGACAAAGACAACATTTGTCTTTGAAAGAGGAACTTCATTCAATAAAGTGGTTATGATGCAAGCAAGTCAGATTACTGGAAGTATAGGTGAGACTTTAGGAAAGAAGCAGATGTAGTTAGTGAATAACTTTTCCAAGCAAAATAATACCAGATTGTATTTTCAAAGATGAATCACAACAACATATCCCATCACACATAATCTTCTTACAAGGTGACTTTGACACTGCCTATTAGACAGATGGAGTCCGTGTTTTGAATCTAGACAGATCGCTTACTCAAACAACATGTGACTTCTCTGTCTAGGTCACATGATAGCACATAGCTTTCAGGTGGTTTTTCTGGGTTATTTGTGTTTTGATATCCCAATGTCATGCTGACAGAAGTTCAAACTTGCCTCTGTTGAAAGAAATCACGGGGGCACTTCACATAGGAACTGTAGTGCAGCTCCAGTTGTGATGAGATCGCAGCCCATAGTTAGCTCAACTGCCAGACATGAGTGACGGCTCCCAGGTGAATGATTGCAGTTGCCATCTGTGGAGTTACACTCCTTGTCCCAAAAGTGAAGACAAAACTGTATCACTGAATGGCTTGGATCAGATGTACCTTAGTCTTGAAATTAACATCCTTGTTCTTTTTTCGGGGGGGGGGGTTCATTCATTCATTGTTGCACTATTTTCTCTACCCTCCTCCCCAGTTCATTCTTCTTTGTTTTCCCCCCTTGAAAGTCTGTTTTAATTGTCCAATTGCCACAGTGCTTTTCAAAGCCAGTTCTAACATCCTTGTTCTTGAGCCTTCTGAAGAAGTCCTTGAGAGCAGTTTATCTCAATGAGACATGTCTTTTGATTTCTTGATTGCTCATACTCTTGGTTCAGATTGTAAACCCAGTAAAATAAAATTTTCAGAAATCAAATGACAGTATTGCATTGGGCCAATCTGCTGTTAAGACTTCTTTAAAATGCTGAAGTTCAAAAATATCACTTCGATGGCTACGGTGCTCCTAATACAGCTATGATATTTTCAATTTCCCCATATGTAGGTGAAAACTTGTCAATGAATAAGGAAAATAAAGGAATTCATGCCTTTTAATTGTGGTGTTGACAGAGAATATTAAATACCACCTAGATTGCCAAAATAAAAAGTATGCTTCAGGAGCGTAGCCAGAATGATCTTTAAAATTGAGGGTGGTGAGATTTCTTTTGTCTCACATACTTTTGGTTTGTTATTGAGAGCAGTTAGTCCATGGAGAAAAACATCATTCTGGGCTAAGTAGACATCAGTGAAAAAGGAAAAGATCCCCAAGAAGGGCAGCTATGATGCCCTGATTATAAAGATAATAAAGGATCAGGCAATGTTTTATTCTCTTGTACACAGGTTCTCCATGGGCCAGATACAACTCAGTGACAGTTAATAACTACAGCATTCTTGATAATTTGAAAGTATCCTCAAAACCATGTCTAAGAGTTGGCATCTTAGTGACAAAATTCTAATTGAGGTTTATGGCGTGCAAACCTTATAGTCTCAAAGACTTTGCTTTATTGGCTTCCAGTTGACATGGTGACTGCTGCAATTGTGTGTCAGGAAGTGTGAGGATGGCACAGGATTAAGCAAGATTCAGATATTGTTCATAGTGTCACCATGAGTCATGCTTGACTTGACAGCACCTAACAACAATTCCTCCTGACTGATGTGTGTTGTGTAGTGTTTCATGAGTTCTTCATTGCTTTTCAATGCCGAGTAGTATTCTACTGTGTGAATGTATCACAGTTTCTCTACTTTTATTTCCATCTCTTAGCTATTTTAAGTAATATGACAATAAATATGGGCGTGCATTCATCTGTTTGTGTTGCAGTTGTCACTTCTTTAGGGTATTCCCAGTAGTGGAATATTTGGCTTAAAGGATATTTATATTTTCAACTTTTTGAGTAAGTGCCAGATTGTCTCTACAGTGGCAGAAGGTATGAAAAGACTTCATCAAAGAAGATATTCAGATGGTCCACAAACACGGGAAGATCACTCAAACACACTCAAGATCACCTACTGTTATAGAGATGCAAACCCAAACAACAGTGAGATGTCATTTCACACCAGCAACAATAGCAAAGCTTAACAGGATGGTAGACAACAGAGGCTGGTGAAGGTGCAGAGAGATTGACTCGTGCTGGTGGGAATATAAAATAGTACCGCCACTATGGAAGGAAATTTTCTAGATGTTCTTACTTGGTTTTATCTTTTCTACCTCTTTTAAAAGAAGAAATATTCCCTCTCATTACTACAATCTATTTGAAAGGAAGAAAGATCCCTTTTCATTACCAAATTATTCGTGATGTCTCATCTTCTACAGTTCCATGTTTCTCCTCCCTTTCTCATTTCTATTCACATCTCTGATACTTCAAAATTATTCCTTTTCATGGGACTTACCAAGTCATGGGAGACTTACGAATGACATATATTCCTTGAAAATATTTTTTTTTGCTATTCTAAATACATTATTGATTTAATTATTAGGACTACATCAGCTGTGAGGGACAGTATCACAAGCTATCAAAAAATTGCAGTTGCTTAAAATAATTTGCTAAGCTCCTGTATTTTGCTTGGGTCCACACACAATATTCATGACAACAGCAGTCAAGAAATCAATAGGTGTGTTGCATTGGAAAAATCTTTGGTCAAGGACAGCAGAAGTAAGGAAATTGATAAATACAAACCCTAAAATACACATACTTTGATGATGATTCTCAACCATTACCTGTAAGTCTTTCAAAACTAAAATACAGACATTAGAAAGTTGTTTTAATCATGGAAATAGTTAAGAATATTTTGAAAAGTATGCTGTAAATATGCTAATCTATCTGTGTACTTGCATGTTACAATAAAGAAATGCAGCAATCAAATCTCTGTAGCTGGCCTTAAGATATAAATATGTACTATAACACTTTCCTCAATTTCTAATTTATCAAATCTCTGTATTCAAACTTGTTATAAATATACAAGAATCAAATGCCTTCTCAATACCAACTGCCTAATATGACCTTCTTTTCAATGTTAGCCGTGCTGTTATTGTTATATGCTTTTAAGTCACTTGTTATAATTTACTCAGTCAAATGTCTTTGTATAGACAATAAAACACACATACACATTCTTCTGGTATTCTCTGCTTCCAACTAAGATTCATCTAAGATTATTATTAATTATATCTCTGGCATCATAGCCTCTTCTAAATCCAACTTGAACCTCTCTTGGCAGTTCTCTGTCAAGTTGCTTGCGACTCATAGCGACCCTACGCACAACAGCCCTAAACTCTGCTCTGTCTTGTGCCAATCGCACTGTCTCTGACACTCCCATCTTGATAACCCCAGTCACCAAATCAATCCACCTTATAGAGGGCCTTCCTCTCCTGCGCTGTCCCTCCACCCTCTCCTGCATGATGTCCTTCTCCAAGGACAGGTATCTTCTTATAACATGTCCAAAGTATGTTAGATGGAACCTCAAAATCCTTACCTCCAAAGAGCCACCCAGTTTAACCCTTTCAAGGATGAATCTGTTTGTTTTCCTAGCAGTCCATGGTACTCTCAATACTCTTCTCCAGCACCACAGCTCAAAGGCATCAATTCTCCTTCTATCCTACTTGGTCATTGTCTGACTCTCTGATGCATAGCAAGTGATTGCGAAGACCATGGAAAATCCAAGACAGCCAAAATATGACTTTGAGTATCTCCCACCTGAATTTCAGAACCTTCTCAGGAACAGGTTTGAGGCCTTGAACACTAATGAGCAAAGACCTAACAAGTTGTGGGAGGATATCAAGGGTATCATCCAGGAAGAGTGCAAATGGTCATTACAAAGACATAAGAGGAAAAGAAGACCAAAATGGATATCAGAAGAGACTCTGAAAATTGCACTGGAGCATAGAGAAGCCAAAGCACAAGGAAGAAGTAAAGAAAGGAATCAATACTTACCATAGAAATTCAGTGCTATTGGCACAAGACAGAGCAGGCAGAGTTTAGGGCTGTTGTGCATAGGGTCGCTATGAGTCGCAAGCAACTCGACAGCACATAGCCACAACAATAACATCAAGTAATCAGTTTAAAAAATCATAGTGAATTAACGAGAACCAAAAATAAGCCTAGCTGTCCACTATTGCTTATATAAGTGATAAAGTAGAAACCCTATCAATTTGTTTTATGAATTAAATGACCTTGTTCTTCGTGTAGGCTGATTCAACAAATTGCAGAGACAGTCAAATTATGAGGATAGAAATGTGAGGTTTATGCATATTGCCTTCTCTTGGTTTGAGTAAAACTAAGCAAATCTGACGCTGTATAATATTTTATTTTGTTGCTAAACTGTAGGGGGAAAGCCTTCAATCTTCATTTTATTTTAAATAACTACCTTGAAACTGCCTTAGCTACAGCATATTGTCTATACAGGCAGAGAAAGGGTGGCCTGCTTTCCTCCCTGCTTCCTCCCACCCAGCCTTTAAATAAGTGTAAGCTAATCATTACCATGCCTGTGGGTGGAACTCTGTTCTTAGTTTAGGGAGAGAAAAAAGTACAAGGAAATAGAATTTTTAACAAGTTGTGGAATTTGAAATCTTGCAATTTATCATAGTTCAAAGAAAAGAGAACAAAGTCAATTATTGGTATAACGTAATAGTTATTGTGTACAGCTGAGTCAAAATTGACCCATAGCTAACCCACCTGTGGATTTTCATGGGCATTTAATCCCATGGGAAGAGATAGCCTATCTTTCTCCTGCAGAGCATTTGTTGGATTCGAACAGTTTGCCTTCGGCATTGCAGTTCAATATCTTATTGCCATATACTGTCAGGCAAAAGAAAACATCTATTACAAACTTTGCTGTCGTTTTTAAATTTTTATTTAGAAAAACTTTTTGTATCATTTTTGATAAGCTTAATTTTTTTTTGGTGGAAATAGATACAACAAAACAACACATTCACTCATTCAACGTATTTCATAGATACAATTCATTAACAACACTACATGAATATTTACAGTGAATCCCTAGTCTCACAACTTCTAGTTTTATTGTTTAAATACCATTAATTTATACTCTCTGTTCCTTATAGTTCTTATCTGTTTTTTAGAGTTACTGTTGTCATTTTAATCTCATAAGTAATTTTTCAATATGATATAATGTTTAAAGCAGTTGTTCTTTATTTATTGAGTAGAATTTTTATTTAGTGTAAAGCAAAGCCACAATAAACATGGGTGTGTATATATCTGCTTGGGTGGCAGTTATGGTTTATTTGGGTTGGTGTACTTTAGTCTTTACAGTGATATTCCTACTCTTTAATAATTTCAAGACATGCTTGGTAGCAGATTTGCCCAGTGCAAAATATTATTTTATTTCTGACACAATGACTGGGGGTTGACTCCAGTGCAATTAAATCATGACTAACTTCAGTCTTTTGTCATTTATTATGACAATTCCTACTGATGAAATTATGAAGATTTTGTTTCCTTTATTGCATGATATGACATTAGTGAATTAATAAATGCATTGATCCATCAAAAAAAAAAAGATGATTCTATGGAATTGTCTCAAAGTTTCCAAAGCTATTTCAAATGAATAAATTTCAAGGACAGTCCAGTCTCAAAGTGTCTAGTAAGTTTTGTTTCCAATAAGAATTAGAAGGTCTACTTCATATTAACCTTAATGGATTTCCTTTTGATCATGAATCTCCTTTTGATCAAGGATCTATTTGGTCTCTAAAGTAAATACTCAGTAATGATAGTTGTGAACTATCCATTTCTTATTTCTTGCACAGAGGCGTATTAGAACTATAAAGAATTACCTACTCTGAATCATGGATCCATTTTGTCTCTGTTCTGGGTAAACAGAAACTAATTATATACTTGAATGGTCCCTCATTAGGTACAAGTTCAATTTCTAACAGCAAACTCCAGTTGACACTAAAAAGAATGCCTTATGAAATAATTTTTAATATGTTCCATAGAAATCAGGAACTCCGATGATGCATTCATTTGGCAGAAGTTCAGTTGTTAATCAAAAGACTGAAATCTTAAGCATTCAAATCCACCAGCTAGTCTTCACATAAAATGCGGAAAGTCTCCTCCTGTAATATGTTCAGGCTTGGGAAGTCAGTGGAGGATGCTATGAGTTTTGAGTAGGAAAGTTGGTTTGAGTTTAGAGAAACACAGTGTTTTCTATTGAGAGAATCTACCATGATTTTATAAATCAAAGCGCTTAAAGATACATGAGACTGAAATTTTAAAAAAGCTGTCTTAATAAATATTTAAATAGTATTTTTAAAAAAACATTTTTCTTACTAATTGTTAACTGAGCCTTATAGTTTTTCTCAGCAATGAGTAGAAGAAAAAGGGAATCTATTTTGAATATGTGATAGATTCCCATGTGACTTTGCTTACTCAACTTTTATTTTACTTTGTACCAAGATCCATGAGGTACATTTTATCTACTTCCATTAAGCTGATTTCATAAGTATATTTCTTACTATGTATGCACTTGAATTAATTTGAGGATGATTTGCAGCCAACACAAGATGTCAAGGTGAAAATCAATGGGCTCAGTGTTCCCACACATGATGTGTATTTATAGATATTAGAAGTGCCTGAGTCATTCAGCAATACAGTAAGTGCTGAAGGTCTAGGGCTTACATTATTCCCACTATGTGGTGCACCTTACTTTCGCTTTGTCTTGACATAAGAAAACAGAAATCTTATCTTTTGATCTGAGATAATTTTGATAATAGACTTTGGAAAACATCACAAATAAAGAGCATGTAGTCAACCATTGCTTGTTGGTGCCAGCACACCTCTTAACTAGGCTCATTGAATCAATGGAGGTGTTGGAGATGGACTGGTATTGATGGAGGTGGATGGCTGTCAAGATGCACATAGGTATATGTAAAAACTCTATTTACTGAACAACTATCATACACCCAGACCAGAATATTCATTTTTATACCTTTAACTGTTTTTTTGAAGCAAAATACTATATACTGTTAATAAAATGATTAGCAGAAACTTAAGAATTTGCCTTTTTTTCCCCCTTTCATACAGGTAATAGTTTATAGAGGCATGAACCCTTAGCCTGTGGAGTTGATCTCCACATATTAAGAGCTCACTACCTAACTTCCACATAATAACTAATGCTAGTGTGGTAAATTTTTTTCTTTTTTTTTTATCCACACTTTCCTTACTCCACCACCATTCCTTCCTACTTTTGCCTATAGCTTTCAACACCCGTCACCCATTGACCAGCCCTGATGTAGTGGCCTAAGTCTTAAACCATCAGGATTTGTGTGATTCTGAACATATGATGCTGATGTCAGTCTCTTATGATGCAGAGAGTATGACTTCAATTTAAAGTTGTTAAGTACAATTGTAATGTACAACTTCTTTTCCTGGAAGGTTCTGAGAAAAAGTCCTTGTTCTTAAACTTCCACTCCAGGATTGACTTCTTGTGGGTTAATACCGCTTGTCTTCCATTTGAAGTCAGGTGCTGATGCAAGATGGTGGTTAACCGGGAGAGAACAATGTGTCCTTCAGCACTAGTGCTCAATTTTTGTTTCTTGGCCTGAGGACCCAAAACTCTTTTTATAGCAACGGCGTCAGGGTGTGAGCTGGCTAGTGCACCCCGGGGTACCTGGGATAGAGTGTGGAGATGATAAAAGCTCTACTTCTCTCTCCTCCCGGAATTCCAAAAACTCTTTTTCTGGCAACCCAAGAGGCAGTCATCAGAACAGAGCAAGGAGATACTACATGGTTCAAAATCAAGAGGGGGGGTCCCTCAGGGATGGATTCTGTCTCCATACCTTTCCAATCTGTATGCAGAACAGATCATCTGAGACGGTGGGTTGTACGAGGAGAAATGTGGCATCAGGATTGGTGGAAGAGTCATCAACAACCAGCGTTATGCAGATGACACAACCCTGCTTGCTGAAACTGAGGAGGACGTGAAGTGCTTGCTGCAGAAGGTCAAGGACTGTAGCCTCCAACATGGATTGAGGTTCAACGTCAGGAAAACAAAGATTCTCACCACTGGGCCAATTGGATGGTGAAGAGATTGAGATAGTTAGTTTTCGTTTACTTGGCTACACAGTCAACACTCTTGATAACAGCAGCCAGGAAATGAAGAGACAAATTGCATTGGAAAAGTCAGCTATGAGGGACCTCTTAAGAGTATGGAAGAGCAAATACATCAGGCTGGAGACTAAGGTGCACCTGATTCGGGCTATGTTCTTGTTGTTGTTACGTGCTGTCCAGTCGCTTGCAACTCATAGTGACAAGAGCCCTAAACTCTGCTCTGTCCTGTGCCAATCGCATCATCTCCGATGCACCCATCCCAATTATCCCAGTAACTGAATCAATCCACCTCACAGAGGGCCTTCCTGCCCTGCGTTGTCCCTCCACCCTACCAAGCATGATGTCCCTCTCCAAGGACCGGTCCCTCCTTACAACATGTCCAAAGTATGTTAGAGGGACCCTCAGAAGTCTTGCCTCCAGGAAGCCGCCTGGTTTGACCCTTTCCAGGGTTGTACATAGGGTTTTCGCAGGCCTGCTAGTTCAGAAGTAGATGCCAATCCTTCTTCTTAGTCTGTTTGAATCTGAATGTTCAGATTTAGAGAAGTATCAGACAGACCTAGGAAGAAGGATTGGCCATCCACTTCTGAAATGGCAGGCCTCTGAAAACACTATGTACAACACAACACACATAGACGAACAGAAAGGGCAACCTAGGCAGAACTGTCAAGCATGGAAATGCAAAGGAAGAGGAACAGTTGTAAGCAGATACTAGTGATTGGAACATGGAATGTGAGAACCATG
>NW_006399759.1:32238644-32254691 GCF_000299155.1 Elephantulus edwardii | reverse complement strand
CTCGGTAGAGTGGAGGGACAGTGCAGGAGGGGAAGACCCTCTATGAGTTGGATTGATTCAGTGACTGGGGTACTCGGAATGGGTTTGTCAGAGGCAATGAGATTGGCACAGGATAGAGCAGGATTTAGGGCTGTTGTACATAGGGTCGCTATGAGTCGCAAACGACTCAATGGCACATAACAACAACCAAAACAACATCAGACCGACCAGCATTTTACAGAAAAGTGAAAGATATATCCCTTATTGTGGAGTTAACCATTCATATCCGTGTTGTCCCTGCCCTTGGCACACGTGTCTTTACTAACTTATTTCCCTGCTCCTCCATCTGCCAGGATACCCATCCACTTCTACCCACTCCCTTCAACATCCATCTCCCATTGTCCTGCCCTTGATCTGATATCTTATATCTGAAGCTTCCTTGGCTTCTCTGATTCCAAATATGTCGGCTTCTGACAGTTTCTTATGCTGTGACCAGTGTCTCTTTAAGTTCAGTGGCAATGTTTTCTAAGCAAAGGCAATGTGTTCTGTAGAACTGGTGCTTAGACAGGTTTTTCTCGGCCCGAGGGCCTGAATGGATCTTGCGTGGCTTTGGGGGACTCCACGTTTACCTGAAGATGTGGGTGGAGGGTTTCAAGGTCCCTTGGTGGAGTCCTCAAAGCTGGGCGAGATCCGTCCTAAGGCCGCATAGAAGGAGGAAAAAGCAATCCCGACAGACAGAGAAGAGGGGCACCATGGGATCCGGGTTATAGTCTTCGCAAATACGTGCTATGCATCAGAGAGTTGGACAGTGAATAGGAATGACAGAAAGAGAATTGATGCCTCTGAGATGCTGTGCTGGAGAAGAGTGTTGAATATACCCTGTGGACTGGTAGGAGAACAAACAGATTTGTTCTGGAGGAGAAGCCAGAATGCTTCTTAGAATCAAGGATTCTGAAGCTCCATCTGACTTACTTTGGGCATGTTGCAAGGAGGGACTGGTCCTTGGAGAGGGACATCATTTTGGAGATGTCCAAATTTGGACCATTTGGGAGAGTGGAAGGACAGCGCAGGAGAGGAAGACCCTCAATCAGATGGATCAATTATGTGACTGGAGTGGTGAGAATGAGTGTATTTGAGATGGCTAGGTAAGCACAGGATAGAACCGCGTTTAGAGCTCTTGTACATAGGGTTGCTATGAGGGAAAAGCAACTCAATGGCAAACAACAACAACAACAACAGCGTGGTAAATTGCATGATGGCTAGGTCTTGGTTATAACCCACCAGTGGCTCAGTGAGTGAAAGATAGACAATCTCCTCCTGTGAAGATTTATAGCCTTGGAAACCTAATGGAAGGTGTTTATGAGTAGGATTTGACAGCAGTGGATTTGATGGTTCTAATATATTTATACATATAAGTGTAAATACACATAAACGTGTGTGTGAGAGATAACTAGTGTTGCTAAAATAGAAACAGCACAAATGGATAACACTAATTTATTTTCTTACAAGTTAGGAGGCTAAAAATCTGACAATATCCTGCTAGCTTTAAGCACACACATTCTCTCTTCTCCCCACCACTCACCTCTGTTGACTTTGTTGAAATGTCCTTGTTCTGTTTCTGGGTGATCTTCAAGTGCTTTGGCATCTCTTCCCTATTTCTGCTTTTCACTGCTTTGGTTTTAAAAATATTTTCAATTTCTTATAAGAAAAAAATGTAAATTAAGCAAGGATGTGATTTGAATAAAAGTGATGATGTGAGTTCTGACTCAAGATACAACTTGCCGTAATCGTGCCTCACTAACATATGCTGTGGTTAGTTGTTCTTGAGTTGGCTCGAACTCCTAGTGACATTGTATGTGACACAGCAGAATGAAACAATGGCAGGTCCCACACTCTTCTCCCCATTGCTGCTGTGACTGCAGCTCCTTTTGGATCTCCTTTTTCCCTCTGGCTCCCTGAGAGTCTTCTTTTCAGGCCCTTTTACTCTACCACACAGGATGTTGTTTTACTCCATGGCTTTTTCTCCTTCTGACAAGACCCTTAAACCATGTGAGAAAGAGTCTCGTCATACTAAAAAATAAAGAACTCTCTGACTGCACTTTTTTGAGACAGATTTGTTTGTTCCTTTGGAAGTTTGTATCACAAAAGAAGAATAATCAGGTCACAAAATAGAGAAGAACAATATAACACTGGGCACCGTGGACTATCCACATTGACACATATTTTGAGGGGACATAATTTAATGTGTAGCTAGATAGAGAGATAGAAAAATCTAATTATCTAATCTCTGAAATCTGTGTACATACTTAACATATTAGTTTACTTTTTTGATATACTAGCACATGGCAATAAGAATGGCTTTATCTACATAATATGGATGTAAAAACAGGAAGGTTGTCCTGAATTATGTATGCTGACACAATCCAATCATGTGAGTTTTTCTAAACAGAGTTCTTTCTCAGGCTTGAGTCAGAAAAAGAGATGGCAGAAGGAGTCTGATACAAAATGTAAGAAGGGCTTATTTGCCTTTGTTAGAGAGAGTCATTAACAGGGACCTATCTTTCAACTGTAAGAAACTAAATTTAGTCAACAGTACGAAGGATCTTGAAAGCAGAATCTTCCTCAGAGCTACAGAAAGGAACAGACCCCTGCCAGCCCCTTGATTTTAGCCTCATGAAACACTAAATTGAAGACCCAATTAAACAGCTCTGTATCTGGGTTTCTGACTTACAAAACTGTCAGATAATAAATATATGTTGCTTTAAGCCACTAAACTTGTGGTAGTGTATTATGGCAACAATAGAAAACTAATACATATAATTTGAGATATAAATAGCTCTCCAAGACTTTCTTACATTTAAATGGAACCAGTGAAATTCCGTGGAGTCGTCTTTAATTTCCTCCTAGTGATACAATTCTAAGATTCCATTTTACCTTTATGTAATTTTAGCTCAAAAAGCCCAAAGGCTGCAATTACTGAGGAAGTATAATAAGATACCTAATGTATGCTACCTAACGAAAATTGGGAATGTTAATTTTCGTGGAGAATCTCCAGTGAATTTCCCAAGAACTTTCATTTTCCAGGGTCTTTTAGCCCAGAGCAATTTGCAGTTTGGGAATATGCAGCCGTATAATCAATTATGCTAGGGCTTTCTTATAGTTTTCAATGACAAATTTATTACTGCCTCACCTGCAAAGGGATCCCAAGAATCCAAATACATTGTCTTTCTGGAAATGTAGTTGTCCATTCCTTATAACTATGTTATTGGTCTTATTAGTTCATAGTTTAGCTCAGTTTGAGACATAGTTCTCCTTCTCCTCCTTTTGTTCCTCCCTCATGCAATCTTCTGTTGAAGGTGTCAGGAACTGAATTGTCTCCATGAAAACACATATAAAAATATAGTATAAGAAAACACATATAAGAATAGAATAGAATAGAATATATATTCTAATATAATATTAGAATATATATAACATATATTAGAATATAATAATCCAATACATAAGCTATCACCTTCCATGATCTGATCAGCCGGATACTTTTAGGAGCTTTAAGGGAGCAATGTAACACTCCCTAATAGCTCAGTTTGAATGTAGAGTTCCCCTAGGGTGTAGCCTAGAATGCTTTTGACCTCCCTAGAGAAAAAAGGAAATGTGAGTAAGCTGAGGGAGTGACGTGAAGAGCTCTGTGTCACCAGGGAAGAGTGACCAGGAGTGCAGTGGAGTTTGTCCACTTGGATTTGGGTTTCTGCCCTAGAAGATGCTAGATATCCAGTAAGGACAGAACAAAGGGGATCGGCAAGAAATGCCTTACTTAAAGATGGTGAAGAAAACAAGGGTTTCCATCTGCCACTGACAGAAGTGTGACCTTCTAGATGTGGCACCCTAAATTTGGCCTGCTATATTCCTAAACTGGAAGATAATACATTTCTGTTTGGTTAAGGTTTTCAATTGTGGTTACAACAACATTGGCTAACTTTGACAAAAGACATTTGGATATAAGTCTTCTTTCTTCTACCTTTCTCTGAAATGCATGATCTTTAGTAGCAGAATGAATCTCTCCAAAATTATTTTTACTGCAGCAGGAGTTTAGAGCCTGCTATTTTAATATATTATGACAAGAGTGCTCCATAAAAGCAAAGATGATGAAGCTTCATCTCACATACTTTGGGCATGTTAGTAGGGTGGCCAGTCCTGGGAGAGGCCTTCATGCTAGGAAAAGTGGAGGATAAGAAAAGAAGACCCCCAACCTGATGGAACGACACAATATAATTGTGACAATGGGCTCAAGTAAATTGGAGATGGTGAAAATGGCACAAGATTTAGCAAGGTTTAAATTCGTTGTTTATAGGGTCTCTGTGAGTTGTAATAGACTTGACGGCAGATAACAACAACAACCATTTACACACACACACACACACACACACACACACACACACACACAATCTCCTCCTGTGTGATTAACTGCCTCTGAAAACCCACTGGAGGGTCAGCTATGGGTCATTTCTGACTCAACATATATACATAGTTGCTATTGTATACTGCTGAGTTGTTATTTTATACTGTCAACCCATACCTGACCCTCCAGTGAGTTTTCAGAGGCAGTTTATTACACAGGAGGAGATTATTCATCATTCTCCCATGGAACAACTGATGTCCTCGAAACTTGTGACTTCAGGATACACACACACACACACATAGAGTTTGCAGAAAAATTGATAATTTTCAAACTTAGCCTTCCAATTTTCTTCCTGCATGCCTGAGACTTTGCTATTTTATAGGGATGCAGAGTTGAGTCCAATATGGCTTGAATTCTTAAGGGAAGAAATTAATTGTGGTAGCTTGCTTAGTCTGTAGGAAGCTCTGATGTTAGTCCACCTGTGGCTTCATGTGGAAAAAGAGGGGAAGTCTTCTTCCATGTGGTTTACACATCAGAAACCCAGTGGAGAGTCAGCTTTGAGTCAGTTCTGAGTGGATGGCAATGAAAGTGAGTGTAATTCCCATGTCGCTCACAGACCACTAGGGATATTGAGACAAAAAAAATATATATTTATGATTTAGTGCAACAAATAGCACAGCCAGTGAAGTGCAGAGCCTTAGAAGCAAAACTGTGAAAGAGCTACTGCTACCTAAGTGGATGTGGAGACATGTGTCATTTAAGAATTTACAGCAGAAACAAAGTTTTAGAAAATGTTTACAGATGAATGACAAGTAACCAGAAAAGAGGAATCAGTGTGGCCTCCTCCAGTTAACGATGAACAGTTTGAGTGAACAGAGAAGTGGTAAAAAACTGAGGTTAGAAAGCCAGAAAGAACCTCATGGAGAAAGGCCTATACGCTATGTTAATGTGGCTGGACTTAATCCTGACAACAATAGCATGAAAATGGGTTAGCCACATGCACATGCTAGCCTTCTGATGGTCAAAACTAAACAGGAAGGGATTGTGGGAAGTAAGAGAGGAACGTGAGAGTAATCACGTACTATCAACTGCAGTGCTCTGAGGTGAGAAATGAAAACTGAAAACAGTGTGGTGACTCTAAGGATAAGAAGTCTTTAAGAGACTTGGCATGTAGATGTAGACATACAAGTAAGGCTCTCCAGAAAACTATCACGTTTTCAGGAAGACTCAACAGAAACCTAACACATTTCAATAGAAGAGATAATTAAGTATGTTGTTTGATGACACATAATAAAGATGCCAGGAAAATAACTGACTTTAATGAATTTATTTCTTTAGTCTACATAGAATTTAGTACAGCTTAATTAAAATAGCTTGGTGATTGAAAGCAGTCGATTCTATTCGACTCCTGAGAAAAAATAAGAGACTTCTTTTCATCTGAGTTATTCCCTGCCAACAGAAGTGAAGGCATTTACCAAAAGCACCTGTGCTCCAGAGAAAGTGCTCACAGCTTAGAAATTTGCTAAAGGATGACTACTAAAAGGAGTTTCTCATATTATTAAAACAACCAGAACATGACCTTTCCATAGTTTTCTCCTCAGCTCTGAGGACAAACAATGAACAGTGTGGTGGGCTATATGTTGTTGTTGTTTTAGGCGCTGTTGAGTCAAGTACAACTCATAGCGACCCAATGAGCAATAAAATCTGAACCCTGTTCTATCCTGTGCTATCCTCACACTTCCTGACACACAAGAGCTCATTGCAACAGTTTCCACATCAATCCACCTGGTCTAGGGTCTTCTTCTCCTTAACTGACGCTGCAACCTTCCCAGCATATGGCCCTCTCCAAAGAATAGCCCCTCCTAGTAACATATCCAAAGTATGTAAGAGGAAGCTTCACCATTCTTGCTTCTAAAAACCACTCTGGCTGCACCCTCTCCAAGACATAACTGTTTGTTGTTTCCTTGACAGTCTATGGGATGTTCAGTACTCTTCCTCAACATCACAGCTCAAAGGTATCAATTCTTCTTCTGTCATCCTTATTCATTGTTCAGCTCTCAGATGCACAGCAAATAATTGGAAAGACTATGGCCTTTCTTTGCTGATGTGCTGCTCCAGTCGTTTTGGAGTCATGGTACTAGGGATATTGTAGCTGATGTTAGATGGATCTTAGCTGAAAGCAGGGAATACTAGAAGAATGTCAATCTATGATTCATTGATTATGCAAAGACGTTTGACTGTGTGCATCATAACAAACTGTGGCTGACTCTGAGAAGAATGGGAATCCCAGAACATTTAATCGTGCTAATGCGAAACCTATACTTGGACCAGGAGGCAGTCATCAGAACACAGCAGGGTGACACTGCATGGTTCAAAATTGGGAAGGGTGTACGTCAGGGATGTGTCCTGTCTACATACCTTTTCAACCTGTATGCAGAGCAGATTATCCAGGAGGCTGGGCTCTATGAGGAGAATTGTGGCATCAGGATTGGTGGAAGATCTACTAACAATCTGCGTTATGCAGATGACACAACCCTGCTTGCTGAAACCGAGGAGGACCTCATGCACTTGCTGCAGAGGTTCAAGGATGGCAGTCTTCAGTATGCACTGAGGCTCAATGTCAAGAAGACAAAGATTCTCACCACTGGAACAATTGGTAGCATCAGGATGGATGGTGAAGAGAATGAGACTGTTCAGAGCTTCAGTTTGCTAGGCTCCACAATCAACACTCTTGAAACCAGCAGCCAGGAAATTAAAAGGCGCATTGCTATGGGAAAGTCTGGTGTTAGGGACCTCTCTAAAGTACTCAAGAGCAACGGTGTCTCTCTGGAGACTATGGTGCACCTGATACAGGCCATGGTTTTTGCAATCACTTGTTATGCATCAGAGAGTTGGACAATGACTAGGGAGGACAGAAGGAGAGTGGATGCCTTTGAGCTGTGGTGCTGGAGAAGAGTATTGCATGTACCTTGGACTGCCAAGAAAACAAACAGATTCATCCTGGAGAGGGTTAAACCAAGCTACTCCTTGGAGGCAAGGATTCTGGGATTTCGTCTGACATACTTTGGACATGATGTAAGGAGGGACAGGTCCTTGGATAGGACATCAAAGTTGGGAGGGTGGAGGGACGGCACAAGAGGGGAAGACCCTCTATGAGATGGATTGATTCAGTGAATGGGGTAATCGGGATGGTTTTGTCAGAGGCAGTGCAATTGGCACAGGATAGAGCAGGGTTTAGGGCTGTTGTACATAGGGTCACTATGAGTCACAAGCTACTCGACGGCACATAACAACAACAACAAGGCCTTTCAGACACACCTTAGTCCTCAAACTAACATCTATATTCCTCAATAATTTGGAGAAGTCCGTAACTGCACATTTTCCCAGTGCAAAGTATCTCCTTATATCTTAACTTCTGGTAATAACGGTGTTAATTATAGATCCAAGAAAGATGAAGTTTTTGGCAGTTTCCAGCCATCATGATGTTTGATGTTACCTATTGGTCCAGTTGTAAGAATCTTTGTTTTCTTGACATTTAAATACAATCCATACTGAAGAAGGCTGCATTCCTTGATATTAAGCAATATGTTTTTCGGGTTGTAATTTCCAGCAACCTTTACACATTGTTCTCCCATTATTCACGATGACTTTACACATGAATCACACCTGACAGGGTGCATAGGAATCATATTGACTACATTTATGGGAAAAAATCCTTGAATAAGCTCAGTATCAGTTCAAAACTAGGCCAGGGGAGGACTGAGGGTCAGGCCATCAATTACTCTTGTGCAAATTCAAATTGAGGCCAAAGAAAATGAAAATAAGTCCACTGGAACCAAGATATCATCTTGATTCTATTCCATCTGAATTTCATGATCATTTTAGGAATAGGTTTGAGGCACTGAATACCAATAATCGAAGACCAAATGAGTTGTGGGATGATATCAAGGATAGCACCCATGAAGAAAGCAAAAGAGTATTACAAAAACAGGGTAGAAAGAAAAATCTAAATGGATGTCAGAGGAGACTCTTAAAAATGCATTGGAGCATCAAGATTTCAAAACAACAGAAAAACATACCGAAGTAAAGGGATTGAACAGAATATTTCAAAGGGCAGTAGCGGAGGACATAGCAAAGTATTATAATGGCTTATATGAAAGGCTGTTAATTGAAAGGTCAATAGAGTGAATTCATCAGAACCTGTGAAGGAGAAAGATGAGCAAACTCTTCCTGTAAAGATGAAGGATCACAATGAATCAGAATGAAGTAGTTGGCAATGGGTTTGATTATTTTATCAGAGGAGGAACTAGAGGTAAAAATCAAAACATTGATCAAAATATAAAAAAATGAAAAGCTAAAGAGATAAAACAAAAATCTTGGTGAGCGAGTTGGGTCAGAGAAGAACTGTGTGTGTATGTGAAAGTCATTCAGTAAACCTCCCAGAGGTTAAGAAGATGCACAAAGATTTTGCCCCTCTGCTTTATAGCAAATAATATGTACTAGTGAGTTTATTAGCGATCTAACAGTGATCTCCTTTAGGGATTTACATGTCCTATTAGCGGTCTGTTGTTGTGGACAGTCTATTCAGACCAATCCATAGCTGACCCTCAGGTGGATTTTCAGAGGTTAGTCACACAGGAGGATATTTCCCATCCTTCTTCCCTAGAGCAGCTCATTCTTGTCCAGCAAGCAGTGGTCTACATTAGTGAATAGGAGATAAATTTCAAAATTTTTGTCCAATTGCTCATAAAAGTCTATTTGCTTTGTATATTACATAAGATGCTTTTTAAATCTCTGAAACAGGATTGATTTTATATATATCTGTCATGTGCAGTCAAGTCAGAACTGACCCTTAGCTGACCTTTTGTCTTTTAAAAGACAATTAATTGTGCAGGAGATTATCCACCCTTCAAAGTCTGTGCCTTCCGGATTGCAGCACAGCTTCTTACCACTAGGCCAACATAGCTCCATTATACATATGAAGCATACTAACAAAATTATTTTCCTTATGCACATAAAACCATCTCTCCTACCTGAAGTGGTTGTTGTTGTTGTAGTTATGTGCTGTTGAGTCACCTGTGACTCATAGCGACTCTATGTACAACAGCACTAAAACCTGCTCTACCTTGTGCCAATCTTATTGTCGCTGAAACACCTACCCCCATTACCCCAGTCACTGAATCAATGCATCTCATTGAGGGTCTTCATCTCTTGCACTGCCCCTTCACCCTCCCAACATGATGACACTCTCCAAGGTCTGTTTCCTGGGGTACGGAAGCAAAATTCCAGTCATGCTTTAAGTGAATGAATGAATGAAAGAAATGGAGGTGAGTGAATTCCAAGTTATAATTATTGAAATTTCGTTTCAATTTAATTTTCTAATAATTTTCTTAGAAATGAGTTTCTATTTAGTTTCCAAGAAAATTTCCGAGTTTTTTCAATCAATTTACATTTTTTAATATCATGATTTCAAATTCTCAATTTTTTTTCATTTCTAAAACTTACCTCTTAAGAAATATATTTTAGCTTTCTTTACTTTCCAAAGCTCTTTGGATAACTTTCTTATATTTAAATACAAAAATTATCAAAATTAGAGTATGTGGTAGATATATTAATCATCATCTAAACAGAAAACAGATACCATCCTTAATACTTTAAAAAAATGGGCATTTATTACAGAGAACTGGTTACAAAATTAATAGGAAAACTGAAGGGGCAGAAGGGGAGGTTTGTTGTATTGTGGTGCCTTGTGTGTTGCTACGATTCTAACAGTTCTTCCATCAGTCTTTCAACTATCAGCAGCTTCTCTAATTTTGGACAGGTTAAAGCAGAACTACTACAGAGTAGGAGGTAAGACTAGGTGCTCTACTTCTGAAAATTAGTCCAAGAAAATCTAATGGATCACAATAGATCTAAAACAGTCCTGGAAGCTGAGTTACCTAGGATGGAAAGTACACAAAATACACAGTGGGCACAACATTGGAATTAACACTTAATCACAAAGATAGTAGAAGAATGAGGAGCACTTAGTTCTGCTGGACAAAAAGGTTGTTGTGCATTTGAGTTGACTTAACAATAAAAGAGCAACTAAACAATAACACTACACTTTAAGGAACACCTATATATTACCACACAGAGATTGTAAGGGATTATAAAAAAGTGAGAAAATGTATAGAGCAAAGTTGTCCAGATCCTACAATCATGGTGACAATGAGACTGCTGCAGCTCTTGTCTCTGTTGCTGTTGGAACCAGCACTGCTTTCAAGACACTTTCCAGAATTCCTCACCCACCACACCAATAAGACTTCAGAGTCCATCAACACTGTACTGCCCAGGATGTGTGATGAACCCATATCCATGGAATGATGATCAGAACCTAGCTATGGAAGCAGCAATGTAAAGGCTAACATTCACTGGGTGTTCTTGTTACTGCACTGTAGCATAGTGTGTTACAAGTTGGACTATTGGCAGAAAAGTCAATGGTATGTATTCATTAGTCATTCCAAGGGACAAAGATGGACACTATCTTCCTGTATAGATGTGCAACCTCAGAAACCCGGAGGGTAGCTATGAGTTGAAATCCTATCAAAAGCACTGTATTTGATTTATTGATATGTTGCTAGAGGTATCATTGTTGTTGTTGATTGTCTTCAAGTCAAGCACGGCTCATAGCAACCCTATGAACAAAAGGCCTGAAGCCCCTCTACAACTACTGACATTTATCAAAGTTCATAGAGTTTTCAGAAGCCTGTTATTTATGAAGTGGATGCCACACCTGTTTCCAAACCTGTGGTAGTATGTTATTGTTGTTGTGTTGCCTGCAATGCAGAACCCTTCCCTGTCCCGAGTCACTCTCACTAATTCTGACACACCAACGCCCACTGCCCCAGTTACTGTATCAATCCATCTCATCCAGGGTCTTCCTCTCCTACGCTGTCAGTTCACTCTTCCAATCATGATGTCATTCTCCAAGGACCAATCTCTCCTGGCCACGTGAAGACAGAAAGCAGGAAAAATAACATCAAACAAGATGCCTGCCCCTTCTCCAATCATCCAGCAGCACCTGCATTTTAGATATTATCTGGAAGCCAGCTAGAAGAGATGACTGTAGTTTTATCCTTTTTGAGAGGATTTAAACTTAAAACAACACTGTAGGATACAGTAGAATTGCTTCTCAGGATTTCCTGTAAATCTTTACAGAAGCAAATTACCACATATTTTCTCCTATAGAGACTTTAGTGTGTTTAAACCACTGACCATTGGTTAGCAGTCAAATGTTTTAACCATTGTACTACCAGAGGCCTGAATGGGATCCTGGGAGCTATAATTTGAAGACTTATGTACAGCTCTTTACAATGCAAGTAGCAACATGAGTTGTAAGGGAAATGAAGCTCATAGTTCACCAACATATATTTATTTGGTTTAACAATATGGAAAGATTACATAGGTATTTTTTCCTTTTTTGAGTCAAAAGCAACCAGTGGGGGAAAAATACCTGAAGGCCTACAAAGCCAGGTTCCATGTCAGCTATTTTATAAACATGCTCTAAAATATCAATCTAGCAAGGTAGGCATTATATAATCTTCACTTTATAGGAAATTATGACTCAGAGAAGTTAAGTAACTTCTTTAGGATATTGCAGCTGTTAAGCAGTAAACTGCATAGTCTACTATTGTTGTATTCCATATTAGTTTTAGGGCTGCTTCATACTTTTTGTAGTTCTTGCTTAAACAGAAATTAAATTCACAAGAACAGATCATCTTAAAAGTTGGAAAGACATCCTAACAAAATGTGGGTAAACATTCTGGTTTTTAGTGATTTGCCTTTTCCTTCCCTCTTTCAGTGCGTATATAAATTTGACTTCATTATTATACTCTCTCCCCATTCACCCTAGGGAGTGAGTGCTTTAAAAACTTATTTTAAATAATCAAAGATAAATGGTCACAAATATGTCTGAAAGCCATGGGTAATTATCATTAGTGTCTTTTTTACCATGGCCCAAACATAAATCTACGGCTCAGAATCTAAAACCTCCAAAAGTAAGATGAAAACTGGTCGTGGCTGGGTGGGGAAAATGAGCCTTTTTGCTGTGTTGGAGGCCCTGGGAGGTAGAAATTATTAATGTGTCATCACTGTTAACTGAAACATGGAAATTTCAAGTCAACCCAAGAGGAGACTAGAAGAATCTAGCTGTCTACTTTCAAAGCATTAAAGGAACTTAAAGCCTTGAGGAACTCTGTACTAGACAAAGGGTTTTCCTATGCCAGAATTTGAATAGAGGAAGAACATTGGATAGCTCAAGCAATACCTCTGCTCTTTTCAAGAGAGCTCAAGGTGTCAGTCAAAGATGTAGAGGGAGGAAGGTATTATGATGAAACATTGTCATTTAATATTAAATATCACCATGCAAGCTTCTGCAGGGGCTGACATTTGAGCCATCATGTGTTTTTATGGTATGAAGAGAGGAAAGAATGAGTGGGATACGTGAATACTGCTTTATAGTGGGCTATTGTGACTACTTTAGAAGGAAGTTGAGAATGAAAGAAATGTGTATAATGCATTAGCTAAGACTGATTAAAATGGGTGGAATGCTTGTATTGAGTGTGGGTGATGGAAATATGATCTTTTTCTTTGACTTACTACTTTGCCATTATCATGAGGAGAAGCTGGTGTTCTTGGAATCTGATGTCTACCTTTTGATCTCAGTGTCTCTGACAATGGCAGTTCACATTATAATTGTTCCATCTAGCTTATACATAATTAATCTATTTCTAGTTAAGTTGTACTGCACTGTTATAAAATTGAGTAAGATATTTTTCCTAATTTTGAAAACTTGACAATATAATAGTGAAAGCAAGGACAGGAAACAAAGAATTAAAATGCACAGGAAAATAAGGACTATGTCACAGAGCAGATGATTCTTGTTAGGGTCACTGAGTTAGCTTTGACTCATTTGCCGACACCAACAGAACTACCAAACAGTAGCTGGTCCTGCACTATCCTCACAATGATTGCTATAGCAGAACTTCTTGGTGCAGCCATTGACTATGCCAACTATTTCACTGAGAATATATTTATTTTTAATTTTTCTCCACTGACTCTTTGTCAACCACTTGTGTTCTTCAGGGTATTATCTTTCCCAATAACATTAATATATAAAATATGTCAGAATAAATGCACCCTCTTTGCCTTGAAGATGCATTCTGACTGAATTTCTTTCAATAAATATTTGTTCGTTCTTCCCAAAGTCCAATATTATAGTAATATTCTTCACTAACATCACAGTTTAAAAGCATTCATCTTCAGTCTTCTTTATTGATTATCCAACATTCACATGCATGTGTTGTTGATCCTAAGCACAATAGCTATGAACCCTGCTCTACCCTAAACCAATCTTAGTGCATCTGACACACCTAAGCTCATTACCCCAGTTACTGTGTCAACCCATCTGATTTGGAGTCTTCCTTTCCTGCGCTGTCACTCGACCCTTCCGAGCATGATATCCATCTTCAAAGACTGACCTCTCCTGGCCACAAAGTATGTGAGACGGAGACTCATGCATGTTAAGCAATTGAAAATACCATGGCTTGGGTAAAGACATAACTTTGTTCTCAGAATGGCACTTTTTAATGTTTTAAGAGATATTTTCCAACTGACCCACTTCATGCTGTGCATTGATTTCGTATCTGCAGATTCCATGAGTGAAGGTTGCATATCCGAGTAAAATTAAGTACTGAAAATTTCAAAGTTGGGGTGTTTTTTTCCCCCAAGATGTTTTTATAGATCCAGTAGTAAGAATTTTTGTTTTATTCTGCAACTAGAGCTTCAGGTCCTCCTCAGTTTCAGCAAGCAGGTTCATGTCATCTGCATAACGCAGATTGTTGATTAGTCTACCTCCAACCTTGATGCCACATTCCTCCTTATACAGCCCAGCCTCCTGTATGATCTGCTCTTCATATAGATTGAAAAGTAGGGAGACAAAATATGTTCCTGACACACAGCCTTCCTATTTTGAACCATGCAGTGTCTCAGTGCTCTGTTCTGAAGACTGCCTCTTGGTTCAAGTATAGGTTTCACATAAGCACAATTAAATATTCTGGGATTTCCATTCTTCTCAGAGCCAGCTACAGTTTGTTGCAATCCACACTGTCAAATGTCTTTGCATAGTCAATGAAACACAGATAGACATTCCTCTGGTAGTCCCTGCTTTCTTCCAAGTTCCATCTAACATTAGCTATACTATCCCTAGTACCACTGCCTTTTCTAAACTCAGCCTGCACATCTGGCAGTTCTCTGTTAACATATTGCTCCAATAGTTTTTAGATAATTTTCAGCAGAATCTTGCTTGCATGTGATTTGAATTGATTTTATTCGATAATTTCAGCACTCTGTTGGGTCACCTTTCTCCGGAACGGCAACAAATATAGATATCCTCTAGTCAGTTGGCCAGGTGGTTGTCCACTAGATTTCTTGGCACATCCAGTGTCTCAGTGAGCACATCCAGGGCAATGTCTATTTGTTGAAATATGTCAGTTGGTATGCAGTCAGTTACTGGAGCCTTGTTTTTTGCCAATTCTTTCATAGCAGCTTGAACTTCTTCCTTCATCACCACAGGCTCTTGCTCATACTTTGTTTTATTAAATTCTTCTGTGTCAGCCAATTCCTTCTGGTAGGGTAACTCTGTATACTCCTACCACCATCATTTAATGCTTCTTGGATCATTTCATATTCTGTCCAAAGCATCCCTAAGTAGTGTAACTCATGGTTTAGGCTTGAAGTTTTGTGTTTTTGTTTTGTTTTTCAATTCCCTCAGCTTAAGAAATGTTGAACAAGTTTGGCCCTTTTGATTTTCTGACTCAAGCTCTTTGCACATTTTATTATACTTTGCTTTGTCTTCCTAAGCTGCCCTTTGAAATCTTCTGTTCAGCTGCTTAATTTCTTGATTTCTTCCCTTTGCTTTGGCTTCATGGTGTTCTAGTGCAATATTCAGACTCTCATCTGACATCTTTCTTGGTCTTCTTTTTTTCCTCCTCTGTCTTTGTAATGACCTTTTGCATTCTTCATGGATGATATTCTTGATATCCTCCCAAAGAACATGTGGTCTTTCTTTGCTCATTGATGTTCAAGGTCTCAAACCTTGAGATGGTTCTTGAGATGCTTTTGGAATGTTGGTTCTTGTGGATCTGGTTTAATTTTCTTCAACTTCAGCTTTAACTTGCATACTTTGGGCATGTTACCAGGAGGTACCAGTCCTTGGAGAGGGACATCATGCTTGGAAGGGTGGAGGGACAAAAAGATAGAGGGAGACCATTGATGGGATGAATTGATACAGTAACAGAGGTAATAAGGGTAGATGCGTTGAAGAGAGTAAAATTGGTACAGGATAGGGCAGGTTTCAGGGCTGTTGTACATGCTGTCACTATGGGTCGCAAATGACTTGATGGCACATGCAACAACAATAACAAAAACAATTTCATGTTTAGCAAATTTTATTGTACTACTTTTGCTTGTCTTCTTATATCACAATTTGGAAAACAAAATTTTATGTTCAGCTCTTGCCTTAATAGTTTCCTCCATTTATTTTAGCTACTCAACATTCATATGAAATCAAAGTCATATTTTGGCTCCTGTGGATTTGGTTTAATTTTCCTCAGCTTCAGCTTGAATTT
>NW_006399759.1:32234171-32235682 GCF_000299155.1 Elephantulus edwardii | reverse complement strand
CGGGATGGGTGTGTCAGAGGCGGTGCGGTTGGAGCAGGATAGAGCAGGGTTTAGAGCTGTTGTGCATAGGGTCGCTATGAGTCGGAAATGACTCGACAGCACATAACAACAACAACAACTCAACATTCAAGAGTAAGTTTTTGAATATCTTTCGACTTTCTTTTAGTTTTTTTTCTCTTCCTATCATTCTAATTGTCTTTCAGTTTATTCATCTGTGATGGGATTGATCCCATAATGTGTCTCCCATAATGTCTGATCTTTGAGCATTAATGTGAAGTGTATCAAATGTCTTGATGAAGTGGTCTCTAAATTCAAGTTGGATATATTCAAGGCTATATTTGGCTGCCATAGACTTGCTTGGGTTGTTTGTTTATTTGTTGTTTTAAAGTGTGGTGGTGGTGGTGTTAGGTGTCCTTGAACTGAGTATGACTCATAGCTACATTATCAACAAAAAATCTGAATCTTGCTCTATCCTGCACCATACTCACACTTCCTGACACACAAGAGCCCATTGCAGTAGTCACTGTGTCAGTCAACCTGATTTAGGGTCTTCCTCTCCTTTGCTGACCTTCCACCTTCCCAGCATCATGTTTTTCTTCAAGGATGTAGCCCTTCCTAGCAACATGATCAACCTATGTGAAGCAAAGCTTCACTAATCTTGCCTTCAAAGAGCACTCTGGCTGCACCCTCTCCAAGATATATCTTTGTTCTCTTGACTCTCCATGGAATGTCCAGTGATCTTCTCCAATACCACAGCTCAAAGGCATCAATTCTTTTTCTATCATCCTTATTCATTGTCCAGTTCTCAGATGCAGAGCAAGTAGTTAGAAAATCTATGGCCTGAATCCAACACACCTTAATCCTCAAACTGATTTCAACTTACAGATGAACAATTGATGCTATATTGAACAATAAGCCCCTGGCCTTGTTCTGACTTCTGAAGTCTTCTACATATCTTTCCACAGTTATAGTTGATTTATTTGTTTATTCCATCCAGTAATGTCACTACATGTACAGTTAACATTGTTGTTGTTGTTGTTGTTGTTATATGAGTGGAAAAACTATTTGCAATGGTTAAATTGTTGCTCTTGAAAAAATTCTGTCATATTATCTCACATGTCTTTTTTGTCCAAAGGCTATACATTTAATGATTTCTTCTTCATTATTTCTAACTTTGACATCTTAATCATCACTAATTATCAATGGATCTTGATTCCATACTTAATCATTTCTAGACTAAAGAAGTTGATATATTCAGTGTCTTCATCTTTGGAATTAGTGATCGGTGCATAAATTTAAATAATCATCTTATTAACTGACTTTGGTGATGTTTATGCAGATATTATCCTATCATTGATAGTTGTACTTGAGGATAGTTCTTAACATGTTCTTTATAATAATGATTGCCATACCTTTACTCTTCAATTTGCCATGTGAAGACTTTATGGTTGGTCTACTCATAGTGACAAACATCAGTTAATTTTAGCTTATTATTGATTGTTGTTGTTGTT
>NW_006399759.1:32207651-32233411 GCF_000299155.1 Elephantulus edwardii | reverse complement strand
TCCACCAATCTTGACCCCACATTTCTCCTCATAGAGCCCAGCCTCCTGGATAATCTTGATTAGGATAAGGAAACTTGCTGGAGGAATTTTGGTAGCATTGAAAGTTCGGTAATTTTAATCTACCAGCCATTTCAAAGGGGAAAAGTAGGTAGCCTCCTCCTTTGAGGATTTGCAACCTTGGAAACTCAATGAAAGTTCTCTATGTGTCAGAAATGACTCCATGGCAATGGTAATTTTTAGTGCTTACAATATTGATCATTATATTTCTCATTTCATTTGTTATGACTTTCAATTTTCTCACATTCATACTTAGCACATGCTTTGCTCTCATAACTAACAATTGTTTATAATTGACTCTTCTCATATGCCAAATAATTAAAGCTCTTGAAGTTTTTTCATCACTCATGTTATTAGAATCAGCTTTCTTTGAGAAATAAATTATTCCTCAACTGCTTTCAACCGGTGGCACTCATCTTAAAGCACATATCAAACAATGTTCTGTTGTTATTTATAACAGGTTCTCAAGTTAATTTCATTTTAGGAGTATATTTCCATGCATTTATCTCTAGACTGTTTTAGTCTAGAAGATCTGTTAGAACTTGTCCACCACAGGTAAGTCTGCTGACACTTAAAATAGCAGCAGCATAGCTTCCAGGATAACACAGTATTAAAGTCTCTACAAAATAACAGACAGATGAGTGGTAGAAAAAAGAAATGGCAGGAAAAAGACCATTACATATTGAGGGTTGTTTTTTTTTTCTTAATTCAGATATTTGTTGTATGTAAGCTATATCCCATCCATTTATTATAAAAATAAATATTACCATGTTTTACAAAAGATGAATATGAGACTCAGTGAAGCCAAGTAATTTGCAGTTGGGTTCCAGAATTTCTCTATCCCCTTCCTAGACAACATTTCTTCCAACAAAGATACAAAATGTGTGCTTTGGCTCTGGTGGCCTAGTGACAAGACACTGTGCTGCAAAGCTCACGATTTTAATTCAACAACTGCTCCATAGAGGCAGTTTATCCCGTGCAGTTAACTGTCCCTGAAAACTTGCTGGAGGATCAACTACTGGTTGGTTCTAAATCAGCAATACACAAAAACAACAATGTTTATTGCTTGCTGTCCTTTTGAATTTTGCTACTGCATTGAGATATTATCACTTTGTTGTTTTGATTGACATTTCTCTGACTGTTGAAAATTATGTACATTTCTGCATATGTTTGTTGGACAACCATGTGTCCTCATTTATGAAGTATTTTTCATGGTTTTTTCCCCCATTTTAAAATTAGGTTATCAGTTTATTTCTTGTGGAGGCCCTGAACAATTCTACAAACTTATGAAATGAGACCCTCATCTGAAATGCCATTGCCAAATGTTTTTCCCACCCAATCTGTATGCTTTCTGTTCACTCTATTTGGAAAAAGTCATTGATACACACAGGGATTTGGTTTTCAGAAGGTTCCATTTGTTGATTTTATCCTCTCCTGGTTCTATATTGCATATGCTTTATGCGCAAGCATATTTATGCTATAGCCTAGGGTTTCTACATTTTCTCCCTTATGGCATTTATGATTTTAGGTTTTATTCCTAGACTTATGATCCACCTTAAGTTGATCTTTCTGTGTAGTGTGAGATGTGAATCATGTTTTAGTTTTCTGTAGGGTAAATGTCTGGTTTTGCCAGCTGCTGTAATGTGCCATCAAGTCACTTGAGACTAATTGTGACTCTATGTACAAGAGTCTAAACCCTGCTTTATTCTGTGTGAACTCACTGTCTCTTACACACCTACTCCCACTAGTCCAATCATTGAATCGAACCATCTCATCGAAGAAGGTCTTCCTCTCCTGCACTGTCCCTCCACTTTTCCAAACATGATGTCCCTCTTTGCAACATGCCTAAAGTATGTCTGACAAAGCTTCAGAATCCTTGACTCCAAGGAGAAGCCTGACTTTAGCATCTCCAGGACAAACCTGTTTCTTCTAGCAGTCCATGTATTCAACACTCTTCTCCAGCACCAAAGCTGAAAGGCATCAATTCTCTATCATCCCTAGTCACTGTCCAGCTCTCCAATGTTTAGCATGCAATTGCGAAGACTATAGCCCAGATCAGGCACACTTTAGTCTCCAGCCTGGCGTGGTTACTCTTCAGTACCCTGGAGAGGTTCCTGACATCATCAGACTTTCCCAATGCAATTCGTTTCTTGATATCCTGGCTGCTGGTACCAAGAGTGGTGACTGTGGAGTCACTGATGCTTTCCTATAGAATAGAGATTGTTTTGTCGTCAAATATCAATTGACCATAAACAGATGTGCTAATTTCTGGGTTCTCAAGTCCATTGATATGAGTCTATTGTTGTACCAATACCATGCTGTTTGGTTTGGAGATCAGTGAGTATAAGGCTTCTCATTTCATTTTTATTTTTAGAAAGGCTTTTCTTACTTGATATCTCTTTCTTTTCCAAATAGAACTTTGAATAACTTCACATGCAAGCAAGATTCTACTGAAGATTATCCAAAAACGACTGGAACCGTGCATCAGCAGAGAACTGCCAGAAGTCCAGACTGGGTTTAGAAGAGGTTGTGGTACTAGGGATATTGTAGCTGATGTTAGATGGATCTTAGCTGAAAGCAGGGAATACCAGAAGAATGACTATCTGTGTTTCATTAACTATGCAAAGGCATTTGACTGCGTGGATCATAACAAACTGTGGCTGACTCTGAGAAGAATGGGAATCCCAGAACATTTAATCGTGCTAATGCGAAACCTATACTTGGACCAAGAGGCAGTCATCAGAACAGAGCACGGTAACACTGCCTGGTTCAAAATTGGAAAAGGTGTACGTCAGGGATGTGTCCTGTCTACATACCTTTTCAACCTGTATGCAGAGCAGATTATCCAGGAGGTTGGGCTCAATGAGGAGAATTGTGGCATCAGGATTGGTGGAAGATCTACTAATAATCTGCGTTATGCAGATGACACAACCCTGCTTGCTGAAACTGAGGAGGACCTGATGCGCTTGCTGCAGAGTGTCAAGGACTGCAGCCTACAATATGGATTGAGGCTCAATGTCAAGAAGACAAAGATTCTCACCACTGGACCAATTGGCAGCATCAGGATGGATGGTGAAGAGATTGAGATTGTACACAGCTTTAGTTTGCTTGGCTCTGTAGTCAACACTCTTGGCACCAGCAGCCAGGAAATCAAAAAACGCATTGCAATGGGAAAGTCTGCTGTTAGGGACCTTTCTAAAGTACTCAAGAGCAACGGTGTCTCTCTGGAGACTAAGGTGCGCCTGATACAGGCCGTGGTTTTTGCAATCACTTGTTATGCATCAGAGAGTTGGACAATGACTAGGGAGGACAGAAGGAGAATTGATGCCTTTGAGCTGTGGTGCTGGAGAAGAGTATTGAATGTACCCTGGACTGCCAAAAAAAACAAACAGATTCATCATAGAGAGGGTTAAACCAGGCCACTCCTTGGAGGCAAGGATTCTGGAGCTTTGTCTGACATACTTTGGACATGTTGTAAGGAGAAACAGGTCCTTGGAGAGGGACATCATGCTTGGTATGGTAGAGGGACAGCGCAGGAAGGGAATACCCTCTATGAGGTTAATTGATTCAGTGACTGGGGTAATCGGGATGGGTGTTGGCACAGGATAGAGCAGGGTTTAGGGCTGTTGTACATAGGGTCGCTATGAGTTGCAAATGACTCGATGGCACATAACAACAACAACAACATCTTATAACAACAACATCTTTAAGAATGAGTTTGATATCTGTATTGGGATTGTGTTGAACATATAGCTAGCTTTAGGTAATATTGTCGTTTTCTCAAGGTTGAGTCTTTCTATCCCTGAATGGGGAATACTTTTTAATTTAGTTAGGTCATTATTATTTCATGCATTAGTGTTTTGTATTTTAACAGGATAGTAAAAACCAGGACAATAAGCAAATGTTGTAGAGGGTACAGAAAAATTGGAACTCTCATGCACTGTTAGTGGACTATAAAATGGGAGAACCACTAAGAAAAGCAGTCTGGCATTTTCTTCAAAAGCTGAGCACATAAATCTCATATAATCCACCCATATCACTACTGGGAATATACCACAAGGAAATCAAAACGGAAACACAATAAGAGATATGCAAAGAGGAAAAAGCCATTATAAAGACTGTGGAGGAAGAAAAGACTAAAATACTTGTCAGAAAAGACTCTGAAAATTGTATAAGAACATTGAGAAGGTAAATCAAAGGAAGAAATGACAAAATTTTTTTAAAAACATGAACAGAAAATTTCAAACAGCAGCTTGAGAAGACAAAGTAAAATATTATAACAAAGTATGCAAAGAGTTGGAGTCAGATAATAAAAAGAGAAGAATTTGTTCAACATTTCTCAAGCTGAAAAAGCTGAAATACAAATTTAAGCCTCAAGTTGCAGTACTGAGAGATGCTATGGGAAAATACGTGAATGATTTAGGAAGCATTTAAAAAAGATGGAAGAAATATAGAGAGTCATTGTAACAAAAAGAATTGCTCGACACTGAAAAATTTCAAGAAGTACAATATGAACAAAGGCCAGTGACAACGTATGAAGAAATTCAAGATGTACTGAAGCCATTGACAAGGAACAAGACTGTGGGAATTGATGTGATACCAATTGACATATTTCAACTTACAGATTCCGATCTGGATGTGATCACCAGTATATGGCAAGACATATTGGAAGAGAGTTGCTTGGCCAACTGATTGCAAAAGATTCATATTTGTTTCCACTCCCAAGAAAAGTGACGCAACAGATTGTAGATATTATATTATTATGTTATGAATACTACATGCAAGTAAAATATTACTGAAGAACATCCAAAAATAGCTGGAATAGTATATTGATAGTCAGCAACCAGAGGCTTCAGCTGTGTTTAGAAGAGGTGATGGCACCAAGTATATCATTGGTGATGTCAGATGGATGCTTGGTGAAAGTAGAGAATACCAGAAGAATAACTGGGTTTTTGCTGACTATGCTAAGGCATTTCACTGTGTGAATTATAACCAACTATGACTAATATTCAGAAGAATGGGAATCCCAGAACACTTAATCATGCACACATGAAACCTATACCTAGTCTAAGAGGCTAGAGTACAAATCAACAAGAGAAAAGACTGATAAAACTATTACAAAATGGGCAAAAGACATAGAATGGATTTTCACTGAGGAAGATATTCAAATGGCAAACAGACACATGAAGAAATGCTCCGGGTGGGCTGCCCTCAGCCCCCTGCTCAGGCGAGCCGTTGTGGCCCTCAGGGTGAGCTCCTCTAGTCCCCAGATTGTGCCATCTGTCCCCTGAGTGGGGAAGGAGAAGAAAAAAAAAGAATGACTAGGGTATCCAGAGAATGTTACCTAGGCCACCTTCTGCCACCTGCCCCCCCCAATAAACCTGAAAGCAACACCCTCAAAGCCCTTCTATTTGTAACTCACAAGTTTGTTCTCTCTAGGTCTCCTCCCTTTCCTACAGGTAACCATAACTCTGAGTTTTACTCCAGAATTGACCCTGAACCCAGTGCCAGTGACAAAAAGGAAATACAACTGACAGCTAAGGAAGCAAAGGAGGATGGAGCCTCTGGGTTCAACCAGCCATCCCCACTGGACCCACCTGGGAAAACACTTTGCAGTCCAGAGGGGAGCAAATGACAGGAAAATATCTTCTAACAGAGCAAGAAGGCAAACAGCTGTAACCCAAGACCACCAGTAAGGTGATAAAGCGTCCTCCCTTCCCCCCTTTATATCTACGCCCCTGTTCAGCATGAAGAAGCCAGAGAGTCGGCATCCAATTCCCAAATCAATAAGACAGTTGGTATAATTACTATTGGAAAATGCTTGTCATTCCTCTGTAGCATCTGGTCCCCACTGGACCCTCATCATTTCCTTCACCTGCTCGCCCCACCGACCAAACTGTGCAGCTCTGCAACTGCATCCTGGCCCATCCTCATCCTTCTGCCCCCAACCCTAACCTCCTTGTACCCCCAATATGTTTTCCCAATAAAAAAAAAGAAATGCTCCAAATCACTGGCAATAAGAGAGATGCAAATCAAGACCACAATGAGGTACCATCTCACTACAGTAACAGTGGTAAAGTTTAACAGGGAAGCAAGTAATAAATTTTGGAGAGGATGTGGTGAGAAAGGAACTGTTACACATTGTTGAAGGGATTGTAAAATGGCATAAATATTCTAGAAGGCAGTTTGGCACTTTTTAAAAAAGTTGAACATTGAAATTCCATATGATCCAACTATTCCACTTCTTGGAATATATCCTGAGAAAATGAGAACTGAGGCATAAATTGAGATTTGTACTCTAATGTTCATAGCAGCATTATTCACCATCACAAGAACATGGAAACAGACCAAACATCCAGCCACAAACAAATGGATTGAGAAATGGTACATTCACACAGTGGGAGACTATGCAGCACACAGGAGCAATGATTCTGTAAGTTATTACCTAACTTGGGAGAGAATGAATAGCATTATGCTGAGTGATCTAACTCAGTCACACAAGGATAAATATTGTATAAACCCATTATTGTAGAATAAGTATAAGGATCCAAGAAGGGTGGAAGAGGTTGGAAGAAGAGGTTTGTGGATGTGCAGGGGAGGGGAATTAATCATTGGGTTGTACAATTTGACGGGTGGGGGGGGTGAGGGAAATGGAAAGAATTTTTTGAATTTATATTCAAATTTTGTAAATAAACCAGTAGAAAATTTAAAAAAGATCGGGGAAAAAAGAAAACTGCATGGTTGAAAATCAGGAAAGGTATGAGTTAGAATTGTGTCCTTTCTTCATCCTGTTAATCTCTATACTGAACATATCATTCAAGAAGCTGGGTTCCATGAAGAAAAATGTGGCCTCAAGATCAGAGGATCATGAATTATACAAATGACACAACCTTGCTTGCTGAAAGTGAAAAGACTGAGACACTTCCTATTGAAGATCAAAGCTTTGAATATGAATTGCATCTCAACATAAAAAAGACAAAGATCTTCACCACTACTAAGACCTTTAAGCAACCTCACAATAGATGGAGAAAGGATTGAATTTGCCAATGATTTAATCTTGCTTAGTTTAACAAACAACATCATTAATAGCAGCAGTTAGATCAGGAGACATATTACATCCGGCAAATCAAACATCATGTACTTCTCCAAATTCTTGAAGAACAATGATGTCAGTTTTAAGACTAAGCATATAAAAGACTAAAGTGTGCCTGTTTTAGGCTATGTTTTTCTCACTCACTTACTATGCATATTATGAGACAATGGATAAGGATGACAGAAGAATAATTAATGCCTTTGCATTTTGGTTTTGAACACTGCATTTTGGAGAAAAATACTGAATATCCATGGACTGGGTAAAAAGGTGGGGGGAACCGCATGTCTTGGAAGGAATGTAGCCAGAGTGCTCTTTGCAGGCAAGCTTTGTCTCGCATATTTGGACGTGTTTATAGTAAAGACTATTCCTTAGAAAAGGAATCAAGTTTGTAAAGGTGGAGGGTCAATGAAAGAGAGGAAAACCTTCAATAAAATGGACATACACATCTCCTGCAGCAATGTGTGTCCAAGTGTGTCAGAGATGATCAGGATGGCACAGGATAGGACAAGGTTAAGATATGTTGTTCATAGGGTTGCTCTGTGTTGTACTTCACTCAACAACATCTAACAATAACATATTTATAGTAGTTTTATTCACATTATCAAGAAATTGAAAACAATCTAAATTCCCATCAAAATGAATATATGGAAAAAGTATGATATATTCAAAGTAGAAAAACATGCAACACAATGAATGAACACAAAGAACAATGAAATAATCATAAAATATGACACAATGTGGGAGAGACTAGAGGGCATTATGTTGAGTGAAATAACCCAGTTAAAAATGACGAATACTACGTAAGACTGCTACTGTGACAATAGGTGGATAGCTGAGTAGTTGAGGGAGGGGAAGAGTAAAAATGTTATAAGTAGATAGAGAACAGTATGAGTACCGAGATAATGGAGGATCAATCTAGGAAGAACCAAGATAAAAACACTACTATTTTATAATCAAATAAGAACAATTAGATGTTATATACTTATATATTACACTATAATTTTAATATGTATATATGTATTTTAAAATGAGGAGGATTTGAAGCACTTGTTACAGAAGAATAAGGAATGCAGACTTCTGTATGGATTGCATCTCAATGTCAGGAAAACAAAGATCCTTACCACTGGACATATAAGTAGCCTCATAAAGTATGGAGAGGAGATTTAAACTGTCAACAACTTCATCTCACTTGGATCCACAATTAATACCCTTGGTACCAGCAGTCAGGAAATAAGAAGCATTGCACCAGGAAAATGTGCAGTTAGAGAACTGTCCAAATTACAGAGGAGTGGTGACGTCATTTTGAGGACTAAAGTATGTCTGATTCGGACCATAGTCTTTCTGAGTACTTGCTATGCATCTGAGAACTGGAAAAAGTATAAAGGATGACAGGAAAAACATTGACACCTTTGAGATGTAATGATGGAGAAAAACATGGAATATCCCATGAATGGCCAAGAGAAGAAAGAAATATGTCTTGGAGAGGGTGCAGTCAATGTGCTCTTCTCAGGCAAGAATGGTGAAGCTTCGCCACGCATACTTTGGACATGTTAGGAGATGCTATTCCTTGGAGAAAAACATGATGCTGAGAAGGGCAGACAGTCGGCAAAGGAGAGAAAAATCCTCAACCAGGTTGATTGACACGGTGATTTCTATAACAGGCTCCTGGGTGTAAGGAAATGTGAGGATGGTGCAGAATAGAACAGGGTTCATATTTTTTGTTCATAGGGTCTCTATGAGTCATGCTCAACTTGACTTCACCTAGCAACAACTATCTATCTATCTATCTATCTATCTATCTATCTATCTATCTATCTATCCATCCATCCATCCATCCAGTTTAAATGGGAAAAGGGAAGAGTGTGGAAGAAAAAAAAGAGGAAATCACTAGGACAGTGGAGATCAGTGGAGCAATGAAGAGGTGAAAAAAATAGATAAGGTGCAATGAGGATTTGAAGAGACAGGTAGATATAAGTAATAGATAAATGTTGTTACGAGCTGTTGAGTTGAATATGACTCACAGTGACCTTAGGAACAAGACTGGAACCTTGTCTTATCTTGTGCCATTCTCATAGTCTCTGACACACATAAGCCCAACTTCAGCTCATTGCTCAAGTCACTGTGCCAATCCATCTGGTTAAAAGCTTCTTCTCTTTAACTGACTTTCCACCTTTTCAAGCTTGATTGTCTATCAGGTAATAGCTTTTCCTAGAAACACACCTAAAATATGAAAGATTAAGTTTCTCTAACATTTCCCACAAGGAACATTCTACTACACTTTTCCCAAGACACATTGATTTGGATGCAGAACCAGGAGAGAGCCACAAGGAGTGAGCTGCTGGGAAGGAGCCCTTGGAAGCAAGCAGGACAGGCAGAATTTGAGTGAGGTCTCCAGGTGTGTCCATCTGGCAAGCTTTGTGCATTTTCCAACCCTGCATTAGTGCCTGCACTGTGCCTGTGCTTGCGCTGCCTGGGTTTCCACATTCTGCCTTGCATTTCCTCATGTCCAGTCAACTATCTGCTTTTAGTCCTGAGTGCCTTGAACTGGCCTACCTGCAACAGTTGTCGGACAGAAGGGGCTGCTTTCAAAGACTCTGAACTGAAAAATCTTCCCTTGGGTCAGAAATTCAGAGAGAAACATAAGCAGGGTAGCTGCCCCACCCTCTCCTGGAGCAGTGACTTCAGATCAAGAACTTGCTAGTGCCTCAGTCATGAAAAATTCAACAACAGCAATGTTGTGTAGAAAGCAGGTTACTGCACACCCTGCACAAGCCCAAAACAAGATTTCACCACAAAAAGTGACAGAGTATCAATGGATTTCGGGAAGCCAGAAAGTCTGATGGAACTTTCTGACACAGAATATAAAAACTCAATGACTGAATATTTTCAATGACTGAAAGACAAACTTGAAGTATTACAGGACACTGAAAGCAAAAACCAGGAGGAGCTTAAAAGAGAAAATCCAAAACAATGCACATAAAAACAAAACGAAACAAAACAAAACAAAAATCCCAAGGTACCAGAGGCTCTTGGAAAAAAAGAAATGATGATCCAAAATGTGAAGTCCAAAGTTTCATATGCTGTCAGCATGATGGAGGGACACATGAACAGAGTTGAACAGCTAGAATACAGAAGCAGTGAAATAGAAGATAGAATTTTCACCACAGATATGCTAGAACAAAAAGCAAAATCAAAAAGGAAGGGTGGAAAAAAAAAGAAAACCTAAGAATAATGTAGTACACCATCAGGAGAAATTATATGCACATCATTGGAAACCCAGAAGAAGAAGATACAAGTAAAGACACCAAAAAAGTTGTGGAAGAATTACTAGAGGAAAAATTCCCAGGCATAATGAAAAATGAGAGAATATATATTCAAGAAGCTGAGAGAACACCATATAGAATAGACCCTAAAAGAAAAACACCAAGGTATATCAGTCAAATTTACCAGAACCAAAGATAAGAGAATTCTGAAAGCAGCAAGGGAGAAACAAAGAGTAACCCATAAAGAAGAACAAATAAGGCTAAGTGCCAATTTCTCAGCAGAAGCCATTCATGCGAGCCAGAAGACCTTGGAATGGCATATATTGAACACTCAAAGAACACAATTGTCAAACAAGAATATTATACCCAGCAAAATTGTCCATCAAATATGAAGGAGAGATAAAAATATTCCCAGAAAAACAGAACCTATGTGAGTTTGTAAAAGCAAGATCAACGTTGTAGCAAACACTGAGAGATGAATTTCTTAGAGAGGTGCCACAGGAAGCAGGATGGACCAAAGTAACTAGCAACAACCAAAAATAACTCAACAAAATGATAGCAATAAAACTTTGCCTCTCTATTCACAGTGAATGTGAATGGTTTAAACACACCACTGACGAGAAATAGAGTAGCAATTTGGAATAAAAAACCCAAAATCCATCAATATGCATTCTACAAGAGACACACCTAAAAAGTGAAGATTTTAAAAAAAGCCTAAAAATAAAAGGGTGGGGAAAAAATATATACCAAACAAATGACCACCAGAAAAATGCAGGAGTCGTAATATTAATTTCTGAGAAAATAAATTTCAATGCAAAAACCATCACCAAGGACAAGGAAGGTCCTACATAATGCTTAAAGGGTCAATAGAGCATGAGGACATAACAATAATAAATATCTATGCACCAAATGATAGAGCTGCAAAATAGATAAAACAAACTAACAAAACTGAAAAAATAAATAGACAATACTACTATAGTAGTTGGAAATTTTAGTACACCACTCTCAAAAAAGGATAGAGCTACCAGAAAGAAACTCAACAAATTATACTACACAAAGAACACAACTTGATCTCATAGGTATTTATAAACTAATGCACCCCCCAAAAGCACAGTATAATTTTTCTCCAATATGCATGTAATTTTCTAGATCACATTTTAGGCATCAATAAATGAAAAAAAAATAGAAATAATACAAAGCATTTTTCTCAGACCACAATGCTACAAAATTAGAAATTAATAAAAATGATAAAGATTATAAAAATGAAATTAAAATGTTTCTTGAAACAAATTATGATGAAAACACAACTCATCAAAACTTGTGGGAAACAGTCAAAGCAGTAATCAGAGGTCAATTTATAGCAATAATCAAACATATTAAAAGGCAAGAAAAATGGCCCTTAACTCTCTAATCAAACATCTTCAACAAATTGAAAAAGAGCAGCAAGAAAACCAGACATATTTTTTAAAAATGAAATTTTAAAAATTTGGACAGAAATAAGAGAAATAGAAAACAGAAAAACAATTGAAACCATCAACAAAACTAGGAGGTGGTTCTTCAAAAAGGTCAAGAAAATCAATAAACCACTAGCTATACTAACAAAGGAAAAGAAGGAAAATTCCAAATGATCTGATTAAAAGGTGAAAGGGGCAATGTCACAACAAAACTAACTAAAATAAAAGGCTACAGTGGAATATTATGAAAAACTAAACTTAAACAAATATGAAAACCTAGAAAATATGAACAAATACTTAGAAATTAAAAACCTACATAAACTGACACAGAGCAGAATTGAACACCTGCACAGACCCATTACAAAAGAAGAAATTGAAAAGGTAATAAAACAACTTCTAGCCAAGAAAAGCTCTGGACCAGATGGTTTTACAATTGAATTTTATCAAACATTGAGAGAGGAACTGTCACCAATTCTACATAAACTATTTCAGAAATTAGAAAAAGATGGATTTCTTCTAGACATATTCTGAGAAGCAAAGATATCCTTGATACCAAAGCCAGGATAAAGACACCACCTAAATAGAAAACTATAGGCCAGTATCTCTCATGAACAGGAACAGAATTGATACAGAAATCCTGAATAAAATTTTGGCCACTAGAATGCACTGATATATATTTTTTAAAAAAATTAAAAAGTTCATCATCACCAGGTGGGATTCATGATAGGTATGCAAGGATAGTTCAAGATGAAAAAAAAAAAAAAATCAGTGTAATTCATCACATTAAACAAAGCAAAGAACAAGAACCATGTGATCTTATCAATTGATGCAGAGAAGGCCTTTGACAAAATCCAATACCTTTTCTTGATTAAAAAGCTCAACAAAATAGGACTAGAGGGGAATTTCCTCAACATAGTAGAAAGTATATACACAAACCTGAGAGCTATCATTGCTCTCAAAGGAGAGAGATTAAAGGCATTCCCTTTGAGAATAGGAGCTAGATAAGGATGACGACTATTAACAGTCCCAGTCAATTTTGTATTGAAAGTCTTAGTGATAGTAATAAAATAAGAGAAGGAAATTTAGAGGTATCCAATTTGCAAAAAGGAGGTAAAATTACCTCCCTATGCAGATGGTAGGGCAGTATACTTACAAAACCCTAAAGATTCAGCAAGAAAACTCCCTGACATAGTTAACCAATTTAGCAAAGTGGCAGGATACAAAATATACAAAACATACAAAAATAAATTTATCTACAGTGAAAAGAGAATACAGAACTTAAGCTCAGAACAATAATATCCATCACAACAGCTAATTAATTACAAGATAAAATACTTGGGAATAAATTTAACAAGAAACACAAAGGATCTATTCAAAGGAAATTACAAAATATTAGTACAAGAAACAAAAAGAGACATGGAGAAATGGGACAATAAACCTTATTCATGGATAAGAAGACTCAATATGGTGAAAATGACAACACTAACAAAGGAAATTTACACATTCAATTCAATACCAATATAAATACCAATTTCATTCGTCAACAAGATAGAAAACGTTATCTCCAGCTTCACTTAAAATGGAAAATGGCCCCAAATAAGCAAAATACTCCTTAAAAAAATAGAAAACAAGGTAGGAAGCATCTCACTTCCTGATTTCAAATCCTATTGCACTGTTGTGGTGGTCAAGATAGCATGGAACTGGTTCAATGACAGGCACATAGATCAGTGGAATAGAATGAGAACCCAGAATCAGTCCATCTACCTATGGACAACTGATTTTTGACAAGGAGATGAAATCAGTTAAGTGGGTAAACAATAACAGACTTTTTAACAAATTGTGTTGGCAAAATTGGAAAACCTTCTGTAAAAAAACTAAAGCAATATCCCTCACACAATACACAGATACCAACTGAGTGAATCAATGATCTAGGACTAAAACCAAGAACTATAAACTTCACTAGAGAAAAGCCTGGAAGAGTTCCAGAAGCCCTAATCCACAACATACACAGTTTTCCAAGGATCCTGAAAAACCTAAAACTAAGAAAGGATAAAATAGATGAATGGGAACCTCTAAGAATCAAATTCCTATGCATATCTAAAAACTTCTCCTACAGGATAAAAAGGAAAGCCACCGATTGGGAAAAATATTTTCTAATGACATGACTGATAAGGGACTTATATCTAGAATTTATAGAATACTGGAAGACCACAACAAGATAAAGGTAAACAACCCCACTGCAAAATAGGCACAGGATATGAACAGACACTTCACCAAAGAAGACATTCAGATGACAAACACACACATGAAGAAATGTTCAAAATCCCTAGCCCTAAGACATATGCAAATTAAAACAACTATGAGATATCATCTCACTCCAGTAATAGCAAAATTCAATAGAACAGCAAACATCAAATGCAGGCAATGTTATGGAGGAACTGGAACCTTACTCACTGTTCGTGAGAGTGTAAAATGGTGCAGCCACTATGGAAGGCAGTATGACGCTTTCTCAAAAAGTTGTAAATAGAAATATCATTTGACATAGCAATTCCACTACTGGGACTATACTCTAAATAAGCCAGAATTGCCAACCAAGCACATCCATGTTTATTGCTGCTTTGTTCACAATAGCAAAGAGTTGGGAACAACCCAAGTGCCCATCAACAAATGAATGGATAGGAAAACTGTGATATATTCACACAATGGAATTTTATGCAGCACGGGAAAACAAGGAACTCATGAAATATTACACAAAATGGGTGACCTTGCAGGGCATTGTGCTGAGTGGAATATCTCAGTCACAAAGGACAAATACTGCATAATGCTACTGTTGTAAAATGGGACTGACACTGGGGTTGGGGGAAAACTTGGTGATAAATAATGTACACTGCATTGAAACAGATGAGGGAGGTAACAATTTAAAGGAACTATGATTAGGTCTTACTGGCATGACAAGAGTCCAGAGTAAGAGCTGCATAGTAAAGTGGACTGGGAGGGGAGGGACTGTATAACAATGAATTTTTTTTTCTTTTCAAAGAGAAAGCCAATTGGGTGGAGGGGTGGGCAGGGAGAAATACGTGCAACGATGAATTAATGGAAAGCAAAGTCTCTATAAACTTTAATTAAAATCCCAATAATTTAAAAAAGCCGACTTGTTACTTAGGACCTGCTTCTGCAGCTGTTTGTGCTGCTGCTTTTTCTCTCTCTCTGTCAATCAGCCCTTTTTCTATCTAACAATTGCCAATCACTTTAATGTTTCTACGAGGAAGAAACTGCTTCAAGAACAATATAATCTCATTCTACAATAATGGTGTGGTGGGTTTCTTGGGTTTTTTTTTACAGTATTTGTCCTTGTTAGACTGAGTTAGTTCACTCAGCATAATGCTGCTCAGTCCTTCTCAAGTTAGGTAATGAAGATCCAAAGGGGAGTGGTGGAAGCAGATATGTGTGAATGTGCAGGGGACATCAATCATGGGCAGTAAAATTTGGGGGTTGAGAGAAATGGGAAGCATCTGATGTAAAAAATGTATTTGAATTTTGTAAACAAACTAGTAAAACAAGAATGTAAAATAAAATTTATAAGACAATTGTATAAAATATATCATAATGAAAAAACTGTATAAAACAAGGTATTATATGAAAATAAATAAAAATATTTGTACACACATATATCTGTTCTTCTGGAAGGCCATGTAATGTTCAATATCCTTATTCAACACAATAATTCAAAGGCATCAATTCTATCATCTGGCATTGGCCAGCTCATATATAAGTAAGAAGTGATTGGAAGAACATTTGTAGAAATAGGCACATCTTAGTCTTCAAATTGATATCATTGCTCTTCAGTATTTTGGAGAAGTTCCTGACAAAAGACTTCCCAATGTAATGTAATTGCCTCCTGACTGCTGCTAGCAATAATTTGTTGTTTGTTGAACCAAGCAAGATGAAATGATTGACAACTTCAATTCTTTCTCTGTCATAATATTCCTCTTGTCCCAATGGTGAGGACCTCTGTTTTCTTGATGTTGAGATGTATACCCTATCAATGTCTGTAGTCCTTAACTTCTGCAGCAAAAGTTTCATCTTCCTCACTTTCAGCAAGGTTGTGCCATCTGCATAATGCAGGTTGTTGATAAGTCTTCCTCCAAATATGTTTACACATTCCTCTTCATAAAATTCAGCTTCATTTGCTTTATTGAGCTTTATTTGCTCAATACACAGAATAGATATGGAGAAAGGATATATCCCTGACATAACCCTACCTGATTTTAAACAACGCACTGTTCCCTTGCTCTGTTCTGACAACAGCTTGTTGATCTAGGCATAGATTTCATATGTGCACAATTAAGTGTTCTGGGATTCCTATTCTTCTCAGTGTTAGCCACAGTGTGTTATTACCCACAAAGTCAAATGCCTTTTAATAGTTAATAATACACAAATAGATATTCTTCTGATATTCTCTAGACTTAACCATGATCCATCTGACATCAGTAACGTTATTCCTAATGCAATGATCTCTTCTAAATCGCACTTGAACTTCTGATAGTTCCTTGTCAATGTAATATTATAGCCATTTTTTTGGATCATAGTCAATAATATCTTGCTTGCATATAATATTAATAACATTTTTAAATAATTTCTATGTTCTGTTGGAGTACCTTTTTTGGGAATGGACACATGGGTGGAATTCTTCCAAATTGTCTGCCAAGCAGTTGTCTTTCAAATTTCCTGGCACAGAGTAGCAAGTACATCTAGGGTACCACCTGTTAGCTGAAGCTTGTCATTTGGTATCCTGTCAATTCTTGAGACATTAATTTTAGTGAATGTGTTCAATGATGCTTGAACTTCCTTTATTCCTATTGATTCTTATTCACGGGGTTCTTCTTGACATTTTTTTTTAATTGTCAACTGAATCTTTTTGGTACAGTGACTCCGTATATTCCTTCCATCTTTTGAAGCTTCCTGAGATTTTTGTCTATAGAATCTCTTAATATTTCAACTTGAAGCTTGAATTTGTTTTTATATTCTTTCAGCCTAAGAAATGCTGAGTGAGTTTTCCCCTTTTCATTGTCTGACTCCAGTACTGTGTATATTTTGTTGACAATACTTTGCTTTGTCTTCTCAAGCTGCCCTTTGAAAAGCTTTGTTCAACTCTTATAACACCAAGTTCTGAAATTATTGTATAAAACAAAATGTACATGAACGAAACAATGTATTTGAATGATTATTTAAAAATGATTGATAGTATAAATAAATAAGTTAAAAAAATAAGGCGTCTCCATGAAACAGCAAATAATAGAAATCTAACTTTGATGGAAAAAAATGGTTGAATGTGAAATCCATAAAGTTTTGTAAATGAAACCAATTGAGACAAATTTTGAGGGACATGGATGTAAAGTGGTATAGTGGCATGGAAGGAAAGATAAAGCAATATAAAAAAAACCAAAGAAATAGAGCTAAAAATGTCTTCCATCAAAATCTCTTTTGATTCAAAGGCCTAGCTTAGAACAAAGGAGGTAGCTGTGGAAATGATAGAGGAATTAAGTACCATAGTTTCATGGAATTTCTGTAAGTTAAAACACTGTGATAAAGTACGTGTTGACATTTGTTCAGAACGTCATTTCTATTTCTCTTCCATTTTTTTAAACATACATTGCATCCTTTGAGGATTCAAAAGACCAAAAATTCTCCAACTTACTTTTTAACAAAGCAAAACTGAAAATATATCTAACTGGTATATCATTCTATCAATTGTTTTAGGCTTTATAATGGAAAGGATCACAGAAAAACCCTCTTTTTATCTGTGGAAAAATTCAAGCCATTAATGGAGGTATCTATTTGGAATCCCAGTCTTCCTATCACTGTATCTAATATACTTTCAGATCTTTCTCCTTCTCCCATTATAAAAACATAGTAACATAGCTTACTTAAATCCTAAAATAGATTGTATTTCCTTCTTTGTAGTTCTATCCTTTGGAATAATGCAAAGCCATTCCAGAGAAGATAAAGAACATCTAAGAAAGAATTATATTTTTATATTACCGACGTGTCCTCTGACAGAAGCTGTCTTTGTTTCAGCTGCTCTGATCACACAACAGACAGTGTGTGCCCAATGCTGGTTGCATGTGACAGGGATTGTTCTGTCTCCGGGTGAGAACAAGGCTTCCATGAGCTGCCAGTTGGCAGTCACGACAGCTGCCTATAGCAAAAACATCAGGAATCACATGTAGGGAAATTACTGATTCATCTCCCTCGAGCAAGTTGCTGCACAGACAACACCAGAAACATAACTGAAAATTGCTTTTTATAATTCATCACTTTATAACCAAATGCAGGCTGTTAGGTGATTTGTATAAATGAGCACCTTGTGGAATGCATTAGTTTAGGAGTGGGGAGACAGATAGGGGCACAGCACCTTATAGCAGCTGACACAATGTAGGTTCACAAGTCACAGGATGGCTGTTTACATGAAAGTCAACCTAGTGATCAAAATCGTGAGCCTGATGCTTTGCAAAATGTGCCAAATTATTCTATATGCAGATGGAGGTTTTGCTTTTGGAATGATGTTTTTTGGGGAGTCACTGCTAGCCTATTTTCAGAGTTCTTTTTCTGCATCTGTCCTATGCGAGAGTGCAGCTAGGTTGGCTGAGTACAGATCTTCCTTTAGTGCATAGATCCCTTGACTAATTGGCTCAGTGGTTTCTTTTGGTTTGACCAGTTGCTCCTCTCTCTAGCCTCGTGTCCTGATGACTTTTTCAAAAGCCAAATCCACTTCAAGAGCCTATAGGATTACTGTTCTCTCAATTGGAAGCAGAAGAGGCATCCACTTCCTAAACAACATGCCTCTGGAAACTCTATTAACTTTGTTAAGTGTTGGTAGTTATAGAAAGGCTTCAGGCCTTTTGTTCATAGGGTCACTATGTGTCGTGCTCAACTCGATGGCAATCAACAACAACAATAATAGGAGAGATAACAATGGCTTTCAAATACTAGATTCTATGCAATTTTGAAGCAATAATCCAACATTTATTCACTTATTACTTTGTTCAGCTCCTCAGTCAGTCATGAACTCAGACATCTTTAGTGAATATATCCCATATTAGATGCTGTACCAGGTGCTCAAGATTCAACAGGAACCTATATCACACATATTCTTTCCTAATTTATTATAAAGATGGGAGTCATTGTACAAGACTATTCAAACATTTTTTTAAACTGTGTTAAGTGATAAAAAGGGTGCTGTAGTGGTTTAGTGGTAAGGCATCACACTGGCAACTCACAGACACATGGTTCAAATCCACAAGCCATTCCATAGGAGAAAGATGGACAGCCTCCTTTCAGGCAACTAGCTGCCTCTAAAAACCTGCTGAAAGTGAAGCTATGGGTCAATTGTGGTTTGAACGTATACAACAACAAGAAGTAATAAAAAGAGGAAAAGTACAACAAAGATACGACCACTTAAGAATCAGTTGTCTTCTAATCAATTTCAACTTAAGATGATCCCTTGGGATTCAAAGTAGAACTGTGCTTTATATGGATTGAAAACAATGACTTTTCAGAAATAGATGACCAGATCTTTCTTCTAAGGAACTTCTGTGTAAGTGCTAAATCTCAAACCTTTGTATTTGTAGTCAAGCATTTAACTATTGATGTCACACAGAATGTGAACCAAAACCAACAGACAAAACACACCATACACCCAACCCCATTGCTACAGATTGATTCCAACTCATGCTGACACCATGTGTTACAGAGTTGAAATATTCCAGACGTTTTCTTCCAGGTGGTAGTCTTCTAGAAAGTGGACCACTAAGCGTTGTTCTATTTTTTAATTGTAGACCACTGGCCATCACATTATGGCTTGTGCACTAGATTTTATTGACAGAGAATATGAAAGCTTAAAATTTGAATAGTAGAGGAAAGAGGTCTTCTCTGAGGAAGGAGTGATAAATCCAAGAAGACTGAGTAAGATTTGGTCAAAAGACGAATCTGAGAGATGCATGAGAGCCCAGAGAAATGATGTGAATAAAGATCAGGAGTAGTGCAGGACCCGGAATACTCAAAGCCCTAGGAGGAGGAGGCACAGCTTGAATGGAGGAATTCTGGAGAAGACTATAGGTTTAAGGCTGGGCCCTCGCTCAGTGAATTGAATCCAGGCTAATGCTTCAGGTGTTTATCTTAAGTGCAAATGTTTTAAACAGTAGACTTATATAATAACTGTGTTGTTTCAGGGAAGATTGCTTTAACTTTGGTATGGTGAAGGTTGTACCAGGAAGTAAGATTGGAAACAAGGTCACTACTTTAGTGGCTATCACCGCAATCTAGAAATGAGAGTGACTTTCACTTTGAGGAAGAGCTGGGAAACATTTTGTATTTGAAATGTATTTTGGAGATAAAAATGTCAGAGTTTAGCTCCAAGTGTAAATGGGGAATGCCAGCAGGAATATTTTAAGAGTGTCAGCATATTTTATTGTTTTACCCACATATCCCTGTGAGGTGTGTAACATTATTAAATCCATTTTTATAGATAAAGCAAAGTAGAGAATTGAATATATTGCTCAGAAACTTTCTATGGCCTGATACCAAACTACCTTCAGGACAACTTTCTTGACAACTTTTATGACACATTCTGAGCCTGAATCCTTTCTATGTTTACTTATTATTCTTAAACAAAACTCCATATGCAATGACACATATTTTTAAGAAATAAGAGTTTTGGAAATATTATTCCTTGAAGTTGGTGGCCTAGTGGCAAGAAGCTATGCAGCAATCCTGAAGACACGTAGTTTGAGGCCACCAGTTGCTCCGCAGAAGGGAGGGAAATCTCCTCCTGTGCAATTAACTGCCCCTGAAAACCCACTGGAGAGGCAGCTATAGGTCAGTTCCAACTCGACAGTACACAACAACAACAACATACCTGAAATACCTTCCCTCCTTTTTATACAGACCCTGTTTCAGAATGTATAGCTTTAGAATCAGTAAAAACACCATCTTCTCTATGAAATCTCACTGGACCACCATTAGGAAAATCAGTTTTTATCCTCTCTATTCTGATTCAATCCCTGTCCTTCCTTATAATATATATCTGTGTATAGTTCTTTACCAGTTAGTGCCATGAACCACAATCATAGACAAGACTTGATTCAATCTGGGTTTATCATGCATTAACTTTATGACCTTGGGGATGTTAACTCACTCTCTTTAACCACAGTTACCTCACTTGCAAAATTGTAGTAACAATAGTACGTTTAAGGAGAACTTATTATGAAGAGTGAGCTACTTAAAGTAAATCAATTACTTAGTCAAGTGCTTGACACTTAGCAAGTGCTCAATGCCTGTTAATCATCATTGTCATCACAATGATTACTCTTTATAATTACTATACACAAATTCCTTGTGTATCTTTCTTCATGAATGGTTAAAGTAAGCATTCCTCCTGGCAGAGGTCAGAATATTCATTTTGACATGCCTTATAGTTCATACAACGTCTAGAACAGCACAGATTTTTCTCGCAACATATTTGAGTGAAAAAAAATGAGTAGCTGGGTGTTGAGGCAATACTGCAGTCAAATGATAGTCTTAAATCAAGATATCAGGAATCCAGTTATTCTCCTTTAAATCTAATGTTTTGTTTTCTTATGTAACCTACAATTTATTACTGGGAAAGTAGGCATAATCTTCTGTTCTCAAAGGCCACTGTTATAAGAAATCAAAGAGGAAATGTCACTGCATGTCTATTTGAAAAATGAAATTCCTTTAAGTTTCCTTTAATGAACAGAAAGAGGTTGAATCCAGTGGGAAACCAGGGAATGTAGAGAGATTGTTTTAAATACTCTGACAATGTCTCTTAAGTACCACCTTTTTAGAAATAGTATTAAGCTGGAGGGAACATTTCAGACTTGATATTGAAAGGCAAGGATATGGATAATGGCCTTATTTATCTTTCAACAATAGTGTGCTTTAAAACAGATTGGAATATTAACAGAGTCTCTGTTTATGGGAGTGTCATTGTGCAATGCCTGAACTAATGAACAAGAATTCTTCAATATTTAGCCTATGAGATGAGAATATGTTTTCTACTGATAGCCCTTCAATTCTAAGTAAGATAGGTCCACAATCAACAATTAAACTAACAACAGGGACTAACAACAAGGAAGGAATCAAAAGACAAGTTGCATTGGGAAAATCTGCTGTTAAGAATCTCTCTGCAAAGTGCTAAGAAATAAGAATGACAGTTTAAAAACTAAAATGTGCCTGATTGAAGCCATAATCTTTCCGATTAATTGCTACACATTTGTAAGCAGGACAATGAATAAGGATGACAGAGTAAGAATTGATAACTTTGAACTGTGGTGTTGAAGAACAGGACTGACTAGTACATGAACTGTCAAAAGAACGAATAAGTCTGCCATAGAGGAAGTGCAGCCAAGGTACTAAAGGCAAAGAGGGTCAGTTTTAGGAAAAAAGACATCATGATGAGAAAGGTGGAGGATAAAAGAAGGCCCTTCAACATGATGGAGTAACAACTACTACAGCAATGAGCAGGAGCATTTCAGAGATGGGGAAAAGGGTTCAGGATAAAGCAAAGCTCAGATCTCTTTTTCACATGGTAGCTGTGAACCAAAGTCTATTCAATGACACCCAACAACAAAAATAATCTGTGAAGAGATTAGGCAGAAAAGGTCATGGGATAGACAGTAAAGATAAAAGTGACTCAAAAGAGAAAATCATTGCCTAATAGAGCCTCTGGTGGCAAAGTCCACAATGAGTTGTTAATCCAAAGGAGACAATTCTCTGGATGTTTGAACCTACCGGCAGCTCTGCAGAGAAAGATGGGCAATCTCCTACTATGTGATTTATAACTTCCAAAAACCCACTATACACTATATCTATCTATCTATCTATCTATCTATCTATCTATCTATCTATCTATCTATCTATCATCTCTATCTCTGTCTCTATCTCTGTCTCTATCTCTATCTCTATCTCTCAGTCATTTCCAATGCCACAGCAATGAGTAAGTTATAGATGAGAAAAAAGCTCTGGAGATGTAGTGCATAATCCATGTTAATGAAAAAAGTGAGAATTGAGGCACAAATGAAGATTTGTACACCAGTGTTCATAGCAGTGTTATTCACCACTGCAAGAAGATGGAAACAACCAAATATCCACAGTTGAATGGATTGAGAAATTATGATTCATTCACACCATGGAATACTACGCAGCATGCAGGAATAATCATTTTGTAAATCACTACCTAACTTGGGAGGAACTGAAGAACTTTATGCCAAGTAAAGAAACTCAGTCCCATAAGGACATATACAGTGTCAGACCATTATTGTGCAAATAGATAACTAGGAAAATATATATGAGGATATGGGGTGAGGGGGACAGGGACAGAGGGGTGGGAATGAGTGGGGCATAATCATGGGGTTGCATGGTTTGGCGGGGGAGTAGGTTAGGCAGGTGAGGGTGATCTGGTGTGAAGGGCAACGCATATGAACTTGGTAGGTAAACCAGTGTTAAAAATCTTTTTTCTTTTTTTTAAAGAAAATAAGCTCTAAATTAAAAAAGGTTCATGCATCTCCAGCAGCTTGAATCCACCAGCTGCTTCACTGGAAAAAATTAGCAGTCTCCTCCTTTTAAGTTTTTGGTTGTTTTTTGTGGTTTTTTTTTAATTTTAATTGTGACTTTACAAAAGTTTACACAAAAGTTAGATTTTCATTCACGTACTCATTGTTGCATATTTTACCCTCTCTTTAACAAACAGTGCTAGCAAAATTGGGAAACTCAAGCAAGACCCATACCTCACACCGTACACAAAAGCCAACTCAAAGTGAATCAAGGACTTGAAGTAAAACCAAGGACTATAAGTTTCATCAGAGAAAAGCTTGAAAGAACTATAGACGCTCCTTTTAAGATTTATAGCCTTGAAAGCCCAATAGAAGGCCACTATGAGACAGAATCAATTCAATGACAGGAAAAGTGGATTTAGAAAGCCATATGAAACCTAGAAATAGAGTTGAAAAATAGTTAAAGAAATAGGGAAAGGGTAAAAAAAAAAAGAAAAGAAGAGAGAGAGAGAATTACCACACACCCCCAAGTTGGAAAATTTATGTTAATAAAGGAATGTCTGAGGAAAATTTATTTTTATTTCCTTTATTCTTCCAAGCTGGGTTAACACAAACCTTTGCTGCTCTACACGATCTCTGGTAAATTATATATTACTCATGAGTGCTTTTGTGTGAATGGATTATTTTGGGGAAAAGAAACTACAGGAAGATAGTTATTTTTTTCTCTGAGAAAGTTGTAAGACACATTTTTAAATGAGGGGAAATAAGAGATTACAGAGCTTAGTGTTTCCCAAGCAAATTGAAATTTTTTGTGTTTTCTTTACAAGAATGAAGAAGAACAAGAAAGAAACGGAAACTGGGGAGAAAACAACACAGAAATTGTGTTCATGAGTGTGTGAGTGCGTGATTGTGTGTGTCATCCCCCTGCCCCTTATTTTCCTTAGCATCATCAAATCTCTTCTCTCACCCTCACTCAGTTTCTTTAGTAAGCTCTCTGTGCTGGCTGAATACTTAATGAAGGAAAGGCAATTTACAAAGGCTGTGAGAAAACTTGGAATCCCATTTCCCATCACATTGATCTGGAACCTGGGCTCTCCTTGGTTGGTTCTTGAATAGAGTGTTAAGGATTTAGTAGTTTCAAAAATGTGGAAAATACATACATATTCTTGCGACTCGATGGCACTTAACAACAATAACATCAACAAAGAGAGTGATCAGTTGGCCTAGTGGACAGAAACTGATTGCTACCAAGCCAAATGTGGGTGACTTTTCATTCCTCTAGGTTGTATAGCCCCGGTGTGTCCACTTGCTGTACAGCGGTCACTTGTGGTTGCTGTGAGGCTGAACACTGTGACGCTGATGTGTCAAAAGAGTTAATGGTTGATTACCCATGATGGACAGTATTGGGTGGAGCTCCCCTATTAAAACAAGCTTGGAAGCAGGAGTGGCATCTTCTTTCATAATAATAGCTTGCCTCCGGAATCCCTGTGAACCCGGAGAGAGGATGAGAGACACACAAGTGTTGAGGACTTTCCTTCATAGAGTCGCTTGCGACTCACCGACACTTAACAACAACAACAACAACAATATATATATGTTGTTGATTGCCTTTGAGGCAAGCATGACTCATAGTGACCCTAGGAACAAAAGTCCTGAATGAAGCCCCTCTAAAACTATCAACATTTATCAAAGTTCATAGCATGTTGCTCAGGAAGTGGATGCCACTCTTGCTTTATATATATATATATACATATATACACACACATATATATATACACACACATATATATATACACACACATATATATATACACACACATATCTGAGACATATATACATATATCTGAGACATATTAGCGCATAGTGCTACCTGAATCTTAGAATACAGAGAATCTCCATGTACAGAGCTAATGTACAGACCATTTCTTTGTAGCTAGCATTAATGCTGATGGATTGAATTAATTTTTATCTTCAATGCACTTGATATACTAGTTGTTAAATGTTTTAAATATCTTAACTGGATATCTATTTTATTTTCCTTTAAATAAAACTGAAACTCACTGTTGTTGAGTTGGAATTGACTCATAAGCTGTTTCTCCATTGAGTTTCTGAGAACTGCCAGAAGTCCAGGCTGGGTTTAGAAGGGGTCGTGGCACTAGGGATATTGTAGCTGATGTTAGATGGACCTTAGCTGAAAGCAGAGAATACCAGAAGAATGTCTACCTGTGTTTCATTGATTATGCAAAGGCATTTGACTGCGTGGATCATAACAAACTGTGGCTGACTCTGAGAAGAATGGGAATCCCAGAACACTTGATCG
>NW_006399759.1:32205364-32206691 GCF_000299155.1 Elephantulus edwardii | reverse complement strand
TGGACACAGAGTGGAGTGGAGCTCCCCGATTAAAACAAGCTTGGAAGGAGGAGTGGCATCCACTTCCATAGTAGCTTACCTCCAAAAACCCTATGAACCTGGAGAGAGGATGAAAGTCACCCAAGCCTTGAGAACTCTCCTTCCTAGGGTCGCTATGAGTCTCCTGCGACTCAACGGCACTTAACAACAACAACAACAGTTTCAACATTAATGATAATGTTCCAATCCACACTGTAAAAATAATAAAAACTTTATAGACTTTGAACTTAAGATTATTGTGAACAGTTATTCTATACACACACACACACACACATGGAACAGAGCACCTAGGAGGCTGGGCTCTATGAGGTGGAATGTGGCATCAAGACTGGTAGAAGATTCATCAACAACCTGCATTATGCAGATGACACAACCTTACTTGCTGCAGAAGGTCAAGGGCTGCAGCCTTAAATACAAATTGAAGCACAACATCAAGAAAACAAAGATTGTCACCACTGGTCAAATTGGGAGCATTATGGTAGATGGTGAAGAGATGGAGATTTTTAACACCTTTAGTTTGCTTGGCTCCGTAATTAACACTCTTGGTACCAGCATCCAGGAAATCAAGAGATGAATTGCACTGGAAAAGTCTGCTGTCAGGGTTATCTCCAGAGTACTGAAGAACAATGATGTCAGTCTGGAGACTAAGATGTGCCTGATCCAGGCTATCATCTTCACAATTCCATGCTATCCATCAGAAAGCTGGACAATGACTAGAAATGATAGATGAAGAATTGACATCTTTGAGCTGTGGTGCTAGAGAAGAGTATTGAATATATTTCATGGACTGCAAAGACAACAAACAGGTTCATCCTGGAGAGGATGGAACAAGGCTACTCTTTGGAGGTAAGGATTCTGAAACTCAATCTGACATACTTGGGACAGTGTGTAAAAAGGGACAAGTCTTTGGAGAGGGCCATTATGCTTAGGATGGCAGAGGAACAGTGCAAGAAAGGAAGACCTGTGATTAGATGAATTGACTCAATGACTAGAGTAATGGGGCTAGGTGTATCAGAGACAATGAAGTTGGTTCAGGATAGAGCAGGGTTCAGAGCTGTTGTGCATAGAGTTGCTAAGAGTCACAAGCATCTTCACAGTACATAACAACAACAACAACTATACATTCATATATGTACATATATAATGTTCATAGTGTTTTCAAAGCCTTTTATTTAGGAAGTAAATGGCTCATCCTGTTTCTTAGTCTGTCTTAACCTATCCAGAACCCATCCACAATGGGAAAAACTTTTGAAATTTGACACATCAGTTGCAAAGATTTCAGTATCAC
>NW_006399759.1:32202626-32203839 GCF_000299155.1 Elephantulus edwardii | reverse complement strand
GGATAAACAAATTTAAGCCTCATGTCACAATGTTGAAAGATGCTATGGACAATATATTCAATGACCCGACCCAGAAAACATCAAAAGAAAATGGTGGGAATTCACAGAGTCACTGTACCAGAAAGAATTGATTGACACAGAAAGTACCATATGAACAGGAGCCAATCAATGGTAATGAAAGAGGAAGTGGAAGCTGCGTTGAAGGCACTGGCAAAAAATAAGGTCCTAGGAATCAATGGAATACCAAATGACTTGTTTCAATTAACAGATACAGCTTTGGATGCATTCACCCCTCTATGTTAGGAAATTTGGAGGATAGCTATCTGTCCAATGGATTGGAAGAGATCTATAGTTGTTCTTATTCCAAAGAACTGAATGTGGAAATTATTGAACAATATCATTGATATCACGTGCTAGCCAAGTATTGCTGAAGATCATTCAAAAATGGCTGGAACAGTGCATAGATAAGGGAATTGCCAGAAGTTCAAGCAAGATTTAAAAGAGGCCATGGCATCAGGGTTATCATTGTTGATGTCAGATGGATCCTGACTGAACGTAAAGAATACCAGAAGAATGTCTATTTGTGCTCTATTGACTATGCAAATACATTTGACCGTGAGGATCATGACCACTTGTGGCTGACATTGAGAAAAATTGGAACCCCAGAGCACTTGATTGTGCTCATGTGGAACCTATACCTGGACCAGGATGCTGTTGAGAACAGAGCAGGGGAGCACTGCATAGTTTGGAATCGGGAAGGGAGTGCATCAGAGATGTAATCTGTTTCCATACCTGGTCAATCTATATGCTGAACAAATTATCCAAGAAGTTGGACTCTATGAAGAGGAATGCGGCATTAGGATTGGAAGGAGACTTATCAATAATCTGTGTTATGCAGATGACAAAACCTTGCTTGATGAAAATGAGGACTTGAAGCACTTCTTGCAAAAGATCAAGGAATGCAGCCTTCAGTATAGATTGCATCTCAATATCAAGAAAACAAAGATTCTTACCACTAGACCAATGGGTAGTATCATGATAGAGAGGAGACTGAAACTGTCAACAGCTTTCTTTTACTTGGATCAACAATTAACACTCTTTTTTTATTAAATTTTATTAGTATTAATGAACATTTACAAGGATTTTGGGTTTTCATTCCTTCATTGCTATACCATTCTCTCTACCCTCTTCCCCAGTTTGTTCTTCTTCCCCC
>NW_006399759.1:32193845-32201975 GCF_000299155.1 Elephantulus edwardii | reverse complement strand
ATATATATATTTGCTGTTGATTGCCTTCGAGTTGAGCACGACTCATGGCAATTTATCAAAGTTTACAGATAGATATACCTTTGGTACTCTCTTCTTTCAGCTAAGTGCCATCTGACATTAGCTATAATATCCCTAGTGCCATGGCCTCTTCTAAATCCAGCCTGCACTTGAGGCAGTTCTCTGTTGATGTGTTGTTCCAGTTGTTTTGAATGATCTTCTGCAGAATCTTGCTTCCACGTGCTATCAATGATATTTTTCGATAATTTCCACACTCTGTTGGATCACCTTTCTTTGGAATGAGAACAAATATAGATTTCTTTTAGTCAGTATGCCAGGTGGTTGTCCTCCGGATATCTTGGCACAACAGTGTGAGCACATCCAGGGCAGCATCTGTTGGGAGGGTGGAGGAACAGCACAGGACAGGAAAACCCTTGATAAGATGGATTGATTCCGTCACTGAGTTAATGAGAATAGGTGTATCAAAGACAATAAGGTTGGCAAGAGATAGACCAGGGCTTAGGGCTGTTGTACATAGGGTTGCTATGAGTCGCAACTGACTCTATGGCACATAACAACAACAACAACGTGTGTGTATATATAGAGTTATATATTGAGATAGATAGATAGATAGATAGATAGATAGATAGAGTTATATATTGTTGTTGATTGTCTTCGAGTTGAGCACGATTCATAGTGACCCTATGAACAAAAGGCCTGAAGTCCCTCTACAACTATCGACATTTATAGACGTTTATAGAGTTTCTGGAGACATGTTGTTTAGGAAGCGGATGCCACTCCTGCTTCCAAACTTGTCATAGGATGTTATTGTTGTTATGTGCCACTGAGTCACCTGCTATGTATAGCAACCCTATGTACAGCAGCTTTGAATCTTTCCCTCTTCTGAGTCAGTCTCACTAATTCTGACCTACCAACCCCATTGCCCCAGTTACTGTATTAATCCGTCTCATTTGGGTTTTCTTTCTCCTATGCTGGAGATTAGAGATGTTAGAGATAGATAGAGATAGAGATAGAGATAGAGATAGAGATATAGAGAGACATATAAATAATGACTCAGAGAGAGTCAGTTTTACCCCCCTTCAAAAAAAATGTGAATTGCTCAATGAAGGTATATTCAGGCTTATAGAGAAAAAGATAACATAATAAAGAAGCTAAACCAACAGCTAATCTCTACATAATTGACTTTATCCTACCCTCATGCTTTAACTGAGATCAGCGCCTATCAGGTTGAAACATGGTCTCTGGCTCGTCACTCAACCATATGCTTTGTAATTCAAATTCAACAAGTCTGATTTCCAATAGCAAAGCAAAAATTTGCAATTTTGAATTAGAAGAAAATCCCTGGACAAAACTAATTTTGATCAGGAATTTCTTTAGAATGAATATTTGGTTTTAAGAGTAAGAAAACTTTCAAACCAAAGCTAAACAAACACCTGCTATAAATCTCTCTGAGATCACAAACCAAGACAAGCAAGTGTGTGTACGTGTGCATGTAAGCATGCGTGTGCATGCACAACGACTATGAATCAGATGGTAAATGATGCAAGTAGAGAAAACCACCACCATTAAACCCTTGTCTTTGAAGTAATTGTTTTACTTGAAAGTTAAAGAAACTTATCCAAACTAATAACAAAACATAAATGGACCTTTGAACTGACAAAGTAGGTGTGCATGACAACATGTAGATAAAGTTTCTCTCCAAAGGCAATCCTATTTCATAAGGGGCCATTTAAAAATATTTGAGGGGATAGCTTCCAGCACAGTAGGGGATAAAGGTACTGTTGAGTGTCTAGGGGAACAAGCAGGTGGAATATCCGCAATACGCAGAGCATTCCACCCAAGGAAAAATTGTTTCACCCAAAATGCCAGTTGTTAGTTCTGCCTTTGAGAAACTCTGACTCAAATGAAAACAAACAAATGAACAAATAAAAAACCCCTACCAAAACATTTCATCAAGAATTTCTTCTTTTTGGTTCTGCTTTTCAATATAATGTCCTCATTCTCAGGTAAAATCACTCACTGAAATAAGCATCTACAAACTCAGGGTAACCCTTTAGCAGTGCCATCAGAATAAATCTCTCTTATATTAGCTCTGATTTTGTTGGTCCAGGGTGACTTGTTTTGAGTTATTCATTCATATTTAGATGGAAAAACCGTAATGAGTAGAGAGGATGCAATACTTTTACTGACCTAGTTAAGAAAACAATCTCCTTGTAGAGTCAGGAGTCAGAGTGAGCCCCCCTTTATCCATGGGGACTGAGAAATGGAGAAATTGTCAGTGTACAATTTAAGCTCCATTATCATATAGGGAACAGACAGTAAATAGGTAGACCAAAACAACGCATGTCCATTCTCTATTGCCTCATTTCCTATTAATATCTTTAGTTATTCTACTCCCCAGGCTTATCTAGTAAATCACACTTTTGGATCACTGAGCTTTGCCATGTATTGTGTTGTTATTATTATTATTATTATTTTCAATGAACTTCTACAGAGATTTTGGACTTCCATTCATTCATTGTTGCACTTTTCTCCCCACCCCCCCCACATCCACCCCCAGTTCGTTCCTCTCCTTGAAAAGCAAAAGACAAACTCCTTCATTTGTACACAATCCCCTCCCCCACCCCAAGTACACTCTTCAGGCTCAGATGCCTTTCTTTTTCTCTTTTTGCCTGGCAAGCTCCTACTTACACCTCAAGACTCAAACTTACCCTCTTGTGTGAAGTGTATCTTTTAAGTTGTCCCATTCGACTCATTCCTGCCTCCTCTATAACTCAAAGCATTTAGTATACTGAAGGGCATGATTGAAATAATTAGCAAGGATGGGAAACTGAATTTAACAATTCACATCCTTTTGAAAATGAGAAACAGATGATTCTGGATTAAATAAGATCAAACAACAGCAAGTCAACAAATGTTATATTGAGTATACACAATGCACAAGGGTCGGGGGGAGGGGGGAATTGTGCTTAATTGATTGATTTATTTTTGCATATGTCTGTGGATATTTAGAATCACAGGGCTTGAAGATCTTGGTTGCTTAAAGCTTATCTAGTTTAACCACTTCCTTATTTAGATCAGGAAACTGAGGCTGGAGTGGCTTTCTTTCTAATCCTTACAGTATATGATCTGAGCCACCAAAAGGAAGGAAAGGTTGGCCCAATTCTACGCTGGAAACCACAGTTATGCAGCTTTAACTTCCTGCTCCTAATGCGGCGCGAAGAGACACTCTCATCTCCAATGTCAAAGACATGGTAAGGAGATGATCTGTATGCCTAACTGGGAGAAACGGAAAATGAACAGGAATGGGTGACAGGATCAGGGTAAGCACACTTGTTATTCCTGTTCTAGCTGATATATCTATAGAAAGATATTATATACATAGTGGGGAGATTTGAGTACACTTTCTAGAAATTAAAGGAATCCTAAATTAATCATGAAGACCTGCCCACGTTTTAAAATAAAGAATTAAAGGGGACTTACTCTTTGTGACAGAAGTTCTTTCTTTTATCATGACAAAATTTCTATGGACAAAATTTCTATTCTCTTTGAAAAGCTTCTTGAAAAGAAATTGTCCAAAAATAGAGCTAGCTACAAGAATACTACAATAAACAAAACAAAAAGTAGAGGTTTTTGTTGTTTTGAAATCTATGTTGAAGGGTGTGGTATGTGAACTTTGTGAATAAATTTTCAATTCCTCTTCACTTTCAGTAAGCAAAACCGCATCATTTGCATATTACAGGTCTTTAATGAGTCATCCACCAATCCTGAAGTTCTGTTCTGTGTTCTTCCAATAGCCAGCTTTCTAAGGATAGTTACTCTGCATACAGATTAAACAAATATGTTAAAAGATAGATCCTTTGGTATTGCCTCAGGTACCAAGCTACCAAATGGTACATGTATACATGCATGTTATAATCAAAGTGTCTAACAATAAACAAGTAAATACAACCAAAATTAAAACTGGGTAAAATTCTAGGAAGTGACCTCAGGGCAAGTCAGAAGTAACAATTTTGGAATATCTGTGGAAATATCATTCTTAAAAGGAGATATTGAACCTTCTGAGTAAGAAGGTTCTAGTGATAAGAAGCTGCACTGCAATCCCAAAGGCATAATGTTTGAATACACCTGTTACTCTGTGGGAGAAGGATAGAGAATCTCCTCCCTACCCCTTGAGATTTACTGCCTAGCTATGGCTCTGCTCCGAATAACAGCAAAATCAACAATATAAAGGAGACCATCTTTGGAAGATGATTCTTGTTCATCTTCTATGGATGATTAATTCAAGTAAAGGGATAGCAAGGACAAATTTTCTTATTAAAAGTTATTAAAGTTTTTCATGTGTTGGAGAATATTTTTCAATTGTGTGGTGGAATATGAAGCAAGAGAGAGTGGTAAATATAAACCCATTAATGTAAAGGCTTAAAGGTTTTGGAGGACTATGAGCATTTATGATTCAGTTTTCAAATTTGTTGTTGTTAGTTGTAATTGTTCAAGTATGATTCATAGCAACCCTATGAACAACAGATGTGAACCCTGTCTTAACCTGTGCTATCCTCATCATCATCCTCACTGGGACCTTCCTCTCTTTCACTGCTCCTTCACCCTTCCAAACATGATATCTGTCCCTTTCCAAGGACTAGCCAAGCAACATGCTCAAAGTATGGTAGACAAAGCTTCACCATCCTTTCCTCCAAGGAGAATTTTGGCTGTATTTTTTCAAGATACATCTGTTTATTCTTTTGGCAGCCCATGGGATATTTGGTACTCTTCTCAAGCGCCACAACTTAAAGGCATCAATTCTTCTGTCATCCTTATTTATTATCCAGCTCTCAGATGCATAGTGTTGTGCCCAACAGGTCAATAGACATACACCATCAGATTATAAGTGAGGTCATTTATTCACTGGACAATGGGGAGTCCCAGCAACATGGCAGGATTCCCCAATATCTTAGATTCAGCTAGGTGTTTTTATACACTTACTCTCCTCTAGATGCTGGGCTACATGGACCCAGGCTACAATATCTTTCTGTTGACATATTATTAAGGGCACAGTGAACGTAATCACAGGTACACAGTGCAAAACATCTATATCTTGGGTTTATCAAGGAGACGGTTTAAAACATTACATCTTGCAAAATGTTTACATAAACAATAGTAACTTCTATTTTGGGAAACGGGTCAAGAGAAAACGTTAGGGCTGGGTCAGAACTTTTCCACACACCTAGGGTTAGTTTATTCAAATCGAGTGAGTGCTACATAAAATAGAGTCTATTTGGCTTCTCAATAGCAAGTGTATAAAAGGGCCACAGCCTGAATCAGGCACATTCTTTCAATTTGAGTGTTTAATCATTTATTTTAAAAGTTTACCTTAATCCCACTGACAAATATATTATACAGGTAAAACTGAGAGTGTTAGTATCAGATCTTTACTAAGGACTTTCGAAAAATCTAATGTTGTGCTTCAGAATATTCCTATTTGTATTAACTGCTACTGAGTCGAGATTGACTCATAGTGATCCTATAAACAATAGATCTGAACTCTATTCTATCCTACACCATCCTTGTCATCTTAGGTGCATTTGAGTCCATTGAAACAGACATTATATCAATCTACTGGTTGGCAGTATTCCACTCTTTTACTGACCCCTCCATCTTTTCAAGCATGATGTCCCTTTCCAAGAAATAGCATCTCCTAAAAACATGTCTAAAATATATGAGACCAATCTTCACTATCTTTGCTTCTAAGGAATATTTTGGCTGCCCTTTCTCAAAGACCTATCTGCTTTTCTTTGACAGTCCATGGGATATTCAATATGCTTCTCCAACACCATAACTCAAGTGTATAGATTTTTCTGTTATCTTTATTCATTGTCCAGCTCTCAGATTCACAGAAGGCGATTTTAAATACTATGGCATGAATTAAATGCACTTTAGTCTTTAAAGTGACTTCACTGTTCTTCAGGACTTTGAGAGATCCCTAAAAGCAGACTTTCCCAATGTTACATATCTCCCAATCTCCTAACTGCTGGCATCAAGGATGTGGACTGTGGACCCAGGCAAGATAAAATGATTCACAATATCAATCTCATCACTAGTCTCACAAAATATTACAAAATGTCAGTCTCAGAGTGGTAAAAAAGTCATTAAAAAGTCTTTTAATGAGATTAAAATTGTTTCAGAAAACCTGCCAGTTGCATAATAAGATATTTTATCCAGTTATCTCAGCGAAAGACTAAGATTGAGGAAGGTATAAAGCGTATCTTTAAGGTAAAGAGATTTTTGAAGATACGGTTTTTGTCTAATGAAGTAAGATTGTTGTTGATTCAGCCTTTGAGTTAAGCATGACTCACAGGGACCCTATGAACAAAAGGCCTGATGTGCCTCTGCAACTATCGACATTTATCAAAGTTCAATAGAGTTTCAGGAGACATGTTGTTTAGGAAGTGGATACCATGGAAATAAAGTTAGTGATAGTAAAAAAGATTGACATTGACACTTTTTTTTAAAAGAAAACAATATTAACATGAAAACTATCAACTTAGCCTAAAAAGATATTGTCAATACTCAAAGGAATTATTGCATGCCTGGTCTTCTAATCGTCTACTGACATCAGGTACACTGAGAATGAGAAAAAGACTATTTCAAAAACATAATACTTTTCATTTGAAAAGATTAGTAACTCAGAGGAGTGGAAAATAAAGATCCCAGAGGGAAGATCTCAGAATCCTGGAGAAATTTCCCAGGCTTTGTGATTTAATCAAGGACCTTCTACCTTTACCCACTGTCTATGAATTAATACTGTTTTTGTTCCTCCTTTTCCCCCAGTTTTAGACAGAAATGGTAACTTTCATGCCCTGTTTGGCATTTCAGGGCAAATAACTTGTATTTTTGTACAGGTCTTGGGTATCCTTGAGTAAGTTCCGTTTCAGTGACCCTGTATGCAACAAAATTAAATACTGCCTGGTCATCCTGCATCATCCTGGCAGTCATTGGAATATTTGAGCCTATTTTTTGTAGCCACTATATCAACTGAGTAGGTGTGTCAGAGACAGTAAGATTCGCACACGATAGAGCAAGGTTCAGAGCTGTTGTATATAGGGTTTCTATAAGTCGCAAGTAACTCAACAGCACATGACAACAATAAGCAACAACAACAATAACAGCAAATATCAATCTAAACTCATTAAGGATCTTTGGTTTTTTGTATTTTGGTGTTTTGGGTTTTCTTTCTGACTTACTTTATAAAGCAAGATGTCTAGGGACCAGTTCCTCCTAATAACATATTCATATTATGTGAGATGAAGTCTCATCTTTCTAGCATCTGAGAAGAATACTGATTGTGTTACTTTAAAGAGATTTTTTTTTACTCTTCTGACAGTCCATGGTGTACTCAATAGTATGCAAAGGCATATTTTCATCTTCAGCTTTCCTTTTTTTGTTGTCCGCCGTTCACATGTATATGAAGCGACTGAAAATATCCTGACTTGAGTGCTTCTTAGTTCTCAAGACATCTTCACTTACAATTTTATTTGCAGCAACAGAAGCATACTAGAAGGGGAAAAAAATCAGAAATGAAATATAAAGAAAATGAAGGAAAAAATATTAGAATTATGTGGGATGATATCAAAAGGAAGAACATACTTATGAGTGGAATTCCAGAGTATGAGAGGGAAAGGAAAATCATTGAGAAAATTGTGCAAGAAGTACTAAAAGAAAACTTCATTTTCATGAAGAATGAAAAAAAAAAACCCAACCCCACATTTAGGAAGATAAGCAAACATGAAATATATTAGATCCAAAAAGGAAAACATTAAAACATATCATAGTCAAATTCTCCATAGTAAAAGATAAAGATAGAATACTGAAAGCAGCATGAGAGAAACGGAGTCATCTACAAAGGAAAAACAGATTAAGTTCTGATATTTTTCCAGCAGAAACTAGGTGAGCAAGAAAACAAGGGGATGATATATAAAGTTTAAAGAAAACAATTGCCAACTGAGGATCCTGTACCCAGCAGAACTCTCCATTAAATATGAAGGAGAAATCATATCCTTTGCAGAAAAGAAGGAACTTAAAAAAATTGTGAAAACAAGACCAAATCAATAAGAA
>NW_006399759.1:32185642-32187547 GCF_000299155.1 Elephantulus edwardii | reverse complement strand
TCTATTCCTGGGGCCTTATTTTTTCCTATTTCCTTCAAAGCAGCTTAAACTTTTTCCTTCATCACCATAGGCTCTTGCTCAAATGTTATTTCATTAATTTCTTCTGTGTCTGCCAATTCCTTTAGATAGAATGACTCAGTATATTCCTTCCATCTTCTTTTCATACCTCCTGGATCATTTAATATTTTGCCTAAAGCATCCTTGATTATAGAAACTCTAGGTTTGAATTTGTTCTTCAATTCCTTGAGCTTAAGAAATGCTGAGCGAGTTCGGCCCTTTTGATTTTCTGACTCTAAATGCTGTATAAGAGCATTATTGTAGAATGAGTATAAGGATCCAATGGGGAAGAGAATGGGAGCAGTAGAGTGAGGATGGATGGGGTGAAAGTGTGGTCGTGGTTAATCATAGGGTCCCACAATTTTATGGGTGGAGGGAGGTGTGGGTAAAAGAAATTGGAAAGATTCCGTTTGTAAAACAATGTCTGCAAACTTTGTAAGTACACTATTATAAACTAAAAAAAATTAAATAAAAGAGAAATGCTAGTATACTAATATCCTTGCAAAGTTACAAAAAGGAGATTAAAATATAAACAAGAAGAATGGAAGGTGTACTATTAAAATACTAACAGTGCTCATTAGTGGAAAATCAGATGACTTTTTTATTAAAAATTATTTGTAATTAATAAAGATATTAGTTACATCTGATTTTTCCTGTGCAATGATTTTTTGATGTCTTGACTATAGCTTTCATTGAAATTAATTGCAAATTTAAGGAAAACTAAATTATTGACTTCAATCTATTTTCCATATACCGTGATGTTGTTTACTGAACTCTTCTGAATATGTTTTTCCTTTTTTTTGAGAAGTAATCATTGTCAAATGCTGGAGTCCTTAATCAGTAAGTACTTAGAGTTTTCTTTCCTTTCAAGCAACATTGTGCTATTTGCATATCACAAATTATAAATGAGTCTTCTTGAATCATTGTCTGTTGTCATACTTTTTCATATAGGACAGTTTCTTGGGTTATTCACTCAGCAAACAGAATGAATAACTATGGTAAAAGGATACTTTATCCCTGTATGTTTTCAGAAAAACTATACTTTTAAGAGCTTTACCTAATTATCTAGTAGAGGTTCATAAAATAGAGGAAGCTCTTTAGCAAATAAACACACAAAAAAATATTCCAAATCCTTAGCTCTCAGAAAGAAGCAATTCAGACAGGGATGCAAACAACAAATGCTGGTGAGTTTATGGAGAGATATGAACCCTTATTCATTGCTTGTGCAAGTGTAAAATGGTGCAACCACTATGGAAGGCAGTATGACACTTTCTCAAAAAATTAGAAATAGAAATACCAATTGACTTAGCAACTCCGTTACTACTAGGACTACATCCTAAAGAAAACAGAGCTGCCACCCAGACAGATATATGCACACTTATGTTTACTGATGCATTATTAAAAATAGCAAAGAGATGGAAACCACCCAAGTGCCCATCAACAAATGGACAGATAGAAAAAAAACTTTGGTATATTTGTCCAATGGAATACTACACAGCACTGAAAAAGAATAAACTCATGAAGTACTACACAACATGTGTGACCCTGGAGGATATTATGCTGAGTGAAACATCTGTATTTGTCACAAAAGAACTAATATTGCATATTACCATTGCTATAAAACAAGACTGACATGAAGGTTGGGGAGAAACTAAGAAATGAGGGGATAAATAATGAGTACTACCTTGTAACAGATGAATAAAAGAACTGTTTAAAAGGAATCTATAAGTAGCAGTATTTATATGACAACAGTCCAGAATAAGAGGTACATAGCAAAGTGGACTGGGGAAGAAAGAGGGGAGGGAGGAAGTTATGCATCAATGAATGTATTTCTTTTTAAAAAGTCAA
>NW_006399759.1:32182097-32183464 GCF_000299155.1 Elephantulus edwardii | reverse complement strand
CTAGAAATTAACCACATGACAGTAAAGCTTGTAAAATCACCCCTGTGGAAACGAAATAACTCTCTGTTACAACATGATTGGGTTATAAAAGAAATAAAGAAATAAAAAAAAAATCCTTGACACAAATGATAATGAAAATGCAACTTACTAAAACTTCTGAGACACAGCTAAGGTAGCCCTCAGGTGGCAGTTCATAAGTACACACATAATAGAGGAAGAAAGAAGAAGAAGAATCAATGATCTAACTCTATACCTTCAGCAAATAGAAAAAGAACAACAATTTAGGTCCATAGGCTCTAGAAGAAAGGAAATTATACGGATAAGAGATGAAATAAATGAAATAGAAAATAGAAAAGCAATCGAAATAATCAACAAAACGAGGAGCTGGTATTTTGAAAGGATCAGTCAAATTGACAAACCACTGGCAAATTTAACAAAAGGGGGGGGGAAGAAAAGACACTAGAAACTCAATTAATTGTTACCATTCAAATAAAAATGACTTGACAGAGTGCGGAAATTATCTAACAATATCATTGATATCAGATGCAAGCAAGATTCTGCTGAAGATTATCCAAAAATGACTGAACAGCACATCAACAGAGAGATGCCTGAAGTGCAGGCTCAAAACAGAGAATACCAGAGGAATGTCTCTGTGTGTTTCATTAACTATGCAAAGGTGTCTGACTGTGTGGATCACGAAAAACTATGGCTGACTCAGAAGAATGGGAATTTCAGACATTTGATTGTCCTTACGTGAAACCTATACTTGGACCAGAAGGTTGTCATCAGAGAAAAGAAATAATGCACAGTTCAAAATTGAGAAGGGTGTACAAGAAGGGATGTATCCTCTCTCTGTACCTTTTCAGTTTATATGCAGAACAGATTATCCAGGAGGCTGGCATGTATGAGGAGAAATATGGCTACCTGCAGAAAGCTGAAACTGGATTCACATCTCACAAAATACACAAAAATCAACTCATGGTGGATCATGGTGGATCAGAGACCTGGGAGTAAAGCTCAAAAATCATAACATTCATAAGAGACAAACTGAGATCAAACTTAGAAGTGCTATTCCAAGGTATAAAGAGACTGCCAAATGCAACCAGAAATGCACAATCTAAAGAGGGCAAAATTGATGCATGGGACTTTATAAAGATTAAATCCCTGTACACATCAAAAACTTTTTTTGCAACAGAAAAAGAAAACCTATAGACTGAGAACAAACATTTGGTAATACCATCTCAGAGAAGAGTTTTATAACAAAAGTTTACAGAATGCTCTCAGAGACATTCTATGAGGCAATCATAATTGTACTACTGAAACCAGACAAAGATATTAAAAAGAAAACTACACTGTGATACTGATGT
>NW_006399759.1:32180380-32181007 GCF_000299155.1 Elephantulus edwardii | reverse complement strand
AAAAAAAAAATCAAATGGGAGGCATAGGTCTCACTGACTTCAAAGCCTACCACACCATGGTAGTAACCAAACCAGTGTGGTACTGGTTGACACATGATAGACACATAGAACAATAAAAGAGAATTGAGAACCCAGAAATGGATCCATCTATATGTGGTCAACTGATATTTGACAAGGAAATAAAACATATCAAATGGGGAAATGACAACCTTTTAAACAAATGGTGCTGGCAAGACTGGACCTGCAGAAAACCGGGAAAAGATCCACATCTCACACTATACACAAAAATCAACTCTAGGTGGATCAGAGACCTGGAAGTAAACCCCAAATCATGCAGTTCTTAAGAGACAAACTGGGATCAAGCTTATAAACACTACTCTACAGTACAAAGAGACTGCCAAATACACCCAGAAATGTACAATCTGGAGAAAATAAAACTGATGAATGAGACTTTCTAAAGAGTAAATCTCCGTGCTCATCAAAACTTTTTCCAACAGTGTGAAAAGAAAGCCTACTGACTTGGAACAAATATTTGGCAATACCACTTAGGACAAGGATTTCATTTCAAAAGTTTACATAATCTTACAAGGCCTCCACATGAAAAAAGACTAACAACCCAATTACAAA
>NW_006399759.1:32157783-32175415 GCF_000299155.1 Elephantulus edwardii | reverse complement strand
AACAATTTTAAAAAAGGAAAACAAAAACAGAAAAAAAGGAAGATCTTCAATGAGATGGATTGAAACACTAAAAAATAGGCTTGAGCATGGTGGACATTATGAAAATGGGAAAAGACTGGGGAAGATTTAGATCTGTTCGTAGAGTTGCTAAGAGTTTTAGTTGACTCAGTGGCACCTAATAACAACTTAATAATCTATACCTGAGGTATTTAATTCACAACTGAACCTAATAGAAATGATGAGATTCTGAGTCTTGAGCTAATGTTGCAATGTAGGTGAGGGACCTTTAGAAATGATATGTTGAATATGGGAGAAGTGTGGGACATTGAGGCCAGAGGGGGATATCAGTAAATCTGTAAGCATAGGCTAATATGGCTACCAATAGTCTCTGTTTTCTAATATTTATGTGCTAGTGTGATCTCATATTCCTCAGTGTTGTTACAACTTCTACATCTATGTTGTTGCTTTTATTAGTGTTTGTTGCTAGTTGCTATTGAATTGGCTGCAATTAATGTTTTGCATTGCCAGTAAAATGTTGTTTGGCCTTGCTCCATCTTCATGATCACTGGTGCATGGTTAAACCTATTGAAGCCTCACTTAAAATAAACGAAGCTGTAGTGGAACAGACTTTAAAAGCACTGAGTTGCTCCATAGCTGCTTCTTGGGGGGAAAATGTAACAAACTGCTTCCATAAAGATTCATAAAAAGCCTTATGGAACAGTTCTACGTCATCCTATGGGGTCACTAAGGGGTTGATGATTGTTGGGGTTTTTTGTTTATTTGTTTGGTTGCATGTGTGTGTATTTTTGTTATTATTTGGTTTATTACAGAGGGCAACGACATGGTAGAATATAATTTCTGTGCTAAGTTAAAAAAGATTGTGACATCTTTGTATTTCTTCATCTTTCATTCCTCTGAGGCAAACACCCTACCATATTGTGACTCACCCTATGTAGAGGAATTGAGGCTTGACAATTGTCAGTGAGTGATCTGGTAGTGAATTCTCCCCTATTCAAAGCTGGAGTTGACAGTGCCCTAGACAACTGTTACTGTAAGCCTCTACGATTGATATTTTGATCTCTGCATTAATAGAGACCCTAGGTCAGAAACACCTAGGTAAGCTGCACCTGGATACTTGATCCATAGAAACCAAGAAATAATAAACACATCTTCTTTTAAATGATAAATTTCAGGGTAATATGTTTCATGGCAAGAAAGAGTAGAGATGGATGAGTAGGAAATATAAGTGGAAGCAGAAAGGCCAGTAATATCTACTCTGTAAAAAGGTTCCAATTGTATTTTCTAATTCACTATACAATAACTTAAAGTATCCTTTAAACTGTTGTTTCCACACCCCACGTCCCTACATTCTTTCCCACTTGAAGAACCTGTCTGTACAATTTTTGTTGTTTACTCTACAATATGTATGTCACTTGATTTTCCCTTCCCTAGTTTTTCCATACAGAAATGGATCTGTTTTATCTTCTACAGTTCAATATAATAATCTACAATGTAATGGTTAAGGTATGGTAATATAATCAATTGTACTTGTGTCTATATACTGCTATAATTTGAGAGTCTTCTATTTGGCACCTGTTTTAGTTCTTTTTTTTTTAGCTTTTCAAGCCTTAAAACTGTCCTGGCTAAACAGCAGTATTTGTTTTTGTTCTCATTTGATAACTTATGTTTTTTTAAAGAGATAGATAAAATCCTCATCACTAGGCCAATAGGCAACACCGTGATAAATGGAGAAAGGATTGAATTTGTCATTAATTTCATCTTGTTTTGATTAACAGTCAACACTCTTGGTATCATCAATCAGGTGAACAGGAGATGTATTTTATTGGGCAAGTCTGTTATTAGGGATCTCTCCAAAATAATGAAAAGCAATGATGTCAGTCTGAAGACTGAAGTGCGTCTGATTCAGGCCATGGTCTTTTCGAACACTCAACACACATCTGACAGCTAAGCAGTAAATAAGAATGATGTTGTTTTGTTGTTGTTAAGTGCTTTGAGTCGTAGGCAACTCATAGCGACCCTATGAAAGGCCTTGACACTTGTGTGACTTTCATCCTTTCCCCAGGTTCATAGGGTTTTGGGAGGCAAGCTACTTACAAAAGTGGATGCCACCCCTGCTTCCAAGCTTGTTTTAACTGGGGAGGGCCAACAAACACTATTAACCATGGGTAACCATTCTTGCATTTGACACGTCAGTGTCAATGTTCAGCCTCACAGTGACCACAAGTTACCTCTACACAGCAAATAGACACACCAGGGCCTAGAAGAATGTTTCAGAAACAATTAAAGACAGGCCTTAGGGCCACAGATTAGAGTCGCTCACCTTTGGCTTGGTAGCATCGTTTTCAGTCCACTAGGCCAACTGGTCTTTCTCTGTGTTGTTAAGTGCCATCAAGTCTTATGTGACTCATAGCGAACCTATGAACAAAAGTCCTCAGCACTTGCATGACTTTCATCTTGCTCCAGGTTCATAAGGATTCCAGAGGAAAGCTATTTATGGAAGAGGATTCCACTCCTGCTTCCAAGAATAAGAATAATAGAAGACAACTAATGTTTTTGAGTTGTGTTATTGAAGAAGAGTACTTGAATATTCCGTGGATTCCCAAAAGAACAAACAGATATGCCTTTAAATGCTCCTTGAAGGTCAAGATGGTGAAACTTTGCCTTTCGGGGCATATTACTGGGAGAAGCTATTCTTCGGAACAGGACATCATGCTTGGAAAGGTGGAGGGTCAGGGAAAGAGAGGAAAGCCCTTAACAAGATGCATTGACATAGTAACTGCAGCAATGGGCTCAGATGATGAGGTTATCACAGGATAGGATAGGGTTCAGGTCTTCTATTCACAGGGTTACTTGAATCATACTCAATGACATCTAACAATAACAGCAAACATTACTTAGTATTTATTATGTGTTAGTTTCTATTCTAAGTGCTTTACATCTCTTCACTCATGTAATATGTACAATGACTTTATAGTTGTATTTCTTTTCTAGGTCTGTTGCAATAAATCACCATAAACTGATTGTCTGAAAAGAACAAGAATGTCTCCAAGGGATATTTTGATCCTTACTTTTAGTAGTTCTTGGCAATTTCAAGCTTTTTTTTTTTTACTTCTAACCTTCATTATTATTGTTGTTAGGTGCCATTGACTTAGAATCAACTCATAGCTGACCCTCCAGTGAGTTTTGCAGAGGAAATAAATCACGCTGGAGATTGTCTATCTTTCTCCCATTGAGAAGCTGCTGAATTTAAACCACATGCCTCTGGTTTGGCAGTGCAACTCCTTACGTCTAAGCCTTCAGAGCTCCTTCCAAGCCCACTTCTCTTAAGTCAATTCTAACTCATGGCAACCTTAAAGGGCAGCCCCTTAGGGTTTCCAAAGCTCTACTTTTTACAAGTAAGGAACTCTGGTGGCACGATGGTAGGTTAAGTGGTGGGCAGCTAACTGAAAGAACAAGTTTAAGTTTACCAGCTACTCTGAGACAATGTTGTCCTCTTTAGATTTATAGACTTGGAAACCTCATGGAACCTTACTACAGGCAAATTTGACTGGAAAGCATTGGATTTGTTGTCTGGTTGTATTTTCAGTTTTTACGTACACAGATTATCATGTCCTTCTCCCACACAGTAGTTACTTGGCACAAATTCTCACTCTTTCAGAAAGTTGAGTTACTTGTTCTCCTCTTCAATTCTTTTGTTTTTATCTTATGAAGATGATTAACATTGAACTTGGGGCTCATCTGAGTCATCAAGGATAATTACATTTTAAAATATTTAAGGAAATTCATAAATAATCATTTTCCAAATAATATTTTAGTCATAGATTCCATAGATCTGATATGGACATATATTTTTACATTTTCATTTTATATTAGTTTGCTTATAAAGTTTGTAAACATTGTGTTTCACACTATGCTTCATTCACATTATGTTTCATACGATCATTCAGATTCATTGTATTTTATAAAATTAATCAACATTGATGTATGTCACCACTGCTCTGTCTTTCCAGATGCCCACCAGATCTTTCTCATTTCCTTTACCTCCATCGGGACATATCTTTTTGGAGCCCACCATCAAATACATCAACAATTAGTAAATTATTATTATTACTACTACTACTTGCAATTTGTGAGCAGCTAGATAGTGAAGTGTCAATATATGAACCCGGGAAACCTAGCTCCAGAGTCCACACAATTAAACATTTTACACCATTGGTTTTGTTACAGATTCATTGTACAGTTTAGAGCTAGAGTCCATTAGGTACCCAGCATGATGATTGACACATCAACCAACTCAACTTATTGAGTAAGAACTGTTTCACAGCAGACTCTCCAGTGGGTTTCTGAATCTGTAAATAACATGGAAGGCAAGTGCCCATCTTTCTCCCACTGAACTGCTGGAGAATTTGCATCACCAGATAGGTTTAGTCTTTGGGTTAGCAGGACAACTCTATACAGATTTTGCCACATGGTAAGGTCATAAAAACATTGTGACTCTCAGAATTACTGATTTTACTATTAACTCAAGTTGTGGTGTTGTGTACCATCAAGTCAGAAATGACCCATAGCTGATGCCCTAGTGGGCTTTCAGAGGCAGTTAACTGCATGGGAGGAGATTGCTCTTCCTTTTCCTGCATAGCAGCTGGCAGATTTGAACAACATGCCTTTGGGATTGCAGTGCAGCTTCTTACCACTAAGCGACAGAGCTCCCCCTAAAAGTATAATGAGTAAGATGACTATTTACTTGAAAAAAATGGGATTCTAATTCCAAAGTGGAGCCCTAGGCAATTTCAACTTCAATCATAACAACTTTTTGTTAAAAAATTTTTTTTCACCATTAAAATCTGATATTAGGTGCTGAGAAGGCAGGTCTTTAATACAGAGGAATCCTACAGTCTTTGAAATGGCATAATATGATTTCAATTTTGGTTCTCTTTGGTTATTAGAGGTATAAGTGAGCTGACACACAATAAATAGCAATGCGACATCATGTAAGTTTATAGCAAATAGGAGTTGCTGGACCAAATCATAAGCAGAAGAAATCTTACACCACCACCCTCCCCACACCTCCATCCCAGGCAAACATGAGTCAGAGGAGTTCTGTCTTTAGCATTTTTATTCAATGGGTTCAGGAACATTTAAAACAAACATTTGCAGCTATTATGCCTGCATTCACATAATGAATATTGTTGATCTCTGTTAGATATACCCCTACATACATGAAGGATAAGTTGACCTCCTTCTGACTGCTTTTGGAGAATTTTCCCCTTTGGCTTTGTCAGTGTTATAGAGATTTTCCCCTTTGGCTTTGTCAGTGTTATAGAGATAACTGCTCCTTACAGATAAATGTACTGCATAGGAGAAGGATACTTCTCCTGTGCATTTAACTGGCTCTGAAAATGTGCTCGAGGGTCAGTTATGGGTCGGTACATAGTAATAATAACAACAACAACAACTTACTCTTTAGGGAGCTTTGATGGCCTAGTACATAAGAAGTTGTGTTGCCAACCCAGAGAAGCTGTTAGAATCCACAAAGTGCACTATAGGAGAAAGATGGACAGTCTCCTCCTGTGCAATTACAGCCTCCGAAAAGCCACTGGAAGAGTAAATTCTGACTGGAAAACACATAAAACAACTCATATTGTGGTGTGGTCAATTATTTGAGTACGGGGGGACTTAAAAGTTTTAGGATCAGTGTCTTTGTATTTTGCATCTATTTTTTTGCACATATGATGACATCACTTCATTGCAGCACATTATCTGTGGACTATGGACACTCAGTCTCCTTTTCACAAGTTTTGTCTTTGCCCTATAACAATTAGGAGTGCTTGTGTGACACAAACTAGCATGATAACTACCAATTGTGAGGTTTGAACCTACTCAGGTGACAGGTTTAATGCTCTGAAAACCCTATGGAGCAGTTCTGCTTTACATATGTGGGGTTGCCACTAGCCAGAATTAACCTGATAGCAACTAACAAAAACTGTATCATGGAGACCTGCCTTCTGACAGATGACAGACCACAAGGCTGGCAGAGTTCCTTGTTAGCTGTTGCATGGTTTATTTTCTCTCTCTCTCTCTCCCCCCCCCCCCCCATCTCTCTGTCTCTCACAGTATGTATCACAGAATGAGCTAGGGTATCAGACAGAGTGAGAGAACTGCAGGCGTGGAGTTCAATGCCACCTCCAAAGTCATGCTGGCTGGGTGAGTTTTATCAAGTATTTAATAATCTTTAATGTTCATCCACAACTTAGATACACTAGAAATAATATAAACCGGGGTTTTTCTATATTGTTGTCAATGAGAAAACAATTCATAGCTACTTTTAGTAGCATTATTGTAATATTATATTAAAGATGTTTTAATATATCTGAAAGTGTTTCTTTAACTTTTTCCCCTTATTAATTTACATAGAATTATTCATATAATGGAATTATTACATAGAATTATTCATTGTGTTTGATTCACTCCCGTGCATATTGTTTATACAATCTTTCATACATTGTATTTTATAATATTAGTTACAATTTGTTTATGGCTATTATTACCCTTTGGAAGAAGGAGTGGCAACCACTTCCTAAACAACATGCCTCTGGAAACAATAAGAACTTTGATAAATGTTGATAGTTATAGACAGGATTCAGGCCTTTTGTTCATAGGGTCAATATGAGTCATGCATTACTTGAAGGCAATCAACAACAACAACAGCAATAACAATAATTATCACCCTAGTCTGAGTGCTCCTAGGAGATAAGGATGACAAAACTTCATCTCTCATATTTTGGATATGTTATTAGGAGAGGCTAGTCTTTGGAATTAGAAACAGGAGTGGCGTCCACTTCCTAAAGAACATGCCTCCAAAAACTCTATGAACTCTGATAAATGCTTTTGGCCTTTTGTTCATAGGGTCGCTATGGGTCGTTGTTAGACTCTGAGGCAATCAATAACAACAACAGTCTTTGAAAAAGGCTATCATGCTTAGAAGGGTGAAGGGTCAGTAAAAGAGAGGAAGAACCCAGCAAAACTGATTGGCACAGAGACTGCAGCAATGGGCTCAAGTGTTAACAGAGATGTTGAGGATGGCATAGAATAGGGTTCAGATCTGTCTTTCATAGTATCGCTTTGAATCATACTTGACAGCATCTAACAATAACAACATTATTACCCTGTCTTTTCAAGTCCTCACTGCACCTCTCCTATTTCTTCCCCTCCTCCTCATCCCTCTGTCCTCTGATGATTTTCTCCCCCTCCTCTTTTTCTTCCCTTCCTTCCCCTTATGATAGATTTTGTTGTTATCCTCATGTTTTCACAATAGTGGCTTTATGCAGTATTTGTCTTTATGTGACTGAGTTATTTCATTCATCATAATATCCTATAGATTCTCCAATGTTATATAATATTTAACGAATTCATTGTTCCTTAGTATGTTGATACTGACTCATCTGTGAAGAATAAAATTGTGTTCCATATAATGTGTGAGACTATGACCTTTCCTTGAACAAACCACTATGTTTTTCCCTTGAGGTGTGTCTGGGTGCATTCAAACTGAGAATATTTTGGTTCCTAGTCAAGTTCTTAACCAATAAAATCACTTAGTGACTCTATAAAATATAAAGCCTTGTGTAATAAATTTTTATTTTAATTGAGAGATAAATATAAGGAGTTAATGCAATTCCTTAGCTACACCAGTTCTTTCTCACAAGATATCAAAACGAAATAATATTAAAAAAGAAATACAAAACAATAATAATAAAGAAAAATATACAAAAAGTTGTTAGTTACCGTGTGGCATCCAGTTTATTCCAACTCGAATTGACTCATATGAAAGAATAGAACTGTCTTATTAGCTTCCAATGCTGTAATCTTTATAGAAACAGATTTTCAAGTATCCTCAGCCATGAAGTGTTTGGACAGCAGAACTTTTGTTTAATAACTGAGTGCTTAATCATTGAACCATCAATGTTGGTTTCATACAAAAAACAAACAAACAAAACCTAACACAAACCAAACATTTCATGAAACAGAAATGCCCCACCAAGCTAGTCTTATCATACAACACAATTCTACCTTACTGAATGTCTTGCTTTCTATTATTTGTGTTGTGATATGTATCACCCCATTAATAGAAAGGTGCCATTAACTCCTAATTGTTTCCTTTTTATAGCCATTTCTATTTTATTAAACCGTCAATCTTCATGGGAAAGGCGGCATATTGACTTAGTTTCACACTGAAAAATAACAATATTTTTAAAAGGAATGGAGAGCATAAAGTTTATTCATTTTAATGCATTTTTTGGCAAACTGATTTAAGAGCTCAAGTTTCCTTTTATGGTTTTTATTTGCTTAAACGGAAAAAACAAGAGGATAATATTTTGTGACAAACGTACATTGTATGAAATTAGAGTTTCAGTGACTATAAAGTTTTATTGGAACATAGCCATGTCAGTTTATTTATTATCTATAGTTCTTTTCACTTTTTAAGAGCAAAGCAGTTGTGAAAGGCATAATTGTATTCACAAAGGATAAAATATTTACTCTACAGAAAGTGTGATAATTTTCAATCATCTCACATATTAGGAACCTATTAAGCACTCCAACTCAAACCTACTGCCAGTGAGTTAGTTCCAACTCACACTAGCTTCTTTTGCATTTACTGAGGCTGTCTCAAAAGGGAACCTGATAAACTTAGGCTGTAGGTAGTCATTCTTGAGTTTACTGAGGCTGTAAATCTTAAAAGGGAACCTGGTAACCTAGGCTGTAGGTAGTCATGCTGTTAACTCAAAAGTCACAGCTTTCTGATGCTTTGAATCCACTGGCAGTTCCAAGGAAGAAAGATGGGCTGCCACATCATCTACAACTTCAGAAACCTCCTAGAGGACCAGCCATGAGTCAGTTCGAACTCAACAGTAATGAGTTACTGTTAGGTGTATTGCATCAACTATGACTCATAGCAACCTTATGAGCAAGTGATGTGAAGCTTGTCCTCTCCTTTGCCATCCTCATCATCTACAACATACTCAACTGTGTCAGTCCATCTCATTGATGGTTTCCCTCTCCTTCACTGACCCTCCATCCTCCCCACTGTGCTTCTTTGCAAAGAATACCTTGTCCAGCAACCTGCCTTCAGTATATGAGATGAAGCTTCAGCATCCTTGCATAGAGGGAGCACTCTGGCTGCACTTTTTCCAAGTCATATCAGTCTGTTCTTTTAGTAGTCCATGGGATATTCAATGCTTTTCTCCAGCACCACAACTCAAAAGCATGAATTCTTCTGTCATCCTTATTTGTAGTCCATATCACAGCAGTGAGTAAATGAGTAAAATTACAATAAGAGGAAGGAAGTTGCTCATCTATCTTTCATGTTACTGCTGGGGCTTTCGAACAGCTAGAACTGGTGGATTCAAATCGCTAGAGAGGTAACAGCTTTTGGGTTAAAAGCACAATTCCCTATGGAATACCCTATGGAATATGTTCAATAACCCAGACCCTATTTTCAAGCATATCTTTTTTAGTAGAAATAGACAAACAACTACATAATTTAAACTGTTGTTGAACGGCTCTGGATCAGATGCAATGGAGACAGGAAAGAATTTGTCAGGGCTACAGCAGGAGAGGAAGACCCTCGATGAGGTGGATTGATTCAGTGACTGGGGTAATAGGGGCAGGTGTGTGGGAGATGGTGAGATTGGCACAGGATAGAGCAGGATTTAGGGCTGTTGTACATAGGGTCACTATGAGTCACAGGTGACTCGACGACACACAAACAACAACAACATCCTAAACCCAGGCAAATAATGGTCAAACCAATAGCTGGTGTTGCCCCCATGCCTCCATGTCTTCCTCTTCGCAGCTGTTCCCTTGGCAAACTTCCTCTAGACACTAGGCTTCACTTTCACTCTATCACGTGAGTTGAGTCTCCAGCACTGTCTGCTCTGCATTAGAGAAAATTTACAGAAGGAAGCATAGATGAAACACATCTCCCTTTCTATACGTAAGAGCCTTCCTTTCTAAATTTGGAAGTGGCTTTTACGATCTCACCATACACTAAGTTCTGTAGGAGTTTATTCAAAATGAGCTGTGAGATTTCTTGACCATTCCCTCTGTAATTAGAATTGCATTGTTGTTTGTACCTTCAGGTCAGAACCAATCCAAAGCTAGCCCACCCAACATTGCTTTCTTTGTTCTTCAGAAGTTTCTCTATCAATCTGTCCCAGTAAAGACCCACCTTCTAAAACTTAGTTCATGTTGTTTAGATTTCCTTACTATATTTAAAGTGAGAATCTTGGAATCTAGACATAGAATTGGGGTAAATGAGGCAATTGATATACTTCTCGGATCAATTGATTCAAATCAATGGAGACATGTACTTGTTTGTTTACAGCAGTGCAATACTATGGACTATGTCAACGGAGATCCTTAAGCAAAACCCACTGACACTGAGTTGTCAGGGATTGCTGGGAGGAGACTGCTCATTTTTCTCCCTTAGTATCCCTGGTGGGCAACTGCTGACATTTTGGTTAAATGCTCTCTATGTTTGCTACCAGGATAGAGCAGTCTAAAAGTGAGCCTTTGACTTCATTTTGAGATCTTGACTTGAGTCTGGAATTTGTGTTGTAGTTTTGGATGCTTCCTTTCTAAAGAAGTTCTTTTAAGTTTAGTGTTAACTCGATCCATATATCTTAGGACAAATTTTTTTTTTCCCCTGAGGTCTGGCTTGTGCAGTATATTTAATCTATTTCCAAAGGCCTTTGTCATTATAGATAAAAAGATCCAAGATACACAAACTTGTGCCTGAAGGATATGAGATATAGCCTTATTGATACATCTTATAGTTATTGATATTATGTGCTATTGAGTCAGAGTGAACATGTAGCAACCATGAAAAATAGTGGGTTTTCAGAGGCAGTGCATCACACAGGAGATTTTTTCCACTTTTTTTTTCTGTGGAACAGCTGATGGATTTGAAACATATGCCTTTGGGTTGGCAGTGTAATTGCTTACCATTTAGCCACTAGAGCTCTCCTTATTGTTGCTTGTTTTTGTTAAGTGCTATTGAACTAAGCACAATTCATAGAGACAATATGAACTACAGGTCTGACCTCTGTCCTATCCTGTGCCATTCTTATCATCTCCAGCACATTTGAGCCCATTGTTGCAGACAATATATCAATTAATCTCATTAAAGGTCTTCCTTTCTTTTGCTGACCTTCCACCTTTCCAAGTCCCTTTTTAAGAGTAGTCTTTGCTAACAATGTATCCAAAATATATTAAATTAATCTTTGCCATTTTTGCTTCTAAGGAACATTGGTTGTCCTTTCTTCAAGACATACCTGTCTATTCTTTTGGTAGTTTGTATTCAGAACTCTTCTCCAACACCAAAACTCAAATGCATCAATTTTCTTCTGTCATCATTATTCATGGTCCAGCTCTTAGCTGCACAGCAAGTAATTGGAAAAACTGGCTTGAATCAGGCACATCTTAGTCTTTAAATTGACATCGTTGCTCTTCAGAACTTTTGAAAGGTCCCTGGCAGCAGACTTTCCTAATGCTTTACATAGCCCAATCTCCTTATTACTAGTACCAAGGATGTTGACTGTAAGATTAAATAGTTGACAATGTCATTCTTTTCTCTGTCTGTTATGATGTTTTCTACCAGCCTAGTGGTAAGGATTTCTGTTTTCTTGATGTTCAAGTGTAATCCATATTGAAGGCTGCAGTCCTTGATCCTCTGTATCAAGAGCCTCAGGTCCTCCTCACTTTTCAGCAAGCAAGGTAATGTCACCAGCATAACACAAGTGTTGATGAATTTTTCTCCAATACTAATATACTTTTGTTTATAAAGTTCAGCTTCTTGAATGCTTTGCTCAGCACACAGGTTGAATAACTGTAATTAAAGGATATAATTCTGATGCACTCCTTTCCTGATTTTAAACAATGTAATGTTCCCTTGCTGTATTCTCACAACAGCTTCTTGGTCTAGGTATAGATTTTGTATATGCATAATTAAGTATTCTTAATATCCATTCTAAGAATATCCATTCTTCTCAAGATTAGCCATAGTTTGTTATGATCTACCCTGTCAAAGGCCTTTGTGTTCAAGAAAACAAAAATATACATTATTCTGGTACTCTCTCCTTTCAGTCTAGATCCATCTGACGTCAGCAATAATATTCCTGGTGTCATGGCCTCTTCTAGATCCAGTTGAAACCTACAGCAGTTCTCTGTCGGTGTACTATCATAGTATATCTCCAGAAACAGACATGTTTGAGGAAGAATAGGTTTCCAGAAAAACTGGTCCTGTCTACTGTTCTGGGAACATTTTAATAAATTGAATGGAATGTACCTTTGACTGATCATGTGATTTCATTTACATGTTATGGACCTGTTGATGCCAAATTCTTACTCCGGGGTATTCCACCTTTAAATCCTTTGATGATCCTTCAGCCAATAACGACATTTGTAAACTTTAATTCATGATCCCACATTATAAGAATGTATCCTATTTTGTGGTCTTGAAGAACTGCTATTTTATTTTCTATAAAAGCGGATATGTCCCCATTTGGGCTGTCTTTATATTTCAATAAACTTCACATGGTTTTATTTAGACCAAGTCTGTGAAATTGCTTTATGACAATTGTACATCCATGTGCTTCGTGACAAAACTGTGTTCCATCAGCTTATTTATTGATTTTTCTTCTAGCTCTAACCTTATGCTCACCGGTCATTTCCTTCTTGATTCTATTGGGTAGATTTGAACCACCAACCTTTGGCTGATTGTTGTCATTGTTAGACACTACTATGACTCATAGTAGTTCTATGAACAACGTATCAGAACGTTGCCCTATCCTGTGTGTCATATTCACAATCTCCATCATATGTAAGTCCACTGGGGCAATTACTGTGTCCATTCGTCTCCTTGAGGCTGTTCCACTCTTTTTACTAATGCTTTGCCTTCCTAACATAATATCTTTTTTTAAGGACTGGCATCTCCTGACAGTAATCCCAAATTATTTGAGATGGAGTTTTGTCATCTTTGACTCCAAGGAACACCCTGGTTACACTTCCTCTGAGACACATTTGTTTGTTCTTTTGGAATTCTTAATCAATACTACTCATGAACTCTACTGTTCAAAGGCATCTATTCTTTTTAGTTTTTTCTCAACCTAGTAGCTTGGAGAAAACTGTGACTCTCAGGATCCTGATCAAATGATAACAGAAATTTATTCTTGTTTTGGAATCTTTTTGCATACGTGTCTTTATTTATTAGATCTCACTTGAAGTTGAGCCAGAAATGCATAAAACTAATCCTATGTCCTACTCCTAAATCCAGCCCAAGTGTGATGATAGGTATTGCACAAATACCTCCACAAAAGTGCTCTTGTTTGTGGAGGTTGAGAACTGCCTGGAAGTCATTTCAGTCATTGAGGTGTGAGCTCACCCTTTCCAGACAGCAGTTTCTGCAATCACTTAGTTCACATTAACTGTGAGGAGCTGATGGAGTGCCTGGCCACTAAGCAACTACAAGGTCCTCCGAAGTTTCCCAATGGAGACTCTCTCGTCACTCGATTGGCACATTAAAGGCACTGTGTACAACGTGCTTGCAACATCCTGTTGTAATTTTAAATCCACACCCTACACCCGGCTGGCAAGTTTTAGCCAATTCAAATAAGTTGGGTTTCCAGGTAGACTTTTCGTTTTTTATGACTGGTATGTGTTGAAACAGGATGCCCTGGCCTCCAGTGAGCTTTGTAAGGGCTTAAGTTTTAATCTCAGATAAGAATATTCAAAGAGACAAACACCAACAAATTGCATCTGCTTTTATTACCTGGAGGCACTCAATTTAGCATATGAAAATTATGTGTTTTCAGCTTGGCTTTCCTTTCTTGAACTTAAGTTCCCCAAAGGCAGGAAATGTATATAATTAAGGTCTGAGTTGTGTGGCTTATCTAGACTACACTACAAAAATATACAGTCAATTACATGTTAAATATGAGTTAAAACTAATTTAACAAAGAAAATAAGGAATCTTTAAAACCACCTTATTGCATGCAACCATTTTATAAATGGGGGGGAAAACTCCAGAAGCTTGATTTTAATAACAATTTAGTAAAAGAATTGAAGCCAGAGAGAAGTAAATTTTGCTTTTTAGTACTGTACCCTAACTTTCTGAGAATACAGACCATAAGAATCACCTTTACCTGTGATCCAATGCAAAAAGTATTGTGCAAGTCAGGATTCTCCAGAGAAATGAGATAGAGATAAAGATAGACAGAGAGAGAATGAGAAATAGAGAATGGAAGGGGAGAGATGCCTGCATAATGCAAACAGGTTGCCATTGGCGCTGACATAAAGGTTGGGGCTTTGAATCCATCCACTGATCCCATGGAAGAAAGCCTTGGACAATTGATTCGATAAGGATTATAGCCAAGAAAACACTTGAAACAATTCTATTTTGTGTGACACATGGAATCACCATGAGGTTACCATGCGATGGGAGTATATGTGTGTTTGTGTGTGTTTAAATGCTATCTACTGTTGAATTGGCCTCCAATTCATAGAAATCCCACTCATAGCAACCCTGTTGTTACTATGCACTCAATGCCCTAGTTTTCCCTTCTTGCACAGGCAAAATAATGATATCATGAAGAAGAGACTAGAGGAGGGTACAGTGCTCAAGGACCTAGGTAGTACTGTGTACAGCAACTTTAGTGTTTCTTGGGAGAGCAGACTAGTTTATGAAGCATTGAAGCTTTTTATTAGAGCACAGGGATGAGAAGAAAAAGACCAGGATGCAGACATAAAGGTAAAATAATAAAAATATATTTCTTAGAAAGTTACAGCCCCAAAGGAATGAACCACCCTCCCTGAAAAGAAATATGGAGGAGAGACAGCATGCTGGTGAGGTGAGGCACTATTTATGGTCTCCTTCTTTGTGGGGTAGGGAGGGGGTTAGGGATGAAGTGTGGGCCATTGAGAATTTGAATGAAGAGTTTAAAATCTAGTGGGTAGTTTTAATTCTGATCCAGGTTATCTGATGTCATTCATGTACCAAAAGTCTCGACCACTTCTGGCATCATTCATGCACCCAAAGCATCAATTCTATGTACATTGATATTGGCATCCTGGTTTTGATACCTTACTTTTCCAAGCTTAAATGTTTGCCTCTTTTCTTGGTTCTAATCCTAACACCATGCTATTCTTATGATTGAAGAACATAAATCATTGTGATAGGAGTTTCATTGACTGGTTTTTGACAATAGATTGTCAGGATTTATTCCTAGTCTGCCACAATCTTAGAGCTCTGCTGAAACTTGTTCAATATCATGGTAACAGACAACCTTGTGTTGGAAAGATAGCTCTACGTTAGGTGCATTAGCCAACAATTGAACCTCCATCTCCTTCATGATTGATGAGTTTCACCACTGATCCTCTCAAGAGTGTGCATGTGTGTGAAGGCATTGGTTGATTCAATGACAGAATTCTCATCTTTCATGCAAACAATCTAGGTTCTACTTCTCTGCTCTTACTTGCTCTATCTCTTCTAGTTATGTAACTAAATAGATATTCTAAGGAATTAATGCACAGTTTTGAGTCTAGTAATTCCAAAATCCATAGAGTAATATGATATCCACTTCTATGTCACAATGTTGAGGCAGAATCCTTCTCTTGTTGGAAACTTCAGTCTGTACCCTTACGGTATTCACACACATTATTAAGGGGCAAGCCTCTTTACTTAGAGTCAATTTATTTTAAAATTTATCACATTTAACAAAGGACCTTTATAGTAAAATTGTAGACTAGTTAATATTTGACACTGGGCACCATAGCCTAGCCAACTAAATAAACCAAATTAACCATCATGCCAGTATAACTCTGAAAGACTCTAAAATCAAGGACTGCTTTGATTTTACAGTGAATATAATCTACAAAGAGACACTTGCTGAGAAAGGCAAGTAATCAGAGTCTCAGTACATTCTTAACCATCTGTGTGACCCTAGGCAAGTTATTAAAGCTCTCCTGGTCTACTTGTCATTTGAGAAAATGGGAAGCATCATCCCTTATGTTTTAATGATCTAATTCTGAAATTACATGTTTACAATATTTAGTAGGAAGTGGTTCAGAAGGTCAGAAAACTGTATGTTTCATTTTGAAATGTGAATCTTTGGAAGGAGACAAATGAGTAATATGTCACAATACTTTAGGTTTCTCTAGTTTCTTTCAATCTCAGTCTGAGCCGAAAGAGAGAGAAAAAGAGAGGCCACAGGAGCTTGCTGAAGCATGCTGAAGTCAGCCAGAGGCAAAAGGGACTACATTTTCCTTAGAAACAAACTGAAGAGTTTTCCAAACAAGGATATTACCTACGTTATGCAACATACCTTCCTCTTCCAATATCTGCATTCTGATTTAAGTGATTCATGTTTTCACTTCCACCTTACTCTGCTTCCAATAGCTTTACTTTGAAATAGTAAACAAGAAGCTTTCCTTTTAGGCCAATGCTCATTGTGTAAGCCTAGGTCTTCACAGAGTTGGTACCAACTCATAGTGACCCCTATGTGCTAAAGAGTGGAATTGCACAACAGATTCTTCTCACTCACAGTACTTTTCTTTTATTATCACATATTTTTATTTGTTTGCATATGTATTGTTCATATGCATTGTGTTTAATAAACTTACATTTTGTTTTATGCAATCTTTCATTTACACTGTATTTTGTTCATAAATATTCCCCCTCCCCTTATAATCATCTTACTAATAACTACTTTTGTGAAAGTGTGTAAGACAGCTTCTTTGTGTCTCACGCCTTAATATCCATTTTTAGATAGAACATTTCTGATTTGCTCATCCCTATTAAACCAGTACTCTGATGGAACAAGCATGTCCGTTTGGCTGAAGGAACTTCGATTTAGTCTTGAACTTTTCTTTTTTTATGGAAATATTAGGGATCTCTCTAAAAAAGCAACGATGTCATTATAGAGACTAAGATGGGCCTGATCCAGGCCATGGTCTTTACGATTATTTGCTCTGCATCAGAGAGCTGGACAATGACAATGACAGAAGAAGACTCTATGCCTTTGTGCTGTGGTGCTGGAGAAGAGTCTTGATCCTATCATGGACCACGAAGAAAACAAATAGGTCTATCTTGGAGAGGGTGAAGCCAAATTTCTCCTTGGAGGTTAGGATTTTGAAGCTCTATCTCATATACTTTGGGCATGTGGCCAGAAGGGACTGGTCCTTAGAGGACTTCATGCTCAGAAGGGTAGAGGGACAGCGTAGGAGAGGAAGACTCCTAAAGAGATGGATTGATACTGGGGTAATGGGGATAAGTGTGTAGGAATCTGAGAGATTGACTCAGGACAGGGCAGGCTTCAGAGTTGATGTACATAGGGCCACTATGAATTACAGGAGACTCAACTCATAACAACACACCTAACTACAACAATAACAATATTTTTATCATTCATATATGTTGTGCTTCATGCAAATACATTGTATTCCATACAATCTTTCACTTACATTGAATTCTTTTCTATTGTAGGAACAACTACTTTCAAGAAATATTATAAGCCAGTTACTTCATGTCTTATGCCCTAATATATATCCCGCTTTTAGA
>NW_006399759.1:32155340-32156498 GCF_000299155.1 Elephantulus edwardii | reverse complement strand
TAAATAAAAAGAATACAAGGCTTTATAAGCCAGTGTTAGTTGTATTAACTGCTCATCTCTGTTATTGTAGTATAAGTCATCAGCAATACGTACAGAAGTAAGATGGCTGGCTATGTTCTAATAAAACCTTATTTACAACATTATATATAATTCAATTTTTTTAAAAAGCTTTATTCTCTTGACTTCTGGTACTTGTGAAGAATTCTGTTCAAGCAGACATACCCATTTCACTTTGTCATTCTATTTCTAATCCATTTTTTCCATTATATTTCTTGACTGCTATTCTATGGATATTGATTATTGATGGAAGTAAAAGAAAATCCTTGAGATTTTCTCTTTTCTCTCATTACTATGTGTTTCTGTATTGGAGCAGTTGTGAAGTTTTTGAGGTGTGGGTTGTTGTGGTGGGTTTTTTTTGTTATTGTTATTGTTGTTGTTTCTGTTTTGGCAGAAGATTAATACATATTGAAGGCTATAGTTTTTGAGCTTCACCAATAAATGTTTCAGTTCTTTATTGTTAGCAAGCAAAGTTCTGTTAACTGTGTGTCATAGGTTGTTAATGAATCTTATTGTAATTCTTATGCCACATTGTTCCTCAGATAGTTCATCCTCTATATAAATGCTCTTAGCATCAGTTTTCATAACATTTCCAAATATGAGAAGCTCAAAGCAGAGATTGAGGAATATATTTAAAATAAAACTCTGCATGTTGATTAAAATTATTTTCCTGTAGCCGTGAACACATGTTTTTGAAAACACACAAACACACACACACACACACATTCTCACACACATACACAAAACATCAAAATTAGTTGATAGGAGTCAATTCTAAATCATCATTAATCTATTTTTGTCAAAATAGGATGTTGCTCCATAAAATATCAGTGACTAATTATTAAGAAGTAAACTTCTGAGACACAGTATAGAAAGGGAGTGGATTTGAACTGGAACACAGCCCCTGGATCTTTGACCTATGCCCTGTCCTCAGGTATCACATCAGTTCCCCTGCCCCAGAAATCTGTGCACCCTGCCAGCTTTGAATTTTGGAGCTAGAGAGAGACGCTGCATGCACAGACACAGTGGAGAGAGGGAGTGGATTTGAACTAGGACACAGCCCTGGATCGTTGACCCACGCCCTTTCCTCAGGTATCACAT
>NW_006399759.1:32131990-32133322 GCF_000299155.1 Elephantulus edwardii | reverse complement strand
GGGTCACCCTTCTTTGGGATGGGAAAAAATATAGACCTCTTCCAGTCAGTTGGCGAAGTGGTTGTTCTCCAGATTTCTTGGCACAACCTGGTGAGCTCATCCAGGGCAGCATCTGTTAGCTGATGTATGTCTATTGGTATACCATCTATTCTCCACCCCCCCGCCCCTGCGTGGGAGATGACGCATGAGAGATGGCGAGCACCCATCAGTCGTCCACACGCGAGATGACGTGTGTCCGCCGGCCACCCGTGCTGGGGGATGGTGCCCTCACCCCACTGGCTGCCCGTACACGAGATGACGCACTTCCACCGGCTGCCTGTGTTGGGGATGGTGCCCACCAGCTGCCTACACACGAGATGACACACGCCCGCCAGCCACCTGCGTGGGAGATGACTCATGGGGAGATGGCGAGCGCCCGCCTGTCGCCCGCACTGGGGGGTGGTGCGTGCCCTCTGGCCACCCGCACGGAATATAGGGCACGCACCCCACCACCTCTGGGGGGGACATATGCCCCGCCTCCTACAGGTTTGGGTTTCTTTGGAAAACCAGAGATGATCACCTATACAATGGATTGTTGAAAGTCACTGTGAGTTGTCTACTTGATGCTTAACAGTGGCAACATGTCCATGATGACCGACATCCTAAATGCACCACATATTTTCATCTGTTGAGTGCTTCGGCCTAAAGCTGTTTAGACCTGGGGGGAGCCTGTTCACTATTCTCAGGTTCCCTTTGCCATTTGTAAAAGGGGAGGGCAATGACACCTACTTCAAATTATAGTATGACCACTTATGGGGGGGGGGAAGTGGAGCTGCTGGAATTGGAGACACTGTCCCTAACCACACAGTCCTCGGTTATGTGAGGGGACCAGATTGGGGTGGGGGCAATTAGAGGGGGAGTGTACTAGCCAGCCCATTGGGGATGTTGCCCTACTCGGGAAGGGCTCTCCTCTGCCGTGGGCTCGGGGCGAGCCATCATGGCCCTGTGCCCAGGGTGGGCTGTCTTCGGCCCTCAGCTCGGGGCGAGCCGTCATGGCCCTCAGGGTGAGCTCCTCAGTTCCCAGATTGTGCCATCTGACCCCTGGGTGGGAAAAGAAAATGCCTAGGGTATCCAGAGAGTTTTATCCAGGCTACTTTCTGCCACCCTCTCCTCCAGTAAACCTGAAAGCAACACCCCCCAAACCCCTCTATTTGTAACTCACAAGTTTGTTCTCTCTAGCTTTGCTCCCTTTCCTATAGGTAACCTTAACACTGAGTTTTACTTCAGACCTGACCCTGAACCCAGTGCCAGTGACAAAAAGGAAATATAACTGCCAGCTAAAGAAGCAAAGGA
>NW_006399759.1:32122840-32130450 GCF_000299155.1 Elephantulus edwardii | reverse complement strand
GGGGAGAAAAAAGCAACAATGAATTAATGGAATTCCAAAATCTCTGTAGATGTTCATTGAAATTTAAAAAAAAATAAAAATAAAAAATTAAAAAAAACAAACAAAACAACAACCAACAACAAGAAGTAAACTTCCAGGCTTTTCTTTCTACTTTGGCAAATCTTCAATCTCTTAAGTAATAGCAAAGCATATCGCTATTTAATACTACTCAGGGGTCCCTACACCACATAATGTGGGTAAAAAAGATCAGATGATTATTGAGTAATCTAAGCACTCTACAAGGATAAGTACATTGTAGGATTCCATTTATAAGAGGTTAAAAACCAGGAAGATACTAAAGCAAGTTATATTCATAAGTATAATATTTATAAAATCAACAAAGAAAAATTAGCAGATCATTATCATAAGTCAAGAACACTATTGTGTCTTGAAAATGAAGAGGTATTATTATGAGGAAGTGAAACTCATGGGGCAGATTTCGGCAATGTAAATGTCTTATAAGTTTGCTCTGATGCATTTGACTTTAAGGAATTGCACTGCTAATTTAAAGGCAGTACCTCTGTTGTGGTTTGAATCCACCAGTGACTTCTTGAGAGAAAAATGGGCCATCTGCTATTGTAGGATTTATAGTCTTATAAAACCACTGGAAGTAGGGTCAGCTATTTGGTTTCTGGGACAGTAAACCATCTGAAACTATACATCTTAACAGGAGGAAATGGTCTCATCTTTCTCCCTCAGAGCTTCTGGGGGGTTCAAACTGTTGACTTTTTTGTTAATGACTGAACATTTAATCTTATATGCCACCAATAGTAAAGAGATGGAAGCAACACAAGTGCACATCAACAAACAAACAGATAGAGAAGCTGTGGTATATTCACACAATGAAATACTATGCAGCACTGAAAAAACAAGGAACTCATAAAATATTATACAAAATGGGTGACCCTGGAGGACATTATGCTGAGTGAAAGATCTCAGTCACAAAAGGACAAATCCTGCATAATGCCACTGTTATGAAACAGGACCAACATGGGGGTTAGGGAGAAACTAAGAAAAGAAGGAATAAATAATGAACATTTAATTGAAACAGATAAGGGAAAGAGGTCTCTAAAAGTAATATATAATTATGTGTTATCTGCATGATAATAGTCCAGAATAGGAAGTGCATGGAAAGGTGAACTGGGGATGGGGGGGAATGCAGAAAATTGTGTAAATATGGAAAAAAAAATTAAAAATAAAAATGAATGGGGAGGGGTAGGGAAGTAAATATGCAGCAATGAATGAATGGGAATCCAAGTTTTCTGTAAACTTTTGTTAAAATATTAATTAAAAATAAAAGAACTTCACAAGTATGAAGTCTTCATACTATTATCCTAAAGATTAGATTTTAAAGAATCTTTCTAAGTCTGTTGACCTCAGACACATGTATCTCTCAAACAATGATTAGTTGGTTGAGTTCAAATATTGCATGTCTTTAAAACACAGAACCAAGTAAAAATATGTACTTATCTCAGTCTCATAAGGACAAAAACTGCATTAGACTCTTATTGTAAAAATAGAACTGTAACTAGTAAAACATGTATGGGAACGCAAGTGGGGGAGCGGTGAGAACTGAGGGTTGAGGATGGGTAACAGCAAAAACACAGGGTTGCACAATTTCATAGGTGGAGGAATGGGGATGAAAGAAATGGGAAGGATCTAGCAGGAAACACAAGGTAATGATGGAGAAGGTCCAGTGATGATTAATTTTATAAAACATAATGCATGAGAATGTATGAAACACAATGTGAATGAAGAATAGTGTGAAATATAGTGTATAGAAACTTTGTAAGCAAACTAATAAAAAGCTAAAAATATTTTTACAGATAATTTATAATATAATTGTCTCCACAGTCAACACTCAGCATCCAGGAAATTAAAAGACTTATTGCAATGGGAAAGTCTACTGTTAGGTACCTCTCCAGGGTACTGAAGAGCAATGGTGTCACTCTGGAGACTGAGGTGCATCTGATACAAGCTATGGTCTTTGCAATCACTTGCTATGCATCAGAGAGCTGGACAATGACTAGGGAGGATAGAAGGAGAATTGATTCCATTGAGCTATGTTGCTGGAGAAGAGTATTGAGGATACCATGGACTGCTAAGAAAATGAACAGGTTCATTCTTGAGAGGCTTAAACTAGGCTGCTCCTTGGAGGCAAGGATTTTGAGACTTCATCTGACATACTTTGGACATGTTACAAAGAGGGGCAAGTGGTTGGAGACATACTTTGGACATGTTACAAAGAGGGGCAAGTGGTTGGAGAAGGACATCATTCTAGGATGGAGGGACAGCACAGAGGGGAAGACCCTCTATAAGGTGGATTGATTCAATGACTGGGGTAATCAGGGTGGGTGTGTCAGAGATAGTGAGATTGGCACAGGACAGAGCAGAGTTTAGGGCTATTGTACATAGGGTCGCTATGAGTAGCAAGCATGGCACACAACCAAAACAATAACAACATTTTATAATATTTTATAAAACTTTATATTTGTTATATATACATACACATACATATACACTTATCTCAAAACAGATGCTGTATTTGAGTCTCTTGTCCTGTAAGAAGGCACCACAGTGATACAGTGGTAAAGAGATAAGGTGCTAATCTAAAGGTCAGTGGTTCAAACTCATTAGCCAATCTACAGGAAAAAGAGAAAATAATCTGCTTCTGTAAAGATTTATGGTCTAGGAAATTATATGGGGCCATTCTACTCTGCCTTACATGGCCACTATGAATCAGAATTGACTTAATGGCAATGGTTTTGATTTTGGTTATGGTTTGACCTTGTAAGAAGTTATAGCAGGAGATATTTCTCTTTTATCACTCTAAAATAAGACCATTAACCTTTTCATCTACTTCTTTTATGGTTTCATATCTTCAGTCAGGTTCTAAAAGAAATTAAACTTCACTGTCCTAAAATGTTAACTGGAGATCTTTTTTCATATATGTCTTTCTTCTGTTTCTAATTCAATTGGTCTAGAACAAAGTTGTAAGAATAAGCATTTGTACCACGTTTTCAGTTGCTGCTACTGCTTCAATTGAATTCCACATTGAGAATGACTGTCCTGTAAACAGTGGTTATAAAACAATAAACAGGCAATGGAGTCCCAATTTGTTGCATAAATTTCTACTGAAAATATACTAAAATGTTCTTTTAAAAGAACAAAACCGGACAATGAATAGACCAATAGATTTATTCAGTTTTATGTTTACTAAGAGAGTTCCTGAAGAGTTCAAACAGTTAATGTGCTCAACAGGTAATGAAATTTTTGGAGATTTGAGCACATGCAGAGATGCCTAAGAAGAAAGGTTGGGCAATTTACTTTCTGAAAACTATGAGGAGCACAGTTCTATTCTGAAAGACTTCCTATAATCATAAGTCAAAATCAATCTAATCATAACAACTATTTTTGTGAAATGTGCTTTTTTTTTGTTTGTTCATTTGCTTTTGCTTTCAAGAACAGCAATATAAATAGAAAGTAATAGTAAAACAGAAGCTATTATGAAAACAACTCCAAAAATCAACAGCAAATATAATTTTTACCTCCCTCTTATTTTGAGATGAGTCTAATTTTATTTGATTGTTGGTATCAAGATGTCACAGCAGTGAGGAAGAAAAGTTTTATACACCTATCTTAACCTCACTCTCATAGAGCTTCCTCTCTCTTAGTGCCTTCAGAGCAGGCTTCAAAAAGAACTAAACTTTACACAGGTACATGTGTCATTGAAACTTTCTAGAGGAGACCAATGTATTGGTTGATCTATTTAAAGAACATTTTTAGCTTAATGAATCTGTCTCAGTTGACATTTAGGTTGTTGTCAGATGGCATGCTATCTTGGTCAGATTCAGTGGGACCAGGAAACTCTAAAAACACAAACTCTTAAACTAAGGATGATTTCTTTGAGCCTTGATGTTATAAAGGTAGAACCAACATGTTCTATTTGGATCCAGGCACACACCAGGCCGCTATTTAAATCAGCAATATCATGGCAAGGATTAGATTTTACCTCTGGGGTTTTGACTACACAAATATCAAAGAAGAATCAGCATAATGAGACTCCTGGTGTGGACATTAACTTGAGTGTAAATGGTATCTCCCAGCTGTTTGCTAGGAGAATTTCTCACAGTATTTCAGAATTCAGGTTCAGGCAGTTTTGCTGAGAGGATAGGACAGAGCTAAATAGAACCCAGATGAGTTGGGTGGTTTTGCTATTCATATGATTTCTCTTTGGATAAGCACATTTGCTTGGAATGACAAGTTGTCACTCAGCATAGCAGAGTAGTTGGCAGACACTGGATGATTGTGTAGAGTTATGTTGTACATCAGTGTGCCAATATGTATTGGTATTGTACTATCACATTAATTAAATTCAAATGATCATAAAGGAAAAAAGGTATAATGCTTACTGAATCTATAGAGTTGCATTTGCCACTAGCTGGGTCAAGACTCTAAGGAGAGTTCATTAGATGCCCTTTTCTAAATAGTTCTTTCTCTACCGTCCTCCTTCCTCTACTCTGCAGTTTAACAGGTAAATATGAGAAGAAAGTCTAGGAAGATCATGAAATATATGTAGCAAATTACCCTCTCTCCTATGTGTCACCTCAATCCAAGGCCCTTCTATGTGTTCTACTCGGTTTCATTATTTCTCAGAAGCCTTCACTTGTCATTATATATTTATTTATCTTTTGACATGACAGCAAAATAATCCTGGGAGCATATTTTTGCCTAATTATCTCATCTTGAGCATCAAGTGAAGTTTTCAGGGATCTAATTTTACTTAGATTCACAATCAACCACAATGATAGCCGCATTCAAGAAATTAAAAGATGTGTCACATTGAGCAAATACAAAGACTTTGAAGACTTGGATTTGCCTGATCCAAGCCATGACATTTTCAATTGCTTCTTATACATGTGAAAGTTGGACAATGAACAGGAAGACCTAGGGAGAAATGATACTTTGAATTGTGATGTTATGTGGTGTTAGTATTGGATATACAACGAACTTCCCGAAGAAACAACAAATCTGTCTGGAAGGAAATATACCAGCATGTTTCTTAAAGGCAAGAATAGTGACACCTCTTCTCGCATACTTTGAGCATGTGGTCAGGAGGGGCCAGAAGTTGATAAACAAGTAAAAAGAAAGAAAAACCCAAACCACCATCATTTTTTAAAAAGTAGAAAATAAGCAAGAGAGAAGAAGACTCTTAATAGGATAGAATTATACAGTGAATGCAACAATGGGCTAGAGCACGGCAGTGATTGTGAAAATATCACAGATGAGGCAATATTTTGATCTATTGTTTATAAAGTCATTTTGAGTGATAGTCAACTGGATAACATCTAATAGCAATAACTCAGCATTTAGAACTTTTCTAGGAATGAAGTTATTGTTAGGTGTCTTCCATTCAAGTACAACTCATATGACCCTTTGAATAACAGATCTGAACCCTTTCCTATCTTCTGCCTTCCACACAATCTATGACATGTTCAAGTCCATTGCTGTAGTCCCTATGTCAATACACCTAGTAGAGGATCTTCCTCTCCTTCACTGTCCTTTTACCTTTCCAAGCATGATATTCCTTTCCAAGAAATAACCTTTCTTAGCAGCATGCTCAAAATACGTGAGACAAAGCTTTATCATCTTTGCTTACTAGAAGCACTCTGGCTGCACTTTTCTTTTCCAAGACATATCTGTTTTATTCTTCTTGCTTTCCATGGCATGTTAAATACTCTTCTCCCACACCACAGTTCAAAGGCATCAATTCTGTCGTTCTTAGTATCCTTATGCAACCAGTTCTCAGATACATGAGATGGTAAGTAAGTGACTGAAAAGGCCATGACCTGAACCAGATACACCTTAGTCCTCAAACTCTTCATTCTTTGATACTTTAGAGAGGTCTCTCACTATGGCTTTTCCAATGCAATACATCTGACTGATGTATTGTTCGTGAATCCAAGCAAGATGACGTTGTTGACAGTATCAATCTTTTCTCCATCTATCATGATGCTGTCTGTTGTTTTCTTGATATTGATGTACAATCTATATTGAAGATTGCATTATTTGATCTTCTGCAGCAATGGCCTCATGTTCTCCTCACTTTTCAGCAAACAAGGTTGTGCCAACTGCATTCTGAAACTTATTGATGAGATTTTCTCTGGTCTTAATGCCACATTCTTCTTCACAGAGTCTAGATTTTTGAATCATTTGTTCAGCATACAGAGTAAATAAGTATGGAGAAAGAATACAACCTTAATTTCACATACGTTCATTACTGTAATGAAGTAAAGACACAGCATTTTTTAAATTTTTTTCATGCTTAAGAAAATTGAGAAAAGAATCAAGTGTTTCACATGAAATATGATGGCTTAGAAAGTCTTAACAACTAACAAGGAACTTTCTCTTGACCTTCAGATTTTTATATTATGTGTCACTGTATCTGTCACATGTCCATTGCATTTATAATAGACATCTCATTGGTGAAGTTCAGATATAAACTTTTCTAAGGTTATAAAAGGGCCTCTTTCAAAATCTTCCTTATATTTTTCTGTATGTGTAAATAAATCTCACTTTTTTTTTCTAGTTTTCAGGCCAGAAAATGTAAACTTACCTTTGCTTTCTTTAATTTCCATTTTTAAACAATAAATACACCCTGTCAAGAGCACGGAATCTGATTACTTAATTGGTCTCTCTCTCTACTTCAGCAGCCCCATCCTCAATTCTCCACTTGCAGTCTTAGTGATGTTTTCACACTTGAGGGAGATAATCTCCTTCCACTGCTCCAAGGCTCCTGTGGCTTTCCATCTCATTAAGGAGACAACACCAAGTCCTGGTCACTTGTCAGGCTCTAATCTTCTTGCCTGATTTATTGCTTTTCAGCCCCATCCACTGGATCTTGATCTCACAGATGTGCTACTCCCTTTCTGTGCTTCTGAATTCCTTTTCCTGAAAAGCATTTCCTCTGGATATCTCAATTCACTCTATCATTAAACCCTTAAGTGTCCCAGTTTTTTTTTTTCATTGACCAGCCTATAACAACCTTATCTCCAACTTCATTATTGTTACTGTTAATTGGTTTGGGCGCTGATTCATGAAAGTCTCATATGAAAATGATTCTGTTTTATGATCCAATGTTTTCCTTGTCCAATTGTCAGAAATAGATTGGCAAGTCTTTCTTCCTAGTTTATCTTAGTCTGGAAGTTCAGCTGATATCTCCTCATTATCATTACCCCACCACTGTAAGCCTCTGCTGACACATGAATGGTGCCTCTGCTTGAGGCACATTGACTGAGAAATGATTCTGGTCTTCTGTAGGGAAGTTGTGAATTCTATCACTGAGTCACCAATACACTAACCCCTAATCCTTGCATCTCCTAGTATTTCCTACTCTGCTTTACTATTTTTCTCTGTCATTATATATTTTTTGAGGAAATTTTTTTAATATTTTATTTATTTTTCATTTCAATGAACATCTACAGAGATTTTGGAATTCCATTCATTCATTGTTGCACCCTTCTCCCCACCCACCACCACCCCCCGCCCAAATATAATCCACTCTGCAACCC
>NW_006399759.1:32113988-32119598 GCF_000299155.1 Elephantulus edwardii | reverse complement strand
GAACAGATCCTCTCCTTTTAAATATGCTGGGAAAAGCTGGAGCATTTCAGACTTTTTTCTCACACATGACACAGGTTCCAAGATTTTATCCCAAACACCTTTGGGTGAGGCATCACTTAAGATCAAGTCTTCATGGCCTTGCTCCACAATCCTGATCACAAACACTGGGTGTCCATCCTTCTCCTCAATGGACTCTGTCATTATATATTAATGTGCTTATTACTTACTTTATTACTTGTCTCTTCACCCCGATGGCCTAGTGAGTAGGAAGTTACTCTTCATTCCCAAAGGTGAACAGTTCAAACCCATTAGCTGCTCTATGGGGGATGGATAATCAACTCCAGCAAGATTTGCAGCCTCTGAAAATCCAATGGTGGTCAGCTCTGAGTCATTTCAGACTTAATGGCCATGAGTGTTGGAGCTTATTTTTCTCTATATGACCTCATTTTCTTATATTTATATATTCATTACTTTATTACTTGTATCTTGATATTAGACCAAAGATTTAATGGATATTTTTTCTTTTAACCTATCTTATATCCACACCTCAGACTGTTCTGAGAATGTAGCAGGTTCTTAGCATTTTTTGAGTCAGTGTATTTTAAAGGGTAAAAATAGAGATTCAGAAATTGTTACATCAATGCCAGGAGAGAGGCCATTCAAAAGTCAAATCACATCCTTTTTGTTAAAAGTCAAAAGCAGGTTTAAGACTCTAGCTCTATGGTCCACTATCTTCAAGTGAGAAGTGTGAACTCTCCCTGAACTGAGGGAACTTGTGATTAAAATAACTCTGGGTTGCGACCTTCCCTGAACCTCCTTCCTTCCTGTAAGGCCCGAGGTTGTTCCCAAAGCCATTCCCCAGGGAACACAGCAACATGACTTATATTTGAGGGTCCCTGGGAAGAGAAGAGTTTGCATTCCTAAGAGTGTGAGAGGAGCCCAATCCCAGGGCCTGTTCCATGTGACTTAAGGGGCTGGCCTAGCTGATATTTCCAGAAGAAGCAGGTCATGAGAGTCACGTCACTTTTTGGGTTTGTCTTTTGCTTACTCTTGGGACATTGCTGGCAAGAAGCATCATCCTCATGATTCACTGTCAGATTTAAGGTTTATATCCTGGTCAAAACACCATGTTCTGCTCTAGTCATTTTTAGGAAATTGTCCATTTATTCGACAACATTTAAACACTTGCCCAGTACTCAGATCTACTCTGGTGAGTGTTGCTGGAAAATGATAAATAAAATTGATGTGACATCTGGCCTAAAAAGCTTAAAATTATCCCCTAGTTAGATATTTGACACTGAATCTATGATATAGCTCTGGTGGGCTAGTACCAAGAAGCTGTTCTTCAGTCCCAAAGGCATGCAGTTCAAGGCCACCAGCTGCTCAGCAGGAGAGGGATGGACAATCTCCTTCTGTGTAATTAATTGCCTCTGAAAACTGACTGGAAAGTTGGTTATGGATTGGTTCCAACTTGGTGGTATGTAACAATTATGATACAGTATATATAAAAATTCATAGTTAAGATGAGAAAAACAAGAGATTCTAGAAACTCCAATTTCATTTTCTTTTATTTTATAGCAAAGAGAATCGAAGTACAGAGGATTGTCCTCTTCTTTGTCCTTGGAGAACAAGTTAATGAGCTGACTTCAGTAAATTTATACCCTGGTGGTCTGGTGGATGGATGGATGGCGTCCATATCTCTGTCCAAAAAATAGTTCTTTCCATAGACTGTACATAGTACTTTTATGAACAGCATTTGTACTCTTTATTTTTATTGGTTTACCTACAATAATTCATATACATTGTGCTTCCTTTATGTACAGAGTGTTTTATATAACCTTTAACTTACTTTAAGTTTCATACAATCATTTATATATATATGATTATATATATAACTATATATATAGTTATATGCATTTTACATAACTAATAAGTGCAGGCTGGATTTAGGAGAGGCTGTGGCGCTTGGAACATTATAGTTAATGTCGGATGGATCTTGATTGAAAGCAGAGAATACCAGAGGAATGTCTATCTATGCCTTATTGATTATGATCAAAACAAACTGTGGCTGAGTCTGAGAAGAATGGGAATCCCAGATTGTACTTATGCAAAACCTATACTTGGACCAAGAGATGACTGTCAGACCAGAGCAGGATACACTGCATGGTTCAAAATTGGAAAGAATGTGAATCCAGGATATGTCCTATCTCCATATCTTTTCAATCTATATGCAGAAGAGATTATTCGGAATCCTGGGCTCTATGAAGAGAAGTGTGGTATCAGGATTGGAGGTAGACTCATCAACAATCTACGTTAGGCAGATTACACAACCCGACTTCCTAAACTGAGGAGGACCTGAATTGTTTGGTGCCTAAGGTCAAGGACTGTAGCCTTCAATATGAATTAAAGCTCAACATCAAGAAAACAAAGATTCTGACCACTGGGCTGATTGGCAGCATCATGATGGATGATGAAGAGATTGAGATTGCTGACAGCTTCAATTTGCTTGGCTCTACAGTTAACACTCTTGATTCCAGCAGCCAGAAAATTAAAAGATGAGTTGCACTGGGAAAGTCTGCTGTCTGCTGTCTGAGACCTCTCCAAAGTACTGAAGAGCAATGACATCATTCTGGGGATTAAGGTGCACCTGATACAGGCCATGGTCTTTGCAATTAGTTGCTATGCATCAGTGAGCTGGACAATGGAAGGAGAGTTGATGCCTTTAAGCTATGGTGCTGGAGAAGAGTATTGAATATGCCATGCATGGCTAGGAGAACAAACAAGTTTGTCCTGGAGAGGGTGAAGCCAGGCTGCTCCTTGGAGGAAAGGATTCTAAAGCTCCATCTGATATATTTTGTACATGTTGCAAGGTAAGACCAGTCCTTGGAGAAGGATATCATGATTAGGGGGTAGAGGGACAGCTCAAGAGATCTTCAATGAGATGTATTGATTCAGTGACTAGGGTAATGGGGATAGGAGTGTCAGATACTATAACAGTGGTATAGGATAGAGCAGGATTTAGGGCTGTTGAACATAGGGTAGCTATGAGTTGCATGTGACTCAATATCAACAACAATAACATGCTTATCATTACCCCATCTTTTCAAGTCCCCATTGAATTTTTCCTCTTTCTTTATTTTTCCATCTTCCCACTAAACTCTGCTATCCTAGGGACTGACATTTTTCCCCTATTTCAGGCCTCTTATCCCCTTTCCCCTATGTTTTTTGAAAATTTATTCACATTTTACTCAGTTATCCTTCCATCTTTACAATAATGGTCTGCAGTGTTTGTTTTTATAAGTCTGAGTTAATTCACTCAGTATAATGTTCTCTATTCTCCCATGTTATGCATGGTGTTTTGCAAAGTCCTTGTTCCTTAGTGGTGCATAGCATTCCATTGTGTGAATGTACCACAATTTTTCAATCCATTCATTTGTGGATGGGAATTTGTGCAGTTTCCATATTCTTACTATTATGAATAACCATGTTGTGAACATAGCTGTTAATATCTCCATCCATGTCTCTGTTTTAATTACCCTAGAGTATATTCCTGGCACACAGTGCAGGAGAGGAAGACCCCCCTATGAGATGGATTGATTCAGTGACTGGGGTAATCGGTATGGGTGTGTCTGAGGCAGTGCAATTGGCACAGGATAGAGCAGGGTTTAGGGTAGTTGTACATAAGGTCGTATGAGTCGCAAAAGACTTGATGGCACATAACAAACAACAACATATTCCTAGCAGTGGATATATTCCTAACTGGGGTCATTTGGAATTTCTATGTTCAGCTTTTTAAAGAAACACTAAATGCTTTCTAGAATGGTTGTACCATTTTATAATCTAAGAATCAGTGCATGAGAGTTACAATCTCTTCAACATTTATTGCTTTTTGTCTTGCTAAACATCAAGGAGACAAAGATTCTCCCCACTAGGCCAATTGGCAGCACCATGATGGATAAAGAAGAGATGAGGTTGTTAACAGTTATAGCTTGGTGGGCTCAGGAAATCAAAAGGTGAATTGCATTAGGTAAATCTGCTGTTAAGGACCCTTCCAGAGTACTAAGAATCAACAATGTCAGTCTAGAGACTAAGGTGCCCCCGATCTAATCCATGATCTTTGTAATTACTTACTATGCATCAAGGAGCTGGATAATGACTAAGGTTGATAGAAGAAGAATCAATGTCTTTGAATTGTGATGCTGGAGAAGAGTATTGACCAAATTATGGACTGCAAAGAAAACAAGTAGATCTAACTTGGAGAGGGTGAAAGCAAGGTTCTCCTTGGTGGTTGTTGTTGTTGTTGTTGTTGTTGTTATGTGCCCTCGAGTCGTTTCCGACTCATAGCGACCCTATGCACAACAGCCCTAAACCCTGCTCTATATTGCGCAAACTGCACTGCCTCTGATACACCCATCTCAATTACCCCAGTCACCGAATCAATCCATCTCATAGAGGGTCTTCCCCTCTTGTGCTGTCCCTCCACCCTCCAAGCATGATGTCCCTCTCCAAGGACCTGTCCCTCCTGGCAACATGTCCAAAGTATGTCAGACGAAGCCCCAGAATCCTTGCCTCCAAGGAGTAGCTTGGTTTAATCCTCTCCAAGATGAATCTGTTTGTTTTCCTCGCAGTCCATGGTACATTCAGTACTCTTCTCCAGCACCACAGCTCAAAAGCATCAACTCTCCTTCTGTCCTCCCTAGTCATTGTCCAACTCTCTGATGCATAACAAGCGATTGCAAATACCATGGCCTGTATCAGGCGCACCTTAGTCTCCAGAGAGACACCGTTGCTCTTCAGTACTTTGGAGAGGTCCCTAACAGCAGACTTTCTCATCACGATATGCTTTTTGATTTCCTGACAGCTGGTGCCAAGAGTGTTGATTGTGGAGCCGAGCAAACTGAAGCTGTGAACAATCTCAATCTCTTGGCGATCCATCCTGATGCTGCCAATTGGTCCAGTGGTGAGAATCTTTGTCTTCTTGACATTGAGCCTTAGTCCGTACTGAAGGCTGCAGTCCTTGACCCTTCGCAGCAAGTGCATGCGGTCCTCCTCAGTTTCAGCAAGCAGGGTTGTGTCATCTGCATAACGCAGATTGTTAATAGATCTTCCACCAATCCTGATGCCACAATTCTCCTTATAGAGCCCAGACTCTTGGATAATCTGCTCTGCATACATGTTAAAAAAGTATGGAGACAGGATGCATCCCTGGCGTACACCCTTCCCAATTTTGAACCATGCAGTGTTACCCTGCTCTGTTCTGACTACTGAATGTTGGTCCAAGTACAGGTTTCACATTAGCACAATTAAATGTTCTGGGATTCCCATTCTTCTCAGAGTCAGTCATAGTTTGTGCTGATCCACACAGTCAAATGCCTTTGCATAATCAATGAAACACAGATAGACATTCTTCTGGTATTCTCTGCTTTCAGCTAAGATCTATCTGACATCAGTAACAATATCCCTAGTACCAGGACCGCTTCTAAACCCAGCCTGGACTTCCGGCAATTCTCTGCTGATTTGCTGCTGTTCTAATCGTTTTTGGATAATCTTCAGTAGAATCTTGCTTGCATGTGAAATCAATGACACTGTTCTGTAGTTTCCACACTCAGT
>NW_006399759.1:32108614-32110547 GCF_000299155.1 Elephantulus edwardii | reverse complement strand
GTACATAGGGTCGCTTTGAGTCGCAAATGACTTGACGGCACATAACAGCAACAACAACCTGCATGATGTATAGTATTCCATTGTGTGAATGTACCGTAATGTCTCCATCCATTCATTTGTGTTTGGACATCTGGGCTGTTTCCATTTTCTTGTGACAGTGAATAATGGTGCTATGAACATTGGTTTTAAAATAAAGTAAGAGTTTTTATCTATTAGTTACATAGTGTAGATTGCTATACATGAGAGAATCGGAGCTATAGACACACCAATCTGTTTTGTGTTTTTTTAAAAAAATTATAACAAAAAGCATAATTAGATACAATAAGACACACAAACAGTAAGAAACATAACTAACCGGGTTCATGAATAGGAAATACCAACTTTGTGAAATCGGTCATCCTATCAAAAGCAATCTACATATTCAGTAAAATCCTAATACAGATATCGAACTCATTTTTCGAAGAGATAGAATAGGTAATTGACAGATCTATTTCAAAAGGAAGAGGCTAAAATCAGAAAAGCTCTTCTGAAAAGTAAAAATTAAGTGGAAAGCTTAACATTCCCTTACCTCAAAACTCATCATATAGCCATAGTAACCAAAAGGGTTTGGTGTTGATATAGTAACAGACTTATAGATGAATGGAATAAAATTGATAATACAGAAATCTACCTACAGTCAACTGATATTTTACGAGGAAATAAAACCTATCAACTGGGGGAAAGACAACCTCTTCAACAAATAGTGCTGGCAAAACTGGTCTGCTACCTGTAGAAAGCTGAAGCCTCAGGATCCACATCTCGTATCACATTGAAGGGATAAACATTTGAAAGAAGGACAAGAGGTAGGGAGAGAACGAGAAAAAAATGAAGAGCCTAACTTTAAAAAACTAGAACAAGCTGTCAGGCTTCTGAGGCAGGGTAAACTTGGTGCTCATCAGAGCCGAATTCCAGGTCGTGAGTTTGGAGTAGGCTCTCTCACAGCTATCACCTGGATCTGTAGGAGTGGAAGCTGAAGGAATAGAGCAATAGAGAAACGGTTGAAATTGGACGTGCTCCTTCAGGCTTGTCCACCTAAAATGCACAGAGGAGTGGAAGAGCAAGAAAGGTTTGCCAGTTTAAGGAGCAGGGAATCTTGAAGACCCCTGACTTGCTGACTTGGGAGCTAGGGCTGAGCAAGGAGACCAGCATTTCTGGATCACAGGAGGGAGTGTGGAGAGCAGAACTTGCTGCTGATGCCCATTTGAGCCTAGACACAGATGGCTGGGAATGAGTAGACCAGAATCCAACCAGATAAAGAGAGGTTGATCCATGCTGTAAGCTAGGGTTGATTAGTACAGTCTAATGGCTTTCTCTGAACTAGTCTTTGTGGATGCAGATGATCAAGGTTGCCAAGTCAAATAGAAAACTTTTCAGCAAAAAAGGGCATGCTTGTTCCCTCAGAGTATTGATTTAATAGGGATGATATTCACTATTTAGAAGGGTGATATTACAGCATGAGTCATGGATTAACTGGCTTACAAGCTTTCACTAAGATATATATTGGTGACATGACTGAAAGGAGGGAAAAACTCTCCACAATATATACTACCAAAATATAATATGAAACAAATTATACAAATAAAGAAAAATTTAAGAAAAAAATTAATAAATCAACTCAAGGCAGATCTGAGATCTAGGGATAAAACCCCCAATCATCAGAATCATGAGACAAAAGGGATCAAATTTAGAAGCTCTAGCTTATGCAAATGACTCAATGGCACATAACAACAACAACAGCTTATGAAATAAATAGGTTTGCAAATATAGCCAGAAATGCATAGCCAGGAAAAGGTGAAATCAATGAATGTGACCTTTTAAAAAAATCAAGTTCTTGGGTCCACCAAACAGTCCTTCCAATAGTATGAAAAGAAAGCCTATAGAATAGGGAAGAAAA
>NW_006399759.1:32107487-32108177 GCF_000299155.1 Elephantulus edwardii | reverse complement strand
TTTAATAAAGTATAATATACAAGGAAATAGAGTATTTAGAGCTACTTGAACTTATGCAAAAACAATTTTGATGCCATCTTAAAAATATGCAAAATCCTAAGTGTTATCTTCTAAAACAGCCCCCACTACCAATGCTCCTAAGCTCCTTCCTGCTTTTCACAGTTTTGCCTAGTCTCACACATGCTGAATCAAGCCTGATAATGCCACCAATAATGGATGATGGACGTGACAGTGTGTTGTTTTTAAGGCCAAGTCATAGTAAAGTCACTCTTACCCTCTTGAATCAATTGGGAATATTTGATACTAGCAGATTACATTGCAGATTCTTTTTGGTGTGTAGAAAATGCATTCATTTTTTTCCCTGCACAGTTATGGTAAATGGGAGAGCTTCTGTCTATATTGTGCTCATACAGACTTTAAGACAGATAGAACATACCAGGACAAATGAACAGAGGAGTCCTGTAGGAAAAGGAAACTCTGTGTTGCCAAGCAGTTTGTGAAGCTTCTCAGAAACAGAGAAAGGGGAAAGAATCTCAATTCATCCCAGTAAAGGTCGCATAAATAATGCCCAGTGAGAAAGTCCCAGGGACAGACCCGAGGCTGTTACAGTTCCTGGATAGCCTAGTGCTACTAACACATGGGTGAGAAGTTCAAATTCATCTGCCGCTTTGAGGAGAAAGAAAGGCAGTT
>NW_006399759.1:32100181-32106838 GCF_000299155.1 Elephantulus edwardii | reverse complement strand
TCTTCTTGACATTGAGCCTCAATCCATATTGTAGGCTGCAGTCCTTGATGCTCTGCAGCAGGTGCTTCAGGTCCTCTTCAGTTTCAGCAAGCAGAGTTGTGTCATCCGCATAACATAGATTGTTGGTAAATCTCAAAGGCACAGAGTTCAAACCCACCTGCTGCTCCTGCAGGAAGTATGGATTCTTGACAGCCTTAGGAACCCAATGAAAGAACACTGTAAGTCAGAATCAATTTTAGGGAGCAAAATACTCCAACGTTTCTTCATCTTGCAGCCTTAAGGTATCTCAGAGTGTAACAGTTGAAGTTAGAAGAAATAGTTACACATGAGCTTATATTTCTCAATGTCTCTTATAACTTAACATTTTTATTGAAAATAAGTCAGTTTCCTAGAGTAGGTTCTCCTCTTCCTAAACCTCACCACTCCCTTCATCACATGCAGCATAAAGATCCAGTCCAATGGGTTTCCTGCTTGTGAAGAGTCTCTTTCTCATAATCTGACCCAAGCTTTAAGAAGTTGTTGTTTGTATCAGAACCGCTAAGTCAGAACCGACTCTAATCTGATCCTGAAGTGAGTTTGCAGCACCTGTAATTGACAGTAGATGAGGTGTCCCATCCTTCTTCTCTGGAAAGCTGGAATTGAACACCTTCAGTCTACAGCACACTCCTTCCTCTAGGTCCACCAGATCTTTCTTAGGTAGTAGAAGGAGGTATTAAAAGTAGATCTTGGAGATAAATTTTCTGTAAACAAAAAGAACGTTGAAACAAGTTGCTTAAAATTGTCAGTTTTCTTTACCAAACTCTTTAGTTCAGGACCAATAATCAATGAGGATATTGGACTAGATATCGCTTTTTTTTTTTTTTGGAACCGTACTGAAGATTCATTTCTTCAGAAAATTAAAACAAAGCAAAACTGTAAAAGCTATGTAAGGAAAGCTCCTTATCTTATTGCAATTTTCATTAACCTTTCATGTAAAAATTAGCAGTTGAGACTTATGGCGTCCTAGATTTCACTAGTCTATTTTTCATAATAAGTATAATTAAGAATGATTTTTTAAATATAACTTTATGAATCAAATGTTATCAGGTTCATTTTGGAAATGGAGTCAGGACCTAGGGACAGAAAATGAGATAGTGTAGGTTATATATTGCCCAACACCAGAAAGTTCTTTTCACTTACAAGTGAAACTGTGCACCCAAAATCACACAAAAAACAAAAGGTAAGCACAACTTGTGAATCCATCATGATCTCTATCCAAAGTCTTTTTTGTTTTACTGGGGTCAGATGTCCTTCTGCTGTTTCTTGTTTCTCACAATAACATTTTTAACTGAAAAAGGAAGTGAATATGAGGTACAAACAGTCACAAAAGAACTTTTGGAAATTAACTCTTCCTGAGCTTTGCCAGAGAAGAAAGTTAATTAATGAGATGGTAGTGGTGGGGAGGGGCGGGGCAAATGGGTGGCAGTAGTAGAGTTGGAAGGCATTTTAGGTAGAAGGGAAAGTTTAAAATATAACAAGGTTGGGGATGGAGGAAAGCTTTTGGTGTCAGAGAGGAAGAATTTTATGGTAACAGCTGCAAAAGCAGTTGAGGCCATTTGAGATTTGGAATCTGTTTGTCTAATGCTTGATTCTGCCTGGACATTTGTCTTAGGTCTTTCATGGTGGAAAAGGACTCCACATACGTGCAACCGAAAATGAAAAGAATGAACACACAAGTGAGGTAACATTTGTGACTGATATTTAAAGGGACTCAAGGAGGGGCATAGGGCTCAACCACTTAGTTGTCCTTTTCTCACTGCAGGTACAGACAGGTTCAAGGCGTCGATATAATTGCCGACTCTCCCTCCCCCAACTATCAAAAACCAACAACAAAATAAAAACAAAACAAAACAATCCGCATAAAAACAGCCTGGGTTTGTTGGAACATATTAACAGATAAAATACAACTGTAATCTTGTCGGACATGTGGCAGCCATTTGTATGAATCCATATCCCTGGCATTAGAGGGATTAAATTAAGTAATTTTTCACTTCCAGGAGGACACCAATAATTATGAAGTTTCTTTAGCCCTTTGCTAACATTTTTGTTTTCTTCCCCTACTGCATCCCCTCTTCCAGGTTTTCTTACATTTTCAGACATTTACAATAAACAGGGATTAGCTTCAGCTAACCAAGAGTGGTTTTAATTAACTGTGCCTTGAAGAGAGAAAAATTGTATCAGGGACATTTAAGACAAAGAAGACTACGCATGCAGCAAAGACACAGTCCTTTGCTGCTACTGCTGCTGTTCTCTGCCTCCCCCTTGTCCTTATCCTCAGCCCTTTTCTTTCTCTAAGTTACGTACTTATAAAAAAAGAGAATGGAATTACTCAGATTCATGGATTAAGTAAGCATGTAGTTAATTTAGTTTTGAACTTTTAACATTCTGTACCAGGATATAAGTTCCCTAGTCTTTACTTGTATCTTGCATCATTTGCTAAATTTTATGGTATTGAGATCAGAAATGCACCATAATAATAAAACCAAAAGCCTGTTACAGTTAAGTCAACTCTGACTCATAGGAATTCTATAGAACAGTATGTTGGAGTTGCTGTAAGGTGCTGATGAGTCAATTACAACTCATAGTGACCTATGAACAATGGAGCTGTTCCCTGTCCTATCCTGTTCCATCTTCACCATCTCTGACATACTTGAGGTCTCTGCTGTATTCACCATGTCACCCTATCTTGTGAGGGTCTTTCGCGCCTTCACTAACCCTCCATCTTTCCAAGGACTAGCCCCTCTTAACAACATGTCCAAAATATGGACATTTTGTCATCCTTCCCTCAAAAGAGCCCTCTTGCTGCATTTTCTCCAAAATGTATGTGGGGTACATTTTGGCAGTCCATGGAATATTCCATACTTTTCTCCAACACGACAGCTAAAAGGCATCAATTTTTCTTCTTTTATCCTTATTCATTTTCCAGTCCTCAGATGCATAGAAAGTGATTGATAGCACCTTCTTTGAAAGCACTTCCATGGACTGACTCAAGTGCACCTTATTCTTATTATCTTTGTTCCTTTGTAAGTAGTAAGTTAATATAGAACCACCTTATAGTTTTCCCAATACTCTAAAATTCACATAACAACAAATAAGCAAATCTTCACAACTCAAAGGCAGGCCATTGGCAATCTCCTCCTGTTAACAGCCTCTGAAATCCCACTGGAAGGTCAGCTATGGGTCAATGTCAAAAGGAAAGTGATGAATGGGAGAATCTTCACAATCTGGAGCCCTGATGGCCTAGTGGATGTGGTGTTATCTTGATAACCATAATGAAAGATTTCTCCAGTGGTTTGAATCCATCAGCAGCACCGTGGGAGAAAGATGAACAATCTTCTGAGATGTAATAGCCTATGGAGGATCACCTTTCTGCCTGTTCTTACTTAAGGATGTTGTTGTGGTGGTTATGTGCCATTGAGTCACCTGTGACTCATAGTGATCCTATGTACAACAGCCCTAAAACTGACTATCTTGTGCCAATCTTATTGTCTCTGACACACTCACCTCCACTACCCCAGTCACCAAATCAAACCGTCTTATAGAGGTTCTTCCTTTCTTGAACTGTCCTTCCACCCTCCCAAGCATGACATCACTCTCTAAGGTCTGGCCTCTCCTTACAACATGTCCAAAGTACGTCAGATGAAGCTTCAGAATCCTTGCCTCCAAGGAGCAGTTTGGTTTCACTCTCTCCAGGACAAACCTGTTTGTTCTCCTAGCAGTCCATGGTATATTTAATACTCCTCTCCAGCATCACAGCTCAAAGACATCAATTCTCCTTCTATCATTTCTAGTCATTGTCCAGCTCTCTGATGCATAGCAACTAATTGCAAAGACTATGGTCTGAATTGGGTACACCTTAGTCTGAGTACTGCAATAAACCCTTCAGGAAGGTAATTAATTTAATCTTAATAATAATCTTACCAAGTAGATCCTATCCTCATCATTCTTATATTTAAAGCAGGAACTTAAAACACAGATAAATTAAAAATTGCTCAGAGGCATGTAATTAGTCAATAGCAGATTTCACGTTTAAATCAAGGATTCTGGATTGTTCTTAATCACACTACTGCCAAGGACTAGAGTGGAAGAAACTGTTGACCTTAAGGCATGGAGATTCTAGCCCAGGACCTGAAAAGCCTGGCTGAGAACTTGGGACATGTGGTCAATTTGAATGAAGATTCCCCAAGTTAGAATGTTCCTAAGAGTATTTAGGGAGCTCCGCTGGTCTGGTGGGTAAGAAGTTGTACTATTAACTCAAAGGTAGGAAGTTCAAATCCAAGAACTGCTCCACGAGGGGTAAAAATAGGTCAATCTTTTCTTGTGTGATTTATAGCCTCTGAAAAACTGCCAAGGGTCAGCTATGAGTCATCTCTGCCTCAAGGTCATTTACCAACAAGAGCAAGAATATCTAGAATTGGTTAGAGAATTAGAAGAAGGTCACTCAGAACCCTAGATCAGGTATCTTTAGCAAAAACTTGAATGACATACTTAGTGGTAATAAAAACAAAAAGCTATGGGGAGTGATTGATTGATTGATTGTTGTTGTTATGAGCCGTGAATTACCTGCAACCTATAGTGACGCTATGTACAGTAGCTCTGAAGCCTGCCCTGCCCTGAGCCAGTTTCACTGAGTCTGATTCACCAACCCCCATCACCCTAGTTACTGTGTCAATCCATCTCATCTGGGATCTTCCTCTCTTGCCCTGTCCCATCATCCTTGCCAGCATGGTGACCTTCTCCAGGGACCGGTCCTTATTGACTGTGTGGCCAAAGTATGTGAGATGGAGCTTCAAAATCCTAGCCTCCAAGGATAAATTTGGTTTCACCCTCTCCATGGCAAGCCTATTTGTTTTCTTGGCAGTCTATGATATGTTCAAGACTCTTCTCCAGCAAGATTAGGGGCGAGGGAAAGGAAAGAAGAGAGGAGAAAGAAAACTGTATTAGCAGTGCTTCATAATAGCTCCTCCAGTAATATCAGGCACTAATACAAGGGAGATTTGGTGGCTTATTGGGAAGGAGTCGTGCTGCCAACATAAAGGCAGGTGGTCCAAGGCCACTAGTGACTCCACAGAAGAAAGATAGGCAACATGCTGCTGTGCCATCAACTGCCTCTGAAAACCTGCTGGAGGGTTAGCTATGAGTTGATTCTGACTTGATGGTACACAATAACAACAATAACAGTGCAAGAAACTTGTGAGATTTATATGATTATGTTTTTGTGGATGTCACTAAATTAAGATTATTAACATGGAAGAACTATTCTGGATTATCTGGGTGGGCCCTAAACTAAATAAAAATGTTCTTATAAAGGCATGGATAATTGAAAAAAAAGGATAATTGAAACTCTTCAAAGAGAGGAGTGAGAAATTGGAGTGATATACTCACAAGTTGGATAGGAGGAAAGGCAATGTACAATAAGAGTGTGATGAGGCATTGACATTTTATTTTAATCATTTGGAATTAATGTTAGAAAGGAAAACGTGTATGAGTGATTGAATGAAAACAAATGTGATTTTAAAGCTTCACTCCAATTTGAATAAAAATGTAAAGAAAGCAAAGAATGCCTGGGGCCATTAGAAGATGGAAGAAACACAATAGATTCTCTCTGAGAATCTCTAGAGGGCATGTTGCCCTTCTGTTAGCTTGATTTCAGCTCAGTGATCACAAATTTTGGATACTGATTTCTTTTCCTGCAGTCTTTCATTGCATAATTAGTTATTGTGGGCATAGGGAACTAATTAATGCAGGATTTTCAATTGTGATCATAAAGGAGATAGGTGAAGTTACAGGAAGCAATGTCTTTGTAGTCTGGCCAGATTCCATCTCTAGTTACATATTCAATTCAGTTCACTCTTCCCTGTTCTGCAGTCATTGTTCACAAAGACAGGCAAACCCACAGAGGGTTTTAGGCCTCACCCAGCCTTCACCACATTGTCTTGTTCTAGGCTAGATAAATCTCATCTTACTCAGTGTCTGTAAGGTTGCTGAATTTTTCTTTTACTTCTATTTCTCTTCTCTAATCTTTCTTTTTGGATTTGTGGTTTTAGGTTGGTTTCTTTAACTTAACCCTCAACTTTTAGTACTTAAGATAAAGTTCCTAGTCATCAGTTTGAATCTCTTCACATAGTTTGGGTTAGATAAAAGATCTCACCCACAACTTGCCTGTTTAATGGTTACTTTTGTTTGACCTTTAATTTCATGTCTCGCATTTCATCACTGATGATTTAAGTTAAGGATGTGGAAAGCATTTGCTGGCCTAAGTTAATGAACAAATAGCGATTTCAATACTATTTTCTAATTATCTAACTACCAGCATCACAAGTCTCATCTTTTGTTTAACTCCTCCTGTGTCTTTTTATATATTTGCAGTGTATGGAAAAATGTTTGCTGTTCATGGATTGGAAGACTAATATTGTGAAAATGACAGTCCTATCAAAAGCAATCTACATGTTCAGCACAATCCCAATATAGAGGAAAGAGACCTCAAATAAGCAAAGCACTTCTGAAAGACAAAAATGAAGAGGTAGATATAGCACTCTCTGACCTCAAAACGTACCACACAGCAGTATTAACCAAAACAGCAGGGTACTGATACAATGACAGACACATAAACCAATG
>NW_006399759.1:32088576-32098586 GCF_000299155.1 Elephantulus edwardii | reverse complement strand
AGAAGTAATTGTAACTCATAGCACCCCTATATGACAGAGTAGAACTTCCTTCAGGAGTTTGATAGATTTTTTTTCCTCTCACAGTTACTGTATAGGATGTTTGAACAGCCAAACCTTGGGGTTCTTATGAGATTTACCTGTTGTGCCAGCTAGGCTCAAGTTTGGATAGGATAGGTCATTTATTTGCTGATCACTCATTAAAAAACCAACTCCTTTCCTCTGGCAGAATCAGGAAAGCTTTAATGTATAACAGAGATACATATTGTTGTTCTGTACTGCCAAGGAGGAGCCAACTCATAGCCGACTCTCTTGCCAGATTTTCAGTTAGACCACAGGAAGAGACTGCCCAGACTGCGAGCAACTGGTGGACTCGAACTACTTCTTTTGAGACTACAGTACAGCTTGTTGCCACTAGGCCAAAACTCTATTAGTTGTATCCTCAGTTATGAATCATTATCTTGAGAATGGATTGACATGTTGACTGCAGCAATAGGCTAAAGTATATCAGAGGTGATGAGGATAATGCAGGATACAATGGTATTCAGGTCTCTTGTTCATAAAGGCTCTATGAGTTGTACTTAACTCGATAGCATCTACCAACAACCATAAGCTGTCTTCTCAGTTACAAATTATTACTACCTTGAGAATCTTTGACCATGGTTCTTGATAGCCTAAAATGTAAAATAAGATGTTTGTCCACATATAATACCTAGCATACAACAGATATTCAATAATCTATATTTATAATTACCATTGTTGTGTACTGTCAAGTGAGAAGAGAATCACTGCTGACCCTCTGGTACGTAGGTTTTAAGAGGCAGTGAATTGCACTAGTTGAGATGAAGAGAAAAACCATAAAATTATAAACGACATTCATTATTCACCAGAGTGAAATGTCTTATAGTTCATTCTACATTAAAAGTTATTTCTGAAAAATTATAAGAATGAATTATTTTCTACTTTCTTATGCAAATCAAAATGTCCTTCTTGTTATCTGTGCTACTTATGTATTCTGTCTTTAGAAAACAAAAGCAATTAACAAAAAAATTCCTTTCCCTTTTACTCTCTAGAGTACTTGCCTTTCTATGTTCCTTCCATTGAATATAGAGACTTTCAAAGAACGTTTCAGTCACTCAAATCTCCTTGTTGCTGTTGTATGCCATCGAGTCAGAACCCATCCATAGCTGACCCCTCCAGCAGGTTTATGGAGGCAGTAAAGCTCACAGGAAGAGATTGCCAATCCTTCTTCCATAAAGAAGCTTCTGGGTTCAAACCACATGCCTTTGGGATTGCAGCTTGGTTTCTTATCTCTAGGTCACCAGAGCTCTCACAGTTCTGTGAATTATACTATTAGTAGAACCTAGACTATGTATGAGAAAGAGTAAAAATTGGAAGTCACATAATCTGGGAACTTTGTATAATTCTCAGAAAGAAACTAAGTTGTGCTGTCTGCCTTTCTAAAGAAAGTAAATGAACAGATTTGCGCTGAGAAAAGGATTTAAATTTTTGTTTTTCATTGATCGGTGTGAATGACCCATGTTTTATGCAGTGGAGTTAATTCTTATTGTGATTTCATGAGGCAGAATAGAACTACCTCGTGGGTTATCTAGACTGTAGTCTGAAATTACTTGTTACGCAGCAGAGAGCTAGACAAAGACTAAGAATGATAGAAGGAGAGTTGATGCCTTTGAGCTGTAGTGCTGGAGAAGAGTATTGAATATACCACAGACAGCTAGAAGAACAAATAGGTTCATGCTAGAGAGGGTTAAACCAGGCTGCTCCTTGGAGGCAATGATTCTGCTGCTTAGTTTGACATACTTTGGACATGTTGCAAGGAGGGACCAATCCTTAGAGAGGGACAGTATGTTTCGGAGAGTGGAGGGACAGCACAGGAGAGGAAGATTCTTTCTTAGATGGACTGATTCAGTAACGGGATAATAGGAGTAATTATGTCAGACAGAGACAGTGAGATTGGCACAGGATAGAGCAGAGTTTAAGGCTGTTGTACATAGGGTTGCTATGAGTCGCACGTGCCTAGACAGCACATAACAATGATAACATAAAATTGCTGGAATTATTCTTGCTGTTGGGTGTCATTAAGCCAAATACAACTCATAGGAATCCTATGGAAAACAGATGGAAACCTTCTCCTATCAGATTCCATCCACACTACTTAAGTGTTACTATATTAGTTTAACTACGCAAGCATAATGTCTTTTTCCAAAAGCTCAATTCTCAATTCTCCTAACAACATGTATAGAGTTTGTGAGATGAAGAGGTGGCATCCTTGCCTCTAAGGACTACCTTGGTTTCACTTCTTTGAAAACAGATGTGTTGGTTCTTTTGGCAGTCCTCTTAGCCAACATCATAATTCAAAAGCAACAGTTCCTCTTTGGTCTTCATTATTCATTGTCCAACTTTTATGTGCATATGAAACAGTTGACAATATCAAGGCTTAAGTCAGGTTCATCTTTGTCTTAAAATTTATATTCTTGCTCTTAGTACATCAAAGAAGTCTGTGACAGCAGATTTTCCCATGGAAATGTATCTCTCAATTTCTCAACTGCCACTGTCATAGGTTGATTGTAGAAGCAAGATGAAATCCTTGACAAGTTCAACCTTTTCTATCATTTATCATGCCTATTGGTCTAGCAGTGAGAATTTTTGTTTTCTTGAGGTTGAGATGCAATCCACACTTAAGGTAGTAGTAGTCCTTGATCTTCTTTAGTGAAATCTTCAGGTCCTCTTCATTTTCTACAAATCAGGCAGTGTTATCTGAGTAATACAGATTTTTGATGCCACATTTTTCCAATCCTGATGCTGCATTCTTCTTTTTACAATCCAGCTTCATAAATTATTTGTTCAGCATACAGAATGAATAAGTATGGAAAAAGAGAAAACCCTGCTGTACATCTTTCCTAATTTTAAACTGTATAACAGTTCATTGCTCTGTTTGAATGACTACCATTGGTCTGTGTCTAGATTTTGAATGAGCACTATTAAATGTTCTGGAATTTCCATATTTCTAGTAAAAAAACTTTGCATAGTCAATCAAACACAATCAAGCATCTTTTTAGTATTCTCTACTTTCGACCCAAATCCATCTGATATATAAGTAATGACATCCCTTGTTCTATGATCTCTTCTGAGTCCCACTTGAGTTTTGGTAGTGTACTGTCTATATAATGCTTCAGCAATTTTAAAAATAATTGTCAGCAAGATGTTGCTTACATGAGATAGTAATGATATTATATCAAATTTCCACGTTTTAGCATATAACTTTTTTTTTTTTTACTGAGAAGAAATACAAATCTCTTCTAGTCTTTTAGCCAGGTAATTGTCTTCCAAATTTCTTGACATAGACTAGTAAGCACATCCGTGGCAGAATTTGTTTGCTGGAAGTCCTCAATTAATATTTTGTCAATTAAGGTAGTGTTACTTTTTTGGCAGGGCCTTCAGTGCAACTTGGACTTCTTCCTTTAGTAACATTGCTCCTTGATTCTGTGCCACTTCTTGAAATGTTTCAATGTCAATCAATTCTTTCTGGTACAGTCACTATATTTCTTTCATGTGCTTTTAATGCTTCCTGCATCATTCATGATTTTGACTATAAAATCCTTCAATATTGTAACAGGAGGCTTGAATTTTTTTTTCCTTAAGTTCTTTAAGCTTGGGGAATGATTGGTGTGTTCTTCTCTTCTTTAATTTTAACTCTAATTTTGCTTTGTCTTCTTGAGCTGCTTTGAAATCTTCTACCCATCACTCCTTTTTCATCATTTCTGCCTTTTGTTTTAGCATCTTTACTCTAAAAAGTAATTAGAAACTGTTCATTGTTCAAAATTGTTCCAGAATTCTAGCCTTTCAGATGGGAATGTACTTAAAATCTAACTAGGCAAGAACTGCCACCTCAAAGTACTTTACTCATTGCCATCAAGTTGGAACTGACACCTCGCTGTCCCTCCAGTGACTTTTCTCAGTCTGTAAATCACATGGGATTGCCTATTTTATTTTTTTTTCCCTCCTGAGGAGCATTATCTTTAAATTAGCAGCACAGTTCCATGTAGACTACATCACTAACGTCCCCTCCTCCAAGTAGAGTCTACTTTAATGACAGCGATGAAGTAAAGACTTCACCCAGTGAAGAACATCCTAGGCATTACTGAGCTGAGTTTGACAGTCATTGGCCATTTTCAGTTAGCAATTCATATTTATCTACTATGATATAATTGACAAATTGAAAAGACATGGTGTTGCATTCAGTGTCAATTAGTACATTTATAGAACTATCTGAAGTACTACCTGAAAATCTATTTGAAGATCTATTCTGATGAACTATGCTGTCAGTGGTAGGGTAATATCTATATGCATACAAAAATAACAAAAAAAAATTCAAAACCACAACAATTATTCAAATACATGCAACAATAACTAAAGCTAAGGATAAAGAAAATGAGCATTTTAAAAGATTCTTGCAGTCTGAAATTGATTGAAGAAGAAATTAAGATACATAAATACTATTTGGTGACTTCTTCTTCTTGTTGTTGTTATGTGTCATGAGTCGCCTAAGACTCATAGTCACCCTATCCTATGTACAACAGCCCTAAACCCTGCCCTATCCTGGGCCAATCTCACTGTCTCTGAAACACCCACCCCGATTACTTCAGTCATTGAATCAATCCATCTCATGGAGGGTCTTCCTCTCCTGCACTGCCCCTCCACCCTCCCAAGCATGATGTCCCTCTCCAAGGACTGGTCCCTCCTGGCCACATGCCCAAAGTATGTCAAATGAACTTCAGAATCAGTACCTCCAAGGAGCAGCATGATTTAACCCTCTCTAGGATAAACTTGTTTGTTTTTTTAGTAGTCCATGGTATATTCAATACTCTTCTCCAGCACCACAGCTCAAAGGCATCAATTCATTCTCCCTGGTTATTGTCCAGCTCTATGATGCATAGCAAGTGATTGCAAAGACTATGGCCTGTATCAGGCGCTCGTCTGGAGTTGGTGACTAGAACACAAAAATTGGAAACAAACAAAAAGGACTGGCAAGTGAAAAATATGACCTTAAAAAATAAAGCTGGAAATCATGTGATAGAATTTTGTTCTTGTAATGACTTACTCATTTTTAATGTCTTTTAAGAACATACAACTGGCAGTTATACATACAGATTTTGCCTAGTGGGATAAACAGGAATAGAATTAACTAGATTTATAGAACTAGACTATAAAGAAGCTCAATGTTCTCAGCTAAAACTGTGGACAGTTAAAACTGAGCCCTGGTTTCATATGTGGAACAAACCAGCAGCCACTTATACACACATTAAAATTTAAGCTGAAGGAAATTAGAACAATTCACAAGATCCAAAGTACAACCTCCTGTTTATATCACTTGAATTAAAAAAAAAACAAAACAAAAAACAAAAAAAAACCCACACAACTATTGTAAGAATACTTTGGTTTTTTCTTTTTTCCTTTTATTGGGAAAAACATATTAGGGGTACAAGGAGGTGAGGGCTGGGGCAGAAGGGTGAGGATGGGCCAGGATGCAGTTGCAGAGCTACACAGTTTGGTCGGTGGGGGGAGCAGGTGAAGGAAATGATGAGGGTCCAGTGGGGACCAGATGCTACAGAGGAATGACAAGCATTTCCAGTGGTAATTATACCAACTGTCTTATTAATTTGGGAATTGGATGCCGACTCTCTGGCTTCTTCATGCTGAACAGGGGCGTAGATGTAAAGGGGGAAATGGAGAACACTTTATCTCCTTACTGGTGGTCTTGGGTTAAAGCTGCTTGCCTTCTTGCTCTGTTAAAAGATATTTTCCTGTCATTTGCTCCCCTCTGGACTGCAAAGTGTTTTTCCAGGTGGGTCCAGTGGGGATAGCTGGTTGAACCCAGAGGCTCCATGCTCCTTTGCTTCTTTAGCTGGCAGTTGTATTTCCTTTTTGTCACTGGCACTGGGTTCAGGGTCATTTCTGGAGTAAAACTCAGTGTTAAGGTTACCTATAGGAAAGGGAGCAAACCTAGAGAGAACAAACTTGTGAGTTACAATTAGAAGGGCTTTGAGGGTGTTTCTTTCAGGTTTACTGGGGGGAGGGTGGCAGAAGGTGGCCTAGACAACATTCTCTGGATACCCTAGACAGTCTTTCCCCACCTCCCCCACCTAGGGGTCAGATGGAACAATCTGGGGACTGAGGAGCTCACCCTGAGGGCCACGACGGCTCACCCCGAGCCGAGGGCCGAGGGCAGCCTGCCCCGGGTAGAGGGCCACGACAGCTCGCCCCAAGCCTGGGGCTGAGGGCAGCTTGCCCCGGGCAGAGGGCTGCGATGGCTCGCCCCGAGCAGGGGGCTGAGGGCAGCCCATCCCGAACAGGGCAAGAGCCCCCAGGAGCTGGCTGGGATACTCCCCCTCCAATTGCCCCTACCCCTGTCTGGTCCCTTGCCTGACTGAGGACTCTGTGGTCAGCGATAGTGTCTCCAATTCCAGCACTGCCACTTTCACCCCTCCCCCCCCCCGTAAGTGGTCATACTATATTTTGAAGTAGGTGTCACTGCCCTCCCCCTTTATATATGATAAAGGGAACCTGAGAATTGTGAACAGACTCCCCCCAGGTCTAACCATCTTTTGGCAGAAGCATTCAACAGAACAAAATATGTGGTGCATTTAGGATGTTGGTCCTCTTGTGCATGCTGCCACTGTTAAGGTCATCAGACTCAAAGTGACTTTCAGCAATCCATTGTATAGGTAATCATCTTCTTTGGCCTGTCCAAGGAAACCCACTCCTGCAGATGGCAAGCATGCATCCCATCCCCCATCTCCTACGCAGGCAGCCAGCGGGGCATGCGCCCCCCCCAGCATGGGTGGCCGGTGGGGGTGCGCCTCCCCACCCCGCTGCACGGGCGCCCAGCGGTTGCGTGGCCCCTCTTGTGTGGGCGGCTGGCGGGCTCCCACTTCCCCCACTGCCGCCATCCTGGCTCCAAGAATTCTCTCCAGAACAAGTCCATCTTGCCACAGTATGGTGGCTTCACTGTACCAGTCTTGAGGAGGGCTGGTGCCCAGCATCCATCCTGGGTAAGGGAATCCATTGGTTCCCGCTGTGGAAGCCTCATGGAGCTGCAGCAGCTGTGTGGCGCGGGGCAGGCTTTGCGGGAGGGGGTTGGGAGCCACGAGACTCACCATTCCTCCTTGGGAATCCTTGAATTCCTGTTGTTGAGCCTTGATCTTCACTGAAGGCCAGTCATCAATTGTTTAAGTCTTCAATTATCAATAAGCTGAAGTCTGTAGAAGGCCATAATGGCCCTGCTTTAAGTGGTTCGCTGCTCCCGCAGCTCACCAGGCTGTCTCTGCTTCCGCTGCTATCTTGGATCTCTGTAAGAATAGTTGTAAGGCATTGAACACTAAAAACTAAATATCAAGAGAATAGTAAGGTTATACATATACATGAAGAAAGCAAAAGCGTTAAAGAGACCAGAGAGAAAAAAAAGGCTAAAATGGATAAAAATAAGTGGGTTATTAATGAAATCAATGAAATAAAAAGACCTTTATCATGTTATACTTTTCTGTGAAACTTAATCTAATCTCAAGGGAGACGTGTTTTTTACACAACCTTATGATCAAAATGACTGCTAGTAATAAGACTATACTGCCATAATGAAACAAGTAAAATATTTTTAAATTAAGTAGACAAAAATATCATCTGAGTTCCATCATGTATTAGTTGTGATATAAAACGGAAAATTAACATTATTTAATACTATGAAGTATAAAAACCATAAGAATATTGAATGACCTCGTTAAATCCCTTTCCTTGAGTGTTTTTGCTGTGTAGTGTTGAGTTGGAACCAACCTCTGGCCTTTACCAGGATTTCAGAAGCAGTAAAATCACACAGATTTTGCCCATATTTTTTGCATGGAGCATCTAGTGGATTTGAACCACAAACCTTTGCATTGACAGCACAGTTCCTTATCACTAAACTACCCAAAGGCTCTTTGTAAGGCTCCTAAACCAAAGGTCTTTCTTATAAGAAAAGCCAAGCACAGTACCTATTTTTCTCTGAATAGCTGAGAGTAAGTTCCTTGCCAGCCCATAAAAGTATTCAGACAAAGCAATCACATCCTCCTCGAAGAACCATTGGTCAAAACACTCCTTCATTACTACAAAACTTACTCTCCACAGTCCTGTTGAATCATTTTATTCCAGAGTGCAACACTCATATAACCTTCTATGACGTGTGATGTCCTCTTATTTTTGGATGTAAATATACCTGACTCCTGTTGTTTCATCTATCCAATGTCAACTGTTTTGTATTCAAACAATCTCATAAATCAAAAGCAAGTATCCTCTGTCACCAATGAGAAATGAGGGAGAGATCAAAACATTAGAAAACATTAGGAATTTTTCTACATTTCTCAGTTTCTCTTTTTACAATGTAGTTTGTTCTACAAAACTATTCATACTTTTACAATACATGAAACAAAAGTATCAACTGTATTTTTTACATACTTACATAGTAGATGAATACTATTTTCCTTGATTCTATTTAAAATTTTAACTTCTTGTCCTAGTCCCTCTGGTTACTCATTTGTATGAGCTATTTAATACTTTCCCTTTTGCCATTGCATTTCTACAGGGAACAAGCAGTTCTGATTTTTCTTCTCCTTCCATTAAGATGGAATATTATTTATTATTTAGATTTAAAGCCAAACCCTTTTGCAATAAAGTCACTTTGGGGCACACACACAAGGTTAAAAGCTTTAGGTCAAATACACAGAACTATAAAAATAAACAACTAGAGTACACAGCAGAAATATTATTTAAAGGAAAGTGGTGACTTCAACATAGTGGTCCTTTCAGTGAGAGCCATTTGAAAAGATACAAAGGTGAATGAAGCCCATGGAGCTCTCTAGTTGTTTAATTAAGGAATTGGAAAAAATAACCTACCCCTCAGAATTTGCTTCAAAATTTCATTTAAACCAAAGAGGGCAGACAGCCAGGCTTTAACCAATGCAAATGTTCATTAAGATTTCTCAAAACAGAGACACGTAAAAATATTCACATATCCCAGAAAGTCAGAAGCAAGCACTCAGTGCATATGCAGTATTCAAGAGAAGTGGTTGGGTGTCATTTGAAACTTAACTGAGTAAGGAAATTATTGAGTCTTTCTTGAACTCTCAGATAAGACTGACCACTATCTTCTTTGTATTCCTTCTGCTTTGTATGTTGACTGTTCTTTAAAAAATGTGAAAAACTTTCATTTTTAGTTTACCTATCTGTGCCCGTCACCAGCTCTTAATTTCTTCTGAAGGGAGTCTCCTATACCATTTATGTCTTCATAAAGATGTACTTATTCTTTCACGTTTATATCTTCACTGTTTTGGGCTCATATAACCAAGGCTAAATATTTATTGAATAAATGAACAAATCAAGACTGGTTATGGGAACTTTCCCAATGAAGGTGTTTCTTTTCAAAACTAAAATTATTAGGCGGGATGTTTGCATTTCAACAACCTGTGAAACTGTGAAAACAGAAACTAACTCAGCAGGATTATCTGAATCCAAAAATTTGGATGTGTGTGTTTTAGCTAAACCAAGTGTCCATGTTGTGGCAAAAGTTCAGAGAGAAAATGCAGATCTGTATCCAAGTATAAGCTAGAGGCAAACTGTAGGGAACTAGGTGATCCTAACCTTCACAGTATTCTGGAATCTAAATCCTATAGCTCTCGCTCCTTCTAAAGCTTAATTTCTTAATTTCTTTATTCCAGGATACTCATTCAACAATAGTTTATCCATTGGTTCCTGCATAACAGAGAAATTATGGAAGTTCTCTTCTCTGGAAAGAAGTAGGACCTACCTCTTCTATTTAAATAAAAATTATAAACAGCATAAAATTTTGGGCTCCAGTGCCTGAACTTGTTCTTAATTTTTACTTCCCAGGTCATGAATTTAGCTAAATCACTCTGTCTTAATTTCTGTATTTAAAACAAAAATGCACAATAATAAAATGATAATAA
>NW_006399759.1:32080682-32082891 GCF_000299155.1 Elephantulus edwardii | reverse complement strand
ATCACCCCTAGCCTTGTCAAGCTTTCTGATGCATAACAAATAATTGAAAAGACCATGTCCTGGATCAGACACACCTTAGTCTCCAGATTGGCATTGTTGTTCTTCAGTACTCTGGAAAAGTCCCGAAATCATTATTCAGTTGGAGACAGAGAAAGAATTTTTTTTTAAAAATTGCAGATAAAGAAACACACTCAATGTAAATAGGTAATGTACTTGAATGTCACAATGCCAGTAGAGATACATTGAGATTTCAACATATTTGGACTTAATTTCATTTTGGAGTGGAAATTTGTCAAGTTCTATAGTCTCTGAGTACTAGAGTCTCCATAAATAAAATGAAAAAATTGGATTCCCATAGGAATAGAACAGCAGGGTTGAGATTCTTAAAATCTAAGTTTTCTCTGTTCAAGATACTGAGTTAATTATTGTTGTTATTGTGTACCATCAAGTTAGAAACAACGCATTCCTGAGCTTCAAGTAGGTTTTAAAAATGGGTTGTTAATAAATTCGTGTGAGCATTCAGTCAGTCAACAGAAGTTTAAAAAGGCTTATAGAATATCAAGGCATTCTTAATAGAGTATCAAGGCATTCTTAAAATGATTTAAAGTCATATAATAGTCTTACAATCCTTACAATACATCTTACCCCCTACTGCACTTACGTCTTTGAATAGTAGATGTGTCTACCCTGATTTTATATTTTCCATCTCTTAGGCTGCTGTAATGTACAATTGAGTTATCTGACCCTCCAGTGGGTTTTCGCAGGTAATAAATTGCACTGAAGGAGATTACCCATCTTTCTTCCATAAACCTGTGTACCTTTGGGTTGGCTGTGCAGGTTTTTATCATTAAGCCACCATACTGTTTGAGATCATATATTTTAACATTATCAGGCTGAAACTGAAACCATTGTACTTGTTCAGTACTTTTTCACTTTTTGATGAAACATCAATAATAACGTTAGTTATCATATCTTCAGTTTTCCTATGAGTATTTCATTGCGCTCCACAACTTACATACATTCACATAGTTTAATATCTCTAAAATTAAGATATGGGTACTACTATTTGTTTTTCAAATGGAAGAAACCAAAGCTAATAGATAAATTAACATTTTTAATATCATATAACAAATAAGTAGCAGGGCTAAGATAAGGAGATAGATTATCTATGGCCAAGTGATGCATCTCTAAACTAATGGATAATGAGTTCCTAATTGTATTTCTTTGCCAGATTAAAAAGCCTCCAGCAGCCCAGAATCTTCAGAAGCGGGTAGGCTCAATCTTTCTGGTTTATAAATAGAAAAAATAATTCTCCAGAAAACCACTAACTTCCACCAAGAATTTATTTTATGCACTTTGGGACAGCAATTCAGAAATGAAAAAGAACACTTTGAAAGGCAACACAGACCTTTTATCTTGGACCTGCCTCTTATACTTGTTCCTATTTATCTCAGCACTTATCAGCAGACAATGGAGATTGGAAAGCACACTTCTCTTCAGGGATAATTGCCTGACCCTGTTATCTTTAGAGATTTGGAGAATGCTAGGTATTTTTCTGAGCTGTAGTGGGTGGGATAATCGGCCTCTACATTACTAAGTGTCATCCTGAGAGCAATAATAAGACCTAAACAGCAGTACTTATTGCTTTGCTGAAATCTTAGTCATGCCAAGAAATTAATTTGAAACTTGGAAGCTCTGACAACAGTGGTGTGGGCTGTGGAGTCATTGGGTGGCTAACCTGGAAGTAATTTTAATGTTTTTATAAGATTCTGTTTGAGGAGAAAATATCAAGATCTTTCTTCAGCTGAAAACCAGTGCAAGGTAGACATCAGCCTCCTTGGAAATCCATAAAGTACATACTTGGTTCAATTAAGGAGTGTGGGTGGAAAAACACAAGTAATTGTCCAAATTACAAAAATAAAATAAAATTTAAAAACCACAACACAACTAACCTTCCCTGCTGGTTTCTCAAGACTTCCTCTAATGAAGATGTTATACCATATATATTTAAATACATCACCATTTGATTTTATGGCCTGTACAACACTGATGTTGTTGTTATGTGGCGTTGAGTTGCTTCTGACTCATAGCGACCCTATGTACAACAGCCCTAAACTCTGTTCTGTCCTGTGCCAATCGCACTGTCTCCAATACACCCATCCTGATTACCCCAGTCACTGAATCAATCCACCTCATAGAGGACCTTCCC
>NW_006399759.1:32073711-32080267 GCF_000299155.1 Elephantulus edwardii | reverse complement strand
ACCCTATCCTACACTGTCCCCACAATCTTGAACCCATTGCTACAGTCACCATATCAATTCATCCTATTAAGGAACTTTTTTTTTCCCCTTCTCTGACCTTGCACGTCTCTCAGCATGATGCCATTTCCCAAAGACTGGCACGTTTGTTGTTGTTAAGTGCTGCTGAGTCATAGATGACCCATAGTGCTCCTATGAGCAAAAGACCTGAACACATGCTTAACTTTCATCATTTCTCTAAGTCCATAGAGTTTCCAGAGGCAAGATATTTAGGAAGTAGATGCCACTCCTGCTTCCAAGCCTGTTCTAATCTCCACCAAACTCTGTCCACCATGGCTTATTGTTTTGTTCTGTCGAGTTGCCTGCGATTCAAGTGACCCTAAATACAACAGCTCTGAAGCCTGCCTTGTCCTGAGCCAGCCTCACTGATTCTGACACACCATGTACATTGCCCCAGTAACTGTACCAATCCATCTCATCCTTGTTCTTCCTTTTTTGCAATGCAATGTCCCTCCATCCTTTTAAGCATGATGTCCTTCTCCAAGGGCCAGTCCCTCCTGGCCATGTGCCCAAAGTATGTGAGATGGAGCTCCAAAATCCTAGCCTCCAAAGGCAAACTTGATTTCACTCTACCCAAGACAAACTTATTTGTTTTCTTGATGGTCCATGGTATGTTCAAGACTCTTCTCTAGCACTAAAACTCAAAGGCATCAATTCTTTTGTCATCCTTACTCATTACCCAGCTCTCTGATAGATACCAAGTGATTTCAAAGACTACAGCCTGCCTGAATCAGTCACACCTTAGTTTCTAGACTTACATCATTGTTTTTCAGTACTCTGGAGAAGTCCATGACAGAAGATTTTCCCAGTGAAATTTGTCTTTTGATTTCCTGACTGCTGGTACCAAGAGTGTTGACTTTGGAGTCTAGTGGTGAGAATCTTTGTCTTCTTGATGTTGAGCTCAATCCATATTGAAGTCTACAGTCTTTGACTTTCTGCAGCAAGCCTTCAATCTCACTGAAATCAGATTTTGCCAGTTTTCTATAAACTCATGTGTGTGCCTGTATATTGTTCTATACCGTTTTGTATCATACACACATTTTTTTTTCATGACTCATGGAAATCATGAGGCAGAACTATTTCTTTATCACAAAATTCTCTCAGTAATTATTGCTTAAGGGAGCTCTGACTGCATAGTTCGGGGCATAGGGGGAAGTCGCACTACTAACGCAAAGGGGGAACCTTGTGACAAGCTGAATTCACCAGTGGTTCTGCAAGAAAAAAGACAAACCATTTCCATGTGATTAATTTACAGCTACTGATACATCCTCTAATCATTACTGACTTGATGTGAGTAAGATAACTAAGATCCTGCAAAATTATTTTTCACATTGGCTATGCCTTTTTTCAATCCTAATAGAGGTCCATCGGGGATCAATTTTGTCTCCATACCTTTTCAATCTGTATGCAGAACAGATCATCCAAGACACTGGGCTGTACGAGGAGGAATGTGGCATCAGGATTGGAGGAAGAATCAATCATCAAAAACCTGCATTATGCAGATAACACAATCCTGCTTGCTGAAGCTGAGGTGGGACTAAAGCACTTGCTTCAGAAGGTCAAGGACTTCAGCCTTCAGTACGGATTGAAGCTCAACATCAAGAAAACAAAGATTCTCACCACTGGGCCAATTGGCAGCATCAGTATGGATGGTGGAGAGATTGAGATAGTTAACAGTTTCAGTTACTCCACAGTTAACACTCTTGACCCCAGCAAACCAGGAAATCAAGAGATGAATTGCATTGGGAAAGTCAGCTGTGAGGGACCTCTCCAGAGTACTGAATAGCAATGACTTCAGGCTGGAGACTAAGGTGCACCTGATCCAGGCTATGCATTGCAGAGTTGGACAGTGAATAGGGATGATAGAAAGAGAATTGATGCCTTTGAGCTGTGGTGTTGGAGAAGAGTGTTGAATATACCATGGACTGCTAGGAGAACAAACAGGTTTGTCCTGGAGAGGGTGAAGCCAGAGTGCTCCTTGGAGTCAAGGATTCTGAAGCTTAGTCTGACATACTTTGGGCATGTTGCAAGGAGGGACTGGTCCTTGAAGAGGGATATCATGTTTGGGAGAGTGGAAGGATGGCATAAGAGAGGAAGACCCTCAATGAGACGGATCGATTCTGTGATTGGCGTGGTGGGAATGAGTGTGTCAGGGACGACAAGGTTGGCACAGGATAGAACGGCGTTTAGGGTTCTTGTACATAGGGTCACTATGAGTTGTAAGTGACTCGATGGAACATAACAACAACAACAACAGTAGTAAGAATGAAAGCTTCAGTTTCTTCCTATCATTTGGTATTTTAGGAGTTTTAATTGGCACGTTAGTTGTTTTTTTAATTCATATTTTTATTGTGGGTATTGATGTTTAACATTTATTAATGTTTACTTGCCATCTATACATCCCCTTTCATGCAAAGTTTATCCATATCTTTTGTATATTTTCTAAGGAAAAGAACCCCACTCTCTTGACAAGCATATAATGTTCGGTAAAAGAGTCAGTGGGTATGAGGCAAACACTCAATGAAATGTAAGAACAGAGAGCTCAAAGATGCCAAATATCATAGAGATTGCACTGGCAACTCTGTTCTGTTGTTTGTAAGTTCACTATGAGTCAAAGCCAACGCAACAATTAACAGCAAACATGAGGATGTAGAGGTGTAGAAGGGAAATACAGGGGGGAAAAAAATAAAGGACAATTAAAAAAACCCAATAACATATTTGGGGTTTATTTTATTAGTGAGTTTTTTATGTATTCTAGGTACAAGATGCTAGATAGGTGGTTTACAACATTTACCTGTTTTTGAAGAAAGAGAAGAGAGACAAGAGGAAAATAAGTTTTCCTTTTTCTCCTCTTCCATTTCTTATCTCAGGAAAATAATTTTTCTTCTCCTAGAGTTAGTCTAATGCTTTGCATTATTAAATAACACAAAGATATCCAGCATTTGCATTTTTACACATTGGTTAATGGGTTTGAAACATAACCAATTGTTTATTATTTGTATTGTTGTACTACTTTTTAAATGTTAACTGCAGAAAGAATTCTTTTCTTTACAATATATGGACAAGAATTATAACACATTTGGGGATTTTCTTTGTGCTAGCTTGCATATTTTGAGAATTGATAGACTTTAAATAGGAGTAAAAACTTATACCTGCACATACCAAACCTATTGTCTCCTTTATATTCTTTTGCACTACTGTAATGACTCTTCCTTTCATGGAGGGTTAAAAAATAGAGTGGCTTAGTGACAAGAAGCTGTGCTGCCTCTCAGAAGATCAGCTATGTATTGGTTTCTACTCTGTGATACACAACAACAACAACAACAATCCTTTCAATGCATTTGAAGGACAATTGGAAATTCTTTTGGAGGGATAATTAAAACTCGTTATTTTTTACACCATTTTTTTCTAGAGTGACTATTTTAAATTATCTTTTTAATGCTTTAAAATCAGGAAAAGCATGCACCAGGGTTGTATCCTTTCTTCATAACGATTCAATGTGTATGCCAGGCAGATATTTTGAGAAGTTATACTACATGAAGCAGAACGTGGTAGAGGAAGACCCATCAAAAGCCTGCATTATGCAGATGGCACAACTTTGCTTGTTATAAGTGAAGAGGACTTGAAGCACCTACTGTGGAAGATGAAAGACTAGAGATTTCTATATAGATTATATGTCAACATCAAGAAAACAGAAGTCCTCGTCACTAGATAAACAGACATCATGACAGATGAAGAAAAGAACCAAATTGTCAATGATTTTGTTTTAATAGGATTCATAACCAACATCCATGCTAAAAGCAGTCAAGAGATCAAAAGCCTTGTTCAAAATCAGTTCACCATAGATAGCTGGGTCTATTTCTGGGTTATCAATTCTGTTACATTGCTCCATGTGCCTGTCATTGTGGCAGTACCACGCTGTTTTGGTTACTACCACTGTGTTTTGAGTTCAAGGAGTGCTACGTCTCCCCTGACATTTTGTTTCTCAGAGGTTTTTTGTTTATTTGGGGTTCTCTTTCCTCTCCAAATAAACTTGATAATTTCCTTTTTGATCTCCTTGAAAAATGAAGTTGGTATCTGTGTTAGGATCATGTTGAACATGTAGATTGCTTTTGTAGGAAAATGACAATTTTCTATTTCATTGTTTGAAATATACCCCAGAAAAATGAGAACCGAGCCTCAAACTGAATCTTGTACACTAATCTTCATAGCAACATTATTCACTGTCGCATGAGCTTGGAAACAACTCAGATGTCCGACCACAAAAGGATGGACTAAGAAGTTGTGGTAAATTCATATGCTGGAATACTACACAGGGTTCAGGAGAAATGATTTTGTAAATTACTACCCAACTTGGGAGGGACTGGAAAGCATTATGCTGAGTGAACTAACTCAGTCCCACAAGGACAAATATTGTATAAAACCATTATTGTAGCATGAGTATGATTATCCAGGGCAGGGGGGGAGGAGGGTAGAAGTAGAGGGTTGAGGATGGGAGAAAGTGTTAATTATAGGGTTACACAATTGGTGTGTTGGGGGGGTGAAGGAAATGGGAAGGGTCTTGTGTGGAAAAACAATGTATTTAAACTTTGTAAATAAATCAGTATATTCTTTTTTAAAAAAAGAGATCAAAAGATGTGCCAAATTGGGAAAATCTGCTGTCAAAGACCTCTCCAAAGTACTAAAGAGCAATGATATCAGATGCACCTTATCCAAGCTGTGGTATTTTTAATTTATTCCTATGTATTTTAAGTTAGATAACAAATAAGAATTAAAAGAAGAATTAAGAATTGATGCCTTGAATTGTGACAGTGGCAAAGAATCCCATGGACAGCCAAAGAACATACTTCTACTTTAGCCACATTGCTCCAGGAAGGCATGGATGATGAAAGACTGTGTCACACACTTTGAGCATGTTATCGGAAGTGGACTTCTGGAATTCTCACCAGCCTAGGTCACAATTTAAAAATCGATTTTTCACAGAAATCAACATAGGAATGTTGTATATTGCATTGAAACAGATGAGGGAGAGAACTGCTTAAAAGAGAGATATATATAGTCATTACAGAATTCCAGAGTGAAGGCTCAAGAGTGGAGAGAACCTGGGGGGAGGGATTGCATAACAGTGAAAGAGTTTTTCTTTTTTTTTTTCAAGAAGAGTGAATTGGGGCGAAGAGGTGGACAGGGAGAAAAGTGCAACAGTGAATGACTGGAAATCCTAAGTCTCTGTAAACTTTCATTTAAAGAAATAAAAAATGTAAAATTTAAAAAAGATATCATTCTAGGAAAGATGGAGAGTCAGCGAATGAGAGGAAGAATCTCAACAACATATATTAACACAATAACTATAATTTGCTCTACTGGGTAGGAGATTGTGAGGTGGGAAAGGATAGAATAAGGTCCAGATCTGTTGTTCATAAGATTCCTCTGAGTTGTAGTTGACTAGAAGGTACATAAGAAACAACAACAATTTTTATGACATTTTAATATATATATTTTTGAAAAAAGGTATTTCTATTGACTTACCACTGGCTCTTAGCTAACCTTCCAGTGGATTTTCAGAGATTGTAAATGGCACGAGAAGAGATTGCCTGCCTTTCTCCTGCTCAATATTTATGGTGTTATATAGTGTTGAGTCAGAACTGACCCGTAGTTCACCCTCTGTTTTTTAGAGGCTATAAACTAAACAGGAGATTGCCCATCTTTCTCCCGCAGCTGGTGGATTCAAACCATGTACCTTTGCATTGACAACACAATTCTTTACCATTAAGCCACTAGAACTTATCCAATATTTATATAGACATAAATATCAACAGCAATATTAATAACTATGACAAAAATGTTTCTGTTGTTACTTGCTATCAAGTTGACTGTGACTCCTAGCGACCCTATGTACAACAGCTCTGTATCCCACCCTATTCTGAGCCAATCTCATTGACTACAACACACCTGCCCCCATTACCCGAGTTACTGTGTCAGTCTGTCTCATCTGGGGTCTTCCTCTCCTAGACTTTCCCTTCCCCCTCAGAAGCATGATGTCCTTCTCCAAATACTAGGGCACACTTTCACAGCACATAAGCCTATACAGTAACAATACAAAGAAGATTAGCATGGCCCCAGAAAAATGATGATATACACATTTGCAATGCACTCCAGGTTTTTGTGTTTTTTTTTTTTAATGAAAAATAGATCTGTAAATTGAGCCCCAAGCTGGTGAATATTCCATATGAATTTGCTTGAAGATTATCTAGCAGTCTTTTTTTATAAAATTTTTGTTTTTATTTTTATTGGAGAAGTCAGAGAATATAGAGTAACATACCATTAGGATAGAACAAAGGAGCCAAGGGCTGACCTGATCTCAGAACCACACATTTGGGGGGGAAAAAAACAAAACACCAAAAACCCCAAACAAACAAACAAGCAAAAACGGAAAAGAAAAATTTCTCAGTTAAGGAATCTTAGGACAATTAATGTAATCATTGACCAAATACTATCAATT
>NW_006399759.1:32072319-32072961 GCF_000299155.1 Elephantulus edwardii | reverse complement strand
CAATCAGAAATGTAAAATGTAAAGAGAAAAAAAATCAATGCATGAGACTTTCTAAAAATTAAATCCATGTGTTCATCAAAAACTTTTTTCAACAAGGTGAAAAGAAAACCCACAGACTCGAACAAACATTTGGTAATACCTTCTCAGACAAGAGTCCTAAATCACTTTTACGTCAAATAGTAGCCTAGGAAACAGCCTAGTGACACCATTTTGGCCCAGGTATTCTACCATAACAATTTCTCCTTGAAGGAATTCTGTGGCATAATCCATAGGTAGATGCACTATTAACCTAAAAGCTCACCTCTTTGGTGATTCAAATCCACCAGTGGTTCTAAGGGAGAAAGATGGGCAATCTCTGTGTGATTTACAGGCTCAGAAATCCAATGGAGGTCAGAGAGGAGTTGGTTCTAACTGGTGATGAGAAAGTCAATGAGTTTCTCTTCTGGCATTGTTTTAATATGACAGTTGATATTATTTCAACACTCTGCAAAAAGTTTTTAAAGCTCTTAAAATATTTTTTGCTCCACTATTCTTTCTTTTAAGGAGGAATGTGGGGTCAAGATTGGTGGAAGATCTATCAACAATCTGCGATATGCAGATGACACAACCCTGCTTGCAGAAAGTGAGGAGGACCTGAAGCGC
>NW_006399759.1:32070758-32071514 GCF_000299155.1 Elephantulus edwardii | reverse complement strand
AACAACAATTCTTTCTATTTTCAAATTCTACAACTCTGAATATTTGATCTTTGTGGTTTCAGCTTTCTTAAAAAAGAAAACAGCGCTATAGCCATCTCAATCAATTCCAACTCATAACAATACTTTACTGGTTTCTGTGGTTTGAAATCTTTAACAGGGAAGATAATTAACCCATCTTTCTCTTGAAGAGCAGCTTATAGGTTGTCGGTGGCACACCTATGAACCACAGAAATATCTTTATAATTAATATTTATTTATTGCTCTTTGTGTTATTTTTGATAAATTAATAAAATATACTTTTAATTATACTGATTCCTTATTTCGATGAATCTAATTTGTGCTTACCTGTCCTCTGATTTTTAGTTTCACGCAAAATTTCTATTTTAAAGATTCTGAATTTTTGTTTGTTTTAATTTTTAAATCCTTCTTTGCTTTGATTTTGCAGTATCTGTCTTAATTTCCTAGAGCTGATATAATAAAATTCCACTAAACGAGTCATGTTGAAAGAAAGAAATTATTTTCTTGTAGTCTGGAAGCTCGAAATCAGAATTTCATGTCATGTTCTCTCTGTCCAATTTAGGGAAAGATTCTTCTTTGCCTTTTTATTTCACAGCCTCAAGTATTTCTTGATGTTCTTTAATTTATAGACAGACCATCACATACAGCTCCACCTACCTAATTTTGTTTCTAGCTCTGGTTATGTAGTCTGTAGGGAGTTGTGCTGTCAACGCAAAGATAGTGCCTCTTTTGCAATTT
>NW_006399759.1:32067627-32068733 GCF_000299155.1 Elephantulus edwardii | reverse complement strand
CAATCTCCTGCCATACGATGAATTGCTTCTGAAAACCCAATGGAAGGTCAGCTACAGATTGTGATCAGTTTTGACTTGACAGTACACAATAACAAAAATATACAGACAAAAGAAATACATTTTTGAACTGCCGTTTTAATTTTATAGTAGGAAAAATTGTAAGATCTCTTACCTTTTAAACATTTGTTTCTTTATCTTTTCAGAATTAGGTGTCTTAAAATGGATTCAAAATGCTTTAACTACTTTTTTAGCAAGCCAAGAACGTGCAGTTAGTGAGAATGTAGCTGTCAAAAAGAATTTGGACAGGTGACCAAGTAAGAGACAGAATTGCACCATGATAACACCATGAAGTAAAACAGGCTGCCAGTATTTTGTAGAATCAATGAGTCTAAAACGAAGTTTCTACAAAAAGAAATTATTAAATAAAAATCTTCTTTAAAATAGATATAAACTTAGACCAGGGACATCGGAGAGGAGTTAAAGGAAGAAGAGTAAAGCAGAATGTCTGAGGCATGAACAACACAACCAACTTGGAAAAGCATCATCAAAGCTAGAAAGAAGTCTGCTTGGGAACTTCTCTTTAGTACATTGCTAATGAATCTCACTGATATTCAATATTGCTCTGTGCAGTTTGTTTTATGTAAACAGGTATATAAGCTGCACTCAATTTTTCCCACCTAGCATGCACACTGTAATTCTGAAAAACCTCTTTTATCCTCTTTATAAAATTGCATATGAGAAACAAGGGGTTTTTTTAGGTAATCATGTCAAGAATTCAAGGTATTCTTACAAAGGTATTCTAAGCCTGTTGATTCTAGCTCAGAGTATCAAGACTCTACTCTTTGGGACTGAACAAAAGAGAAAGCAAAATTAGTATTGCTGTCACAAATTAAATGTAGTGATTTCTTTCCTTCCTTCCTTCCTTCCTTCCTTCCTTCTGTACCAAATTATTGCTGGCCCTTCAATGGGTTTCCAAAAGTTATAAATCTCACAGGATGACATCTTTCTACCTTGAAGCCTCTGGTGAATTCAATGTGCCAGATTGGCTCAGTTTGAGTTAGTGGTATAACACTCTAACAACTATACCACTGGAGATTTCTTTTTTT
>NW_006399759.1:32062107-32066854 GCF_000299155.1 Elephantulus edwardii | reverse complement strand
TCCACTCTCCCAAACACGATGTTCCTCTCTAAGGACTGGTCCCTCTTTGCAACATGCCCAAAGTATGTCAGATGAAGCTTTAGAATCCTTCACTCCAAGGAGCAGCCCGGCTTCACCCTCTCCAGGACAAACCTGTTTGTTTTACTAGCAGTCCACAGTATATTCAACATTCTTCTCCAGCACCACAGCTCAAAGGCATCAATTCTGCTTCTATCATCCCTAGTCATTGTCCAGCTCTCTGATACATAGCACGAAATTGCGAAGATGATAGCCCAGATCCGGTGCACCTTAGTCTCCAGCCTGGCACCATTGCTCTTCAGTACTCTTGAGAGGTCCCTGACAGTTGACTTTCCCATTGCAATTTGACTTGATTTCCTGGCTGCTTGTTCCAAGAATGTTGACTTTGGAATGAAGCAAACTAAAACTGTTAACTATCTCAGTCTCTTCAATATCCATACTGATGCTGCCAATTTGCCCAGTGGTGAGAATCTTTGTTTTCTTGATGTTGGGCTTCAACTTATATTGAAGGCTGAAGTCCTTGACCTTCTGCAGCAAACACTTAGGTCCTCCTCAGTTTCAGCAAGCAGGTTTGTGTCATCTGCATAATGCAGGTTGTTGATGAGTCTTCCTTCAATACTCATGCCACATTTTTTCTCATAAAGCCCAGTTCCCAAGATAATCTGTTCTACATATAGATTGGAAAGGTATGAAGATAGGACACATCCCTGGCATATACCTTTCCCAATTTTGAACCATGCAGTGTCTCCTTGCTCTGTTCTGACGACTGCCTCTTGGTTCAAGTATAGGTTTTGCATAAGCACAATCAAATGTTCTGGGATTCCCATTCTTCTCAGAGGCAGCCACAGCTTCTTGTGATCCACACAGTCAAAAGCCTTTGCATTGTCAATGAAGCACAGGTAGACATTCCTCTGATACGCTCTACTTTTTGCAAAAATAATCTAACATTAGCTATTATATCCCTAGTACCACAATCTCTTCTAAACTCAGCCTGAACATCTGGCAGTTCACATGTTGTCCAGTAGTTTTTGGATAATTTTCAGCAGAATCTTGCTGGCCTGTGATATTAATGGTATTGCTTGATAATTTCTTCACTCTGTCAGGTCACCTGGCACTCCCAGATAAAATGGTTTTGGGACTGGGGGAGGAGACAAATTCGGAACCTTCCTCACCTTTCCACCTTGCTACAGGTACAGGGAACCAAAAAAAGGAGGGGGGGAGGCCTCCGCGGCCTGGCACTGTCAGATAAAACAGTTTGGGGTCCTCAGGCAGCCCTCGGGCCAAGAAAAAAAAATATTCACCAGTCTCAGGGGGCACATCGCTTAGTCCTGGGAAACAATCTTCTTGCATCAGCACCTTGCTGCAAATGGAAGAGAAGAGGTACTAAGCAAGAAGTCAGTCCTGGAGTAGAAGTTCAAGACAAAGAACTTTTTCTCAGAACTTTCTGAGAAAAGGAGCCATTCTTATACCTGGCAGTTGTACTTAGAGACTTTTAAATTGAAGAGATAAGAGCAGCTTCACACAAGACTGGCAGTAGCATGAGGTGTTCAGAATCACAGAAATCCTGAAGGGTGAGACTTAAGCCATCACATCAAGAGCTGGTCAAGGGGAGAGAGGTGTTGAATGGTTTAAATGGAAGTAGGAAGGGATGGTGTTGGAGTGGGGAAAGGGGTGGGTCATAATACACAGAAGCCAAATATAGACCAACAAAAAATTCAAAGCCATCATCATCAAGTCAATTCTGACTCGTAGTGAACATATAGGCCAGAGTAGAATGGCCCTATATTTTCTAAATCTGTAAATCTTCTATGGAAGACTATTACATCTTTTTCAAACTGGTGAGCAAGCCAAATGTTCAAACTGGTTAGCAGCTAAATGTTTAAATCACTGTGCTACTAGGAGTCCTCATCAGGCTAAAATCAATGTTTGACAGATAATCTCTCTTTATGAAATCTATAGGAGTGTACTTGTTTTCCTGTTAATGTAGGCTTTGTTTAATTACAAATTTTTAAGAGCTTGATTTGGGAGAAAGAGAGAAGACAACTTATCAATATAAATACTGAGACAAATGAAGTGACTATTACAGTTTTACAGATGTTAAAAGATAATAAGGGTTTTGGTATTTAAAAAAATCATATACCTTGTATTCTATACAACTATACAATGATGACATATAATGTGTTTCATTCATGCACTTCATGTTTTATACAGTCATCCATAAACTTTGTGTTTCATTCATGTATATTGTATCTTAGAGTCATTCATTTATTTTGCGTTTGATTTAATTACTATTGATCTATGCTTTTTATTAGCCCCTGTCATCAAGTCTCCACTGCAACTTGTCGCTTCTTTCACCCCTTGTCTGCCCAATAATCTCTGCTGACCTAGTAATTTTTCCTCTCTCTTCTTTCATTCCCCTTTCCCTTTCACCTTTTGAGCAGTTATACATTTTGTTCCTATTTTCTAATTACCATAGCCATATTGTACTTATGTCAGTTCTTCCCAGCTTGATTCTCCCTTGTCCTGGTCCTAGCATTGCACATTCTATTTCTGTTGTCCCACACCCCACCTCAGTTACCCTTCTATTTTTACAGTAGTGATCTTATGCACTATTGATCTTTTTGTGTTTGAGTTATTTCACTCAGAATAATGCCCTCTACTCTCTCCCATGTTATTTTATAAATACTTCATCTTCTTTAGGGTCACATGGTATTCCATTGTGTGAATGTATCACAGTTTCTCTATCCACTAATTCATTGATGGGAATTTAGGTTATTTCCATCTTCTTGTTATTATCAGAATTTTCTCTTTCGTGGTTTTAGAACTATGGTCCTATTAGTGGCTGTCAGCTGCAGATGACTCTCTGAGTTTCTTGGGACAGCCTACTTACTTTAGCTCATAGTTCTCTTCCTAACAACTTTAAAGCCAGCAATGGTGATCTGAGTCTCTTCATTTCAAATCTCTCTTGCCTCATATCATATCTCTAGAACTAATCCTTATGCTTCTACCTTTTACTTTTTAGAGCTTATGGAATTAGAGTTAGTCCTCAACGATAAGCCAGGATAATAATTATTTTAATGTTTGTAGCCTTAATTCCATTAGGGAAATTCCCTTTATCATGGAATCCGATATACACACAGGTTCCAAAAGTTCCATGGACATATTTGAAGTGGACATTATTCTTCTACTCTATTTTTTTTTAATTTATTATTTGTGTGTGTGTACTGTCGTATCAGATCTGACAGGTACAGGAGGAGATTGTCCCTCCCTCTCCAGCAGAGCATCTGGTGGATTGTTATTCTTCTCCTCTTACTGGCACTTGATAATAAAGAAAGACGCTCTGATGGTCTAGTGGTAAAGAATTGCACTGCCAACCAAAAGGCAAGCAGTTTAAATCTGCAGAAGAGAGATTTTCTTCCATGAACCATTTGAAAACCTTCTTAAGGGTTAGTTATGAGTTGGTTCTGACTTGATGATGCATAATAACAACAATAAAGAAAACTGCTGTAAAGCATGGCCCAAGCTGATACTAGCAATTTATTAAATCTTACCCATTTATCTAAAGTGCATATTCATCATTCAATAAAGATACAATAATAATTCAATAAAAACAAACAGAAAATAAACAACAACAATAACAAATAAACTACCGACATTGAGTCAATTCTGACTCACAACCACCCTCCACTGGTTTTCCAAGGCCATGAAATCTTCTCCCTCTGACTTGATCATGAATTCAAACCATCAAGCACTGGATTATGGCCAAATAGGCAATGCATTTTGTCAGCAGGACTCCTCAGTTGCTCCATAATCACATTCCAAAGGAACACATTTTATAGAAAACACTGTGTATTGCCATCAGATTCAAACGAAGAATAACTTCATATAAATGAAGCATGTAAACATGATAGACTAATCACATTGCTGGCTATGGCTGCATTGTCAGCCAGTATGACTCACTCATGCAATGGAAATGTGACTTATTATGGTTTAATTCCATATAATTATCAAAACTGAACAAGAAAGGGAGCCAACAAGAAGTTATGTGTGGATCTCCGGTTCTTGTTCATCCCGAAACAAATCTTCTAATTCTCTGTGGTATAGTTAAATAGCTCTATTGCTTCAAATGTCTGTCTATTTATGATTTACCCAGAATTTTCTCTCTTGTACTAGAAAACTCATTCATGATGTTCTCCATTAAGTTTGCCACATGCTCTCTATCTCTTCATCTCTCTGGGATATTTAACTCCTTTCAACATTTTAATTTCTCATATTGAATAAGCTACACTTGTAACAACAACAACAAAAATGCATTTTCTTTCAAGATTTATATTGTTTTAAATTTCTTTTTAACATCTAATTGGTACATGCTTCTGGAAACAAAAAGAATAAGAGGGTGTATACATAGTGACAAATATGGTGAGCTGAATGTGCACAATGGGGGGAGGGTTGTTCACCACAAGAACAATGGGCTTGGAGACTCAGTTATACTCTGCTGACCACTAGCTGAAACACTGCAGGTGTGCTACTTAAATTTTCTCATTCCGTTTTTACACACACACACACACACACACACACACACACACACAAACACATTTGGATATGGATACAGGAATAGAATACACTTCCTGGGAAATATGCCAATGGCAACTCTATGAACTTTGAGAAATGATGATAGTTATAGAAAGGCTTCAGATCTTTTGTTCCTAGGGTAGCTATGAGTCATATT
>NW_006399759.1:32029244-32062007 GCF_000299155.1 Elephantulus edwardii | reverse complement strand
CCTGAGAAGCATCTGGTGGGATTTGAACCATGTGTCTTTGAGATTTCGGTGTAGCTTCTGGTCACTGGGCCACCAAACCTCCTGAATTGAAGCTCAATGTGAAGATAATGAAGATTCTCACCACTGGCCAATTGGCAGTATCATGATGGTTGGTGAAGAGACTGAGATTGTAAACAGCTTTAGTTTGCTTGGCTCCACAATCAAAACTCTTGACAGCAGCAGCCAGGAAACTAAAAGATGTATTGTGTTAGGAAAGTCTGCTGTCAGAGACTTTTCCAAAGTACTCAAGAGCAATGATGGCAGTTTGGAGACTAACGTGCACCCAATACAGGTCTTGGTCTTTGCACTCACTTGCTATGCATCAGAGAGCTGGACAGTGACTAGGGATGATAGGAAGAGAATTGATGCCTTTGAGCTGTGGTGCCGGAGAAGGGTTTTGGATATATCATGGGCTGCTAAGAGAACAACCAGGTTCACCCTGGAGAGAGTTAAACCAGGTTGCTCTTTGGAGTTAAGGATTCTGAAGTTTCGTCTAACATACTTTGTACATGTTGAAAGGAGAGACCAGTCTTTGGAGAGGGACCTCATGCTTGGAATGGTGGAGGGCCAGAACAGGAGAGGAAGTTCCTCAATGACACAGATTGATCCAATGACTGGGGTAATTGGGGAAGATATGTCAGAGAAAATAAGACCGGCACAGGACAGAGCAGGGTTTAGGGATGTTGTACACAGGGTCACTGTGAGTTGCAGGTGACTCGATGGCACATAACAATGTTAATGTCAAAAGAAGATAAAAGGAATATACTGAGTCATTATAAAGAAAGGAATTGGCAGATATAGAAGAATTTAATGAAATAACATATGAGCAAGAGCATATGGTGATGAAGGAAGAAGTTCAAGCTGCTTTGAAGGAAATATCAAGAAATAAGGCCCCAGGAATAGATGGTATACCAATTGAAGTATTTCAGATAACAGATGTTGCCCTGGATGTGCTCACCAAGTTGTGCCAAGAAATCTGGAGAACAACCACTTGGCCAACTGACTGGAAGAGATCTATATTTGTTCCCATTCCAAAGAAAGGTGACCCAACTGAGTGTGGAAACTACAGAACGGTGTCATCGATTTCACATGCAAGCAAGATTCTGCTGAAGATCATCCAAAAACGATAAGAACAGCACATCAGCAGAGAATTGCCAGAAGTCCAGGCTGGGTTTAGAAGGGGTCGTGGTACTAGGGATACTGTTGCTGATGTTAGATGGATCTTGGCTGAAAGCAGAGAATACCAGAAGAATGTCTATCTGTGTTTCATTGATTATGCAAAGGCATTTGACTGTGTGGATCATAACAAACTGTGGCTGACTCTGAGAAGAATGGGAATCCCAGAACATTTAATTGTGCTAATGCGAAACCTATACTTGGACCAAGAGGCAGTAGTCAGAACAGAGCAGAGTAACACTGCATGGTTCAAAACTGGGAAGGGTGTACACCAGGGATGCATCCTGTCTCCATACCTTTTCAACATGTATGCAGAGCAGATTATCTGAGAGGCTGGGCTCTATGAGGAGAATTGTGGCATCAGAATTGGTGGAAGATCTATCAACAATCTGCGTTATGCAGATGACACAACCCTGCTTGCTGAAACTGAGGAGGACCTCATGCACTTGCTGCGAAGGGTCAAGGACTGCAGCCTTCAGTATGGACTGAGGCTCAATGTCAAGAAGACAAAGATTCTCACCACTGGACCTATGGCTGCATTGTCAGCCAGTATGACTCACTCATGCAATGGAAATGTGACTTATTATGGTTTAATTCCATATAATTATCAAAACTGAACAAGAAAGGGAGCCAACAAGAAGTTATGTGTGGATCTCCGGTTCTTGTTCATCCCGAAACAAATCTTCTAATTCTCTGTGGTATAGTTAAATAGCTCTATTGCTTCAAATGTCTGTCTATTTATGATTTACCCAGAATTTTCTCTCTTGTACTAGAAAACTCATTCATGATGTTCTCCATTAAGTTTGCCACATGCTCTCTATCTCTTCATCTCTCTGGGATATTTAACTCCTTTCAACATTTTAATTTCTCATATTGAATAAGCTACACTTGTAACAACAACAACAAACAACAATATATATATATATATATATATATATGTATATATGTATATATATATATAACTATATATATATAACTTAGGGGTATGACTTAGTGGTAAGGAGTTGTGCTGCCAACTCAAAGACATGCAGTTCAGTTGCTCTATGGGAGAAAGATGAATACTCTCCTCCCGTGTATTTTGTTGTTGTTGTTATGTGCCGTTGAGTTGCCTGCGACTCATAGCGACCCTATGTACAACAGCCCTAAACTCTGCTCTGTCCTGTGCCAAACTCACTGTCTCTGACACTCCCATCCCGATTACCCCAGTCACTGAATCAATCTACTTCATAGAGGGCCTTCCCTTCCTGCGCTGTCCCTCCACTCTCCCAAGCATAACCCATCTAATTTACTGCCTCTGAAAACCAGCTAGAGGGCCAGTTATGAGTTGGTTCTGACTTGACCCTACATAACAACACCATAATAATATACATAAAAAAGAAGAAGAAAACTATTTTCAAATACAGACTGCACATAATTTATGCACTGTGCTTAGCACAAAAGTTGCTGCATATTATTGCAGTCTCAGAAGGGCAGTTCTGACCTTTGGCAACTTCATGTTCTACAGAATGGAATTTTGCATCTGTTATTTATGTGGAGTGTTAGGTCTTTCCTTTGTGGTGCAATTGAGAAGGTTCAAACATCTATCCTTTAGTTTAGTTGTTATGTGCCACTGAGTTAGAATTGACCCATAGCTAACCCTCCAGTGGGTTTTCAGAGGTTTTAAACTGCATGGATGGAGATTGCCCATCTTTTTCCCTCAAAGTGGATTCTAAGTACATGCCTTTGAATTGGCAACACAACTCCTTACTACATAACATGGACTTCCAAGAAAATAAATAGGTCCATCTTGGAGAGGGTGAAACCAAGTTTTTCGTTGGAGGATAAGATTTTGAAGTTCTGTCTAACATACTTTGGGCAGAGGGCCAGGAGAGACCGGTCCTTGGAGAAGGACATCATTCTCAGAAGGGTGAAGAGAAAATTCAGGACAGGAAGACCCCGAATATGATGGATTGATACAGTGACTGGGGCAGTGGGGTTGGTGTGTCTGAATTAGTGAGACTGGCTCGGGACAGGACAGGATTCAGAGCTTCTGTACATAGAGTTGCTGTAGGTAACAGGCAACTGGACTACAGATAATGAGAGTTCCAAGCAGAAACTGTGTGTGGTATCCAGTGACCTCTGGATCCTAACAAATGGACATTACTGAAATTTGACATTAGCAGAAATGTCATAGTTTCATTTTATGAAGCAATCTCTTTATTAATGAATAGATCATGCTAAAATTCTTTTTCACATAAAAGGATAAATTAGTTAGCTTTATTCTTTCACTTATGTGAAGAAGTTTTAAACACACCTCTTCTAAGAGATAATTGATGGAAAAAATATTGTGAGGTCTGAAGATTTTATTTTCATTGAGGGCTTGATTTATAAACATTCTCCAGACAATGTCTAAACTTCTGTATGATAAAGCCTGCCTTTGTTGGTTGCCTTGGAGCTCATGCTGACTCTTGTTGAACCCACTGAGAAAAATAGATTCACTCAGTAGGATTTTCAAGGTTGTGACCTTTTCAACAGTGGACCCTCAACCTTGGTTTGCAAAACACCTCTGGAACTATTTGATATGCAAACCTTCTGGGTAGTAGTAGTTCAGTGTTAAACAATTTGTGTCACTCTATTCATGCTCTATGCTTCAATTAGCTTGTTTGATTAGAACTGATGGGCTTTCTGACATCATCCACAAACTACTGAATCATAATCACCAAATAACCTTGAGAATGATCATGAAACATCTATTTTTAAGTTGTCCATTTTCTATTTAAGCAGAAAGTGTATAAAGATACCACATAATTAATGTTGTTAAGTACTTCCAGTTGTTATTACTCATAGTGACTTTATGCATAACAAGGAAATAACTTTCAACACCTATTGATCCAATCATGTGAGTTTTTGCTTTCTTGATGATAAATTGCAATCCATGTTGAAGCCCAATGTTTCTTGTTGTTGTTGTTATTGTTGTTATGTGCTGTCGAGTCGTTTGCGACCCATAGCGACCCTATGTACAACAGCCCTAAACCCTGCTCTATCCTGTGCCAATCACACTTCCTCTGACACACCCATCCCAATTACCACAGTCACTGAATCAATTCACCTCACAGAGGGTCTTCCCCTCCTGCACTGTCCCTCCACCTTACCAAGCATGATGTCTCTCTCTAAGGACCTGTCTCTCTTTACAACATATCCAAAGCATGTCAGACGAAGGCCCAGAATCCTTGCCTCCAAGGAGTAGCCTGGTTTAACCCTCTCCAATATGAATTTGTTTGTTTTCTTGGCAGTCCATGGTACATTCAATACTCTTCTCCAGCACCACAGCTCAAAGGCATCAATTCTCCTGTCTTCCCTAGTCATTGTCCAACTCTCTGATGCATAACAAGTGATTGCAAAGACCATGGCCTGTATCAGGTGCACCTTAGTGCTTCTCGGATAATCTGCTCTGATACAGGTTGAAAAGGTATGGAGGTAGGACACATTCCTGGTGTACACCCTTCCCAATTTTGGACCATGAAGTGTTACCTTGCTCTGTTCTAACGACTGCGTCTTGTTCCAAGTGTAGGTTTCGCATTAGCACGATCAAGTGTTCTGGGATTCCCATTCTTCTCAGAATCAGCCACAGTTTGTTATGATCCACACAGTCAAATGCCTTTGCATAATCTATGAAACACGGATAGACATTCTTCTGGTATTCCCTGCTTTCAGCTAAGATCCATCTAACATCAGCTACAATGTCCCTAGTACCATGACCCCTTCTAAACCCAGCCTGGACTTCTGGCAGTTCTCTGTTGATGTACTGTTCCAGTCGTTTTTGGATAAACTTCAGTAGAATGTTGCTTGCATGTGAAATCAATGACACCGTTCTGTAGTTTCCACACTCAGTTGGGTCACCCTCTTTGGGATGGGAACAAATATAGATCTCTTCCAGTCAGTTGGCCAAGTGGTTGTTCTCCAGATTTCTTGGCACATCTTGGTGAGCACATCCAGGGCAGCATCTGTTAGCTGCAATATGTCAATTGGTATATCATCTATTCCTGGGGCTTTATTTTTTGCTATTTCCTTCAAAGCAGCTTGAACTTCTTCCTTCATCACCATAGGCTCTTGCTCAAGAGGAAAGCTAAGCAGGGGTGAGATGGTAAGGAAGAAAATGTGCAAATAGTTATTTATATAAATATCTGTTTATTGTGATTTTAATGAAAGTTTACAAGAAACTTGGATTTCCATTTATTGTTTTTTGCACATTTTCTTCCTTACCGTCTCACCCCTGCTTAGCTTTCCTCTTAAAAAAATTTATTCATAGTTGCAAAATTTCCTCCCGCTTCGACCACAGTCCTTTTTGTTATACATTTCTTATCCTGGATGTAATAATGCCTAATTATATATTCATTTGAAACAGTTCTTTCCTTCATCTGTTCCAATGCACTTTCCATTATTTGTCCCCTCCTTTCTTAGTTTTCCACAAACCCCCATGCAGTCCTGTTTTATAACAGTGGCATTATACAGAATTTGTCTTTAATGACTGAGATATTTCACTCACCATAACGTCTTCCAGTGTCATACATTTTATATAATACTCTATGAGTTTCTTGTTTTTCAGTGCTACATAGTATTCAATTATGTGAATATACCATAGCTTCTCTAACCATTCATTTGTTATGGTATGTGGGTTGCTTCTATCTCTTTGCTACTGTGAACAACACAGCAATCAACATGGGTGTGCATATATCTGTTTGGGTGGAAGTACAACTTTCTCTAGGGTATATTCTCAGTAGTGGAATTGCTGAGTCAAATGACATAGCTTCATGACTTTCATTTACTGAAAATATCCCAAGAAATGCTTGATTGTATTTCTTAATTTTGTTATTTGTATTATTAGCTGTGTTCACACAAAACTTACACACATATCAAGATGTAGTTGTCCAAAAAGAAGAAGAGAACTCTGCATGGTTTAAAACCAAGAAATTGTGTGTCACGCTTGTATCCTTTCCTCATACCTATTTCCTCATACCTAGTATAATAAGCAAATAATTCTAAAATATGGACTATCTGGATAACAATGTGGTATCAGAATTGTAGGATGACTCATAGACAACCTGCATTATGCAGATAATACCTTGCTTTCAAAAAGTGAGGAGGATTTGAAGCATTTGCTAACTATAATCAAAGACTATGCCTTCAGCATCAAGAAAACAAAATTTCTTACCACAGGGCATCAATATCATGATAAGTGAAGAAAAGGTTGAATTTGTCAATAAGTTAATTTTACTTGGTTTCACATTCAACATCCACAGTACCAGCAGGTAAGAAATGAAAAGATGTGTTGCATTAGGGAAATCTGTTATCAAGGACCTCTCCAAATGCTAAAGAACAAAGACATATCAATTTAAAGACTCAGATGTACCTGATTAAAGCCATGATATTTTCACTTGCTTTCTATGCATCTTAAAGGTGGACAATGTATAACAAAGATAAAAAGAATTGATGGCTTTGAATTGTGGGATTGACAGAGTTTTGAGTATATTATGAACTGCAAAAAGAATAAAAAAGAAAGAGCCTTGGTTTTTGTTTGTTTGCTTTCTGGGTTTTTGTTTTTGTTTTTTAAGACTTCATACTGGGAAAGACAACAGAGGGTTGGCAAAATAAAGGAAGACTTTCAATGAGATGGCTTGATAAAATGACTACTATAATATGCCTGAGCATGATGAGATAGTGAGAATGACACAGGATAGGACAAGATTCAGATCTACTTTTCGTAACATCACAAGAGTCCTAATGTCCTCCATAGCACCTAACAACAACAGTTTGCAGTTCCAACAACTAATCATTGCATTGATTATTTTGTTTACCAAGTTTTATTTCTATATTTTATGTTGTTTCTTTAGGTTAGTAAAATATTTTCAAACCAAATTATTAGTATTTTAAAGTATGTGAACTTGAAAGGAAATGTCCAAATACCTAAAAGTTTACTATAGAAAGAAGTTTATAATCTAAATATGCAAATATCCTTTTTTACTTCATAAATATATTTTATGTTTAATAATGGCAGTATTAATGATAATTATGAAATCTCCCTCCTAATCATGTGGCTCTTTTGACAGCAGTTTTTGCAGCATTTTAAAAGTTCTTGACTATGAAAATACTGATGTGGTAATTCTGGAATCAACTTCACAGAAAACCAAACATACGGAAAGGATAAGATTTTTTTTCTTTTGTAATCTTCCTGAGGACAGAGTTCATACTAAAGAGAGGCTATTACAAGACTGTTAATTTACTCATTGTAAAGAAGAGAATTTCAAAATGTTATGTATATGACATTTTTATATGCAAACCAATATAAAGTTTTTTTAAAAAAGGAAAGAAAAGAATGTGCCAATGGTTTTTGACTCAACCACAGGCAATTAGTTGATTAATAAACTTGGGCTGTTGTTTTTGTTAAGTGGCATCGAGTCATATGCAACTCACAGCTACCCTAAAAATGAAAGATCTGAACACTTGTATAACATTTATGGTTTCTCCAAGTTCATAGAGTTTCTTCTGGATGCAAGCTATTTCAAAAATGGATGCCACTCCTGCTTCCAAGCTTGTTTTAATCAGGCAGCTCCACCAAACACTGTTCACCATGGGTAACCATTAACACATTTGACACCACATCAGTATCACAGTGTTCAGCTTCACAGCAACCACAAGTTACCGCTGTATGGCAAATGGACACACCAGAGCTATACGACCTAGAAGAATGTTTAAAAAAAAAAAGAAATGAAAAACAGGCCTGAGGGCCACGAATTAAAAGTCACCCACCTTTGGCTTGGTAGCATCACTTTCTGTCCCTAGGCCAACTGATCTCTCTCTATGTTGATGTTATTGTTGTTGAGGGCCATTGAATCATAGGTGACTCATAGCAACCCTATGAAGTCCTCAACACTTGTGTGACTTTCGTCCTTTCTCCAATTTAATAGAGTTTCCGGAGGCAAGCTACTCTGGAAGTGGATGCCACTCCTGCTTCAAAGCTTGTTTTAACCTGTGAGCTCCACCAAACACTGTCCACCATGGGTAACCATTATCACATTTGACACATCAGTGTCACAGCATTCAGTTACCATGAGTTACATCTGTACAGCAAATGGACAGACCAGTGCTATATTACCTAGTGTCACATCAGTGTCACAATGTTCAGTAACCATGAGTGACCTCTGTACAGCAAATAGACCAGTTTTATACAACCTAGAAGTATGTTGACCAAAATCAATTAAAACCAGTCCATCAGGCCTTGAGGGCCCCACCAAATTTAGGAACCACAGCATGATTCAAATTCCATGAGCTCTGTCATTCCACATTTCTCGATAATCAAGCATCCTCATTTGCTCTCATCACCCCAAAAATGCGCATCTGGAAGCATTCCACCACTTCAACTCCTCCTATTCTGATGCCACATGTTTCTTCATATAGTTTAACTTCTTGGATGATTTGTTCAGCGTATAGACTGAATATACTTGAGGGAAGGATACATATATAAACAAAAGATGAAGAGAGGCCTGAAACCTTTCTATGACTACCATCATTTCTCCAAGGTTACAGACTTTCCAGAGGCATATAGCTTAGGAAGTGGATACCAGCCCTGCTTTCAAACCTGAATCAATCTGGGAGCTCCAACAAACACTGCCCATGATGGGTGGTCAATTATGGTATCTGACACATTTTTGACCCAGTTGTCCATCATCACATTAACTCTATATTATTTCAGTAGGACAAATAGACATACCTCAGTTGTACCACTTGAAAGAGTGAGAGTGTTCATCTAAAATCAATTAACATTGGCCCAAGAGCCACAGGCCAGAGGGCTCCACAGGACTTTATAATTCCTGCACGCAGGCCCAAATGCCAGTGGATTGTAGGCCAGAGACCCCCAATTCATCTGACAAGTCCCATCTGCTGACACCCATCTGGGATGAAAAGAAAAAGAAAAGAACCCCAAGCGTTCCATACGTGCTCATCCTCAAGATGTGAGAGGCCATCCTAAGATCTAGCATAAAACAATTCACAGTACACTAGCCCTCAGCCCGCCAGTGTGGGCAAGAATTTCAGCATTTTCTATTTCCCGAACACCCAAACGCTGGTGGACTGTGGGCAAGAGACTCCTATTCATCTGGCAAGTTCCATCTACTGACACACACCTGGGATGAAAAGAAAGCCATAAGACCCCCAAGTGTTCCATACGTTTCCCTCCTCAAGAATTGAGATGAATATTTCTTTTGAAATTACAGCCAAAAAAAATTATTATAATCCAGACAGTTGAGCATTTCTCAAGTTGAAAAAACTGAAGAACACGTTAAAGCTGTGAGTTGCCATACTGAAGGATTTTGTGGGCAAAATCTTGAATGATAGGTAGTGGGCAGAGATCAATGGAGACTAATTATATAAGGCACAATGTATAGGAATTATCATTTGAAACAATGTGAAACAATTAAGTAAAATCTATATGAATTAAAAAAAAGAAGATGGAAAGAATATACTAAAAAGAATTAGTTGACATGGAACCATTTGAGAAAGTAGTATATGAACAAGAGCAAATGGAAAGGAAGAAAGAAGTTCAAGTTCTATTTAAATCATTGGGAAAACCTAGAAAGCCCAGGGAGTTGATAGAATATCAATTGATTTGTTTTAACAAATAGATGCAGGCAGGCTGTGCCAAGAAATTTGGAAGGCAGCTACCTGGCCAAGTAACTGCAAGAGATCTATATTTGCTTCCATACTATAAAAAGCAGTCCGATAGACTATGGACATTTTGAATAAATAATAGTATTAATAACATATGCAAGTATTATTTAAAAATTGTTAGAACACTACATTGACAGCAAATTTCCAGGGACTGAAGTTGGATTTAGAAGAGACCATGGCACAAGGGATGTCATTACTGATGTCAGATAGATCTTGGTTCGAAGTAAACAATACCAAAAGAATGGGTATTTATGCTTTATTTACTATGCAAAGGTAGTAGATTATCCGGGAGGCTTGGCTCTATGAGGAGAAATGTGGGGTCAAGACTGATGGATAATCTATCAACAATTTGTGTTATGCAGATGACACAACTCTGCTTGCTGAAACTGAGGAGGACCTGAAGCACTTGCTGCAGAGGGTCAAGGACTGCAGCCTCCAATATGGACTGAGGCTCAATGTCAAGAAGACAAAGATTCTCACCACTGGGCCAATTCGCAGCATCAGGATGGATGGTGAAGAGATTGAGATTGTACACAGCTTTAGTTTGCTTGGCTCCACAGTCAACACTCTTGACACCAGTAGGCAGGAAATTATAAGGCGTATTGCCATGGGAAAGTCTGCTGTTAGGGACCTCTCCAAAGTACTGAAGAGCAATGGTGTCTCTCTGGAGACCAAGGTGAGTCTGATACAGGCCATGATCTTTGCTATCACGTGTTATGCATCAGAGTGTTGGACAATGACTAAGGAGGATAGAAGGAGAATTGATGCCTTTGAGCTGTGGTGCTGGAGAAGAGTATTGAGTGTACCATGGACTGCTAGGAAAACAAACAGATTTGTCCTGGAAAGGGTTAAACCTGGTGGCCTCTTGGAGGCAAGGATTCTGAGGCTCCGTCTAACATTCTTTGCACATGTTGTAAGGAGAGACAGGTCCTTGGAGAAGGACATCATGCTTGGCAGGGTGGAGGGACAGCGCAGGAGAGGAAGGCTCTCTATGAGGTGGATTGTTTCAGTGACTCGGGTAATTGGGATGAGAGTGTCAGAGACAGCGCAATTGGCACAGGACAGAGCAGAGTTTAGGGTTGTTGTACATAGGGTCACTATGAGTCGCAAGTGACTCGACGGCACATAACAACAACAACAACAACACTACGCAAAGACATTTGATTTGATGGATCATAACAAATTAAGGCTACAATTGAGAAGAATGGGAATCCCAGAGCAATTAATTTTACTCATACTAAACATATACCTAGGCCAAGGAGCAGTTATCTGAACAGAACAAAGTAATACTGCATAACTTAAAATGAGGACAGATGCATATCAGTGTTGTATTCTATCTCCATATCTAATTAATCTTTATGCTAAGCAAATAATTTAAGAAGTTGGATTATATGAAGAATTTGGCATGAGGATTAGAAGATTTATCAACAACCTGTTTTATGCAGATTGTTGAATTATGCACAACTTTGTTTTCTGGAAGTGAAGAGGACTTTAAAAACTTTCTACATAAGGTCAAAGACTAAGGCCTTCAATATATTTCAACATTAAGAAAAAAAAAAATAAATCTTTACCACTTGACCAATAGGCAGGATCGTGATAAATGGAGAAAGGATGGAAGTTGTCAACAATTTCATCTTATTTCGATCTACAACTAAAACCCTTGGTACAAGTAGTCAAGAAATAAAAAAATGTGTGACATTCAGAAAGTCTGCTGTCAAGAATCTCTCCAAAGTGCTAAAGAATAATGATGCCAGTTTAAAGGCTAAAGTTCACTCACCTGATCCAAACTATGGTATTTTCAGTTATTTGCAATGTAACTGAAAGTTTGAAAATAACCAAGAATTACAGAAGAAGAATCAATGTACTTGAGTTGTGCTGTTGAAGAAGAGTATTGCATATCATATCCCATAGACTGCCAAAAGAACAAACAAGTCTGTCTTGGAAAAAGTGTAAACCGGTTGCTCCATAGAGGCAAGGATATTTCAATTTCATCTCACATTCTTTGGGCCTGTTGTTAGGAAGGGCCAGGCCTTAGAAAAAGACATGATGCTTGAAAAGGTAGAGGGTTAGTTAAAGTAAAGAAGACCTTCTACAAGAATGGGCTCAAGTACATATCATAGATGATGAAGATGGTGCAGGATAGAGAAAGGTTCAGATCTATTCTTCACAGGATCATTTTAAGTCACAGACAACTAAATAACATCTAAAACCAACAATTCAGATTGGGTAGTATAACTAGATGTAATCTAAAGTTACTTCCTGATCCCAAAACTCTGATTCCACAAGACACTCATACCATCCTTTTAGTCTTGCATCTTGTTATTGTCATTGAGTGTCGTCGCGTCCGTTGGCGACTCATAGTGACCCTATGAAGGAAAGTCCTCAACACCTGTGTGACTTTCATCCTTTCCCCAGGTTCGTAGGGTTTCTGGAGGCAAGCTATTTACGGAAGTGGATGCTACTCCTGCTTCCAAGCTTGGTTTTTTTTTGTGTGTGTGTGTGTGTCTTTTTATTAAATTTTATTAGTTTTAATGAACATTTACAGAGATTTTGGGTTTTCATTCATTCATTGTTGCACTGTTTTCTCCACCCTCATCCCCAGTTCGTTATTCTTCCCCCCACCCAATGTCTGTTTTAATTGTCCAATTGCCACAGTGCTTGTCAAAGCCAGTTCTGATCAATCTCCTTTGTCAGTGTGTCCCTTGCCATTCCCTATCACTCCTCCCTGAGAGAGACTTCACCCTGATTCATAAGGAAAAGGGGATGGCGTATTCTCTAAGCTACTTCCTGCTGAAAAGGGACACTGTGGGTTTCAGGGTGAATGTCTTCTCTCACTACTCCAAAGGGCCCCCTTGGCAGTAGGAAACAAATAGACTACTATGGAGATTGATTTTGGAATTTAGATGGACTGTTATCAATTGTGCTTAGCCGTACATGCTCATATCCTTGAAGATGTATCATGGAAGTGTTTAGAAGCTTAGAAGATACAAATTTAACAAGTTAAAAGTGCATGAGTTAAAAAATTGAAAAGCAATAATATTCTGAGTAGAGGTTCTAATAGTGGCACAAATCGGGGAGTGGCACCAAACACTCTCCACCATAGGTAATCATTCTCGCATTTGACACATCAGTGTCACAGTGTTCAGCTTCGCAGAGACCACAAGTTACCTCTGTACGGCAAGTGGACACACCGGGGCTATACGACCTAGAAGAATGTTGCACCAAAAACAATTAAAGACAGGCCTTAGGGCCGCGGAGTAGAGTCACCCACCTTTGGCTTGATAGCATCACTTTCGGTCCACTAGGCCAACTGGTCTCTCTCTATGTTGCATCTAAGTAGTATATGTAAATAATCAGAAAATATTGTATTTCTAAAAAATCATTAATTGAGTTTCAATCAACTATTTTGACATCCTCAATTAATATTCTGAACTTTTGGTGGCTCTGTCTAAAGTATATTATGCAGATAACCCAAGGCCCAGTATCTATGGAAGTTCAAATTTTTCAATGAATCCTCAAGGAAAAATTGGACTGCTTGCTCCCATTAAGATTTGCTGCTTTGCGTACCTGATGGAGGATCACTATGCTCTGGAAACAACTCCAGGGCAGTGTGTTTCAAATTGTTTTATTCAATAACCTGGGGACTAATTTGACATTAAAATTAAGCTAAAAGTCAAATTAAGCCAATCCAAAGGTTGAAGTTTGAATTCACTACTCACTCTTTGAATAGTCTCCTTCCATTTAAGATTTACACTCTGAAAACCTAATATAGGCTTGCTATAAGATGGCACTGACTTGAAAACAGTTTTTATTTTTATTTTAGCATTCAAGAACTAGAAGTAACAGCAGTACTTGAGGTTCATTTGTTGTTTTTTTTTTTTTGTTGTTGTTGTTGTTGTTTTTTTTCTTTTTTTTGTATCTGAAGTTTAACATGTTTCCTACTTGGGTTTCTTCATTACTTCATGTTGGGCATGTCAATATTGGAAGCCAAAGAACAAACAGAAAATAGAAAGTTTGATAAGAGCTAGGATTGGAAAGACAAAGTGATTTGGGGAGCTTAAGGAAGGATCATTGAAACAAAACAAGGTATGTCGAATATACTTATTGATCATGGAATTAACTGTCTTCACTTATTCTTTTGGACTTTTCCTTCACAATTTTATCCAAGCAGGTTCTGGACTCTAATCACAGAACATATCCACAAAGGAATATTGGATAGTTGTCTCAAAAATGGGAAAATTTTCTAGAAACTGAAAATTTTTTATTAAGAGATATTTCTCACTTAGGAAAAACTCAAGAGTTTTTTGATAATATTTTAAGAGAGAAAAAAGAGCAAGAACTAAGGCATTTCCATTCTCAGGAGGAAAATTTAATAATAATCACTGAAGAAAATTTTAAGGAGTAGGACTTTTCAGACATGGAATTGTATCCCTTCAGAGTCAATGAGATTTAAGTAAATGTTTCAACTAAATTTAAATATACTAATTTTTGTGAGACTAAGTAGTAGAAACAGGTACATTGGAACCAACATATTTTGTAATAAGTAAGATGGGTTATGGGGGTAGGTGTGTCAGAGACAATAAATTGGAACAGGATAGAGCAGGGGTCTGAGCTGTTGTACATAGGGTTGCAAAGAGTTGCAAGCAACTCAATAACACATAACAAGAAAGATAACAAGATGGAAGGTAAATAGAAAGCTCTGGAAATGTACCTTGTGAAATACCAAGCCAGGGCAGGCTAATAGTAATGTGACCCACAAGTATAAACATTGTGTCAGATAGATTACAGGAATGAACTAGAATAACTTTTCTGAAACAAAATTTCAAAAGTGAGAACCATCCTTACATTCTCCCAGAACACATTTTCAAGTCTATTTGCCTGTCCTCTCTGCGCTCAGTAAAAGAAACTCATGTAGTGTAAGTATGTTTAGCAACTGGGCCTGTTCCCAGGTTGTGAGATGTTTAGCAAAAATCCAGAGTTATTATTAGATCTAAATGGAGGCTTTTGTCAAAAGGCCTCTTGAACTGTTAGGAAATCAGAGTGCAAATTGATAATGACACACAACACGTCCCTGGCCTGGCAGCTCCCTGAAGGCTGCTGAGACACCCCAGAAAGAACTCACATGGCCTCACGCCAACAGCATGTTGCTCAACACTTGTCCTTCTCCTAAGTCAGCTTGACAACTGCATTCTTCTCTTCCTTATAAGAGGCAAAACGAGATGGATTAAAGAGGATGTTTGAACTGAGACTATTAATTTCCTTGCAGTGTGTATTCAAGTCAGAGGCCTTTAAAAGAAGCTTTTGTGGTTTCATAAAATTACAACTTTGGCTATTCGGCTGCCTTTTTGAAAGCACAAATTTTGGCTTCTAAAGAAAACGTATTTCATATGAAGAAAAGGAAAGAACTGAATATGTAGTTATCTTAAATATATTCATTTTATATAATAGTTCTGTTACGCAAAGAAACAATTACAGTATTAACTACTTATTAATAAAATAAATCATAAAACAAAATATTCATGAAATTTATAGGGTTTTTTCATTTTCTAAAATTTGTTTGAAAAAAAAATATGAATCAAGGGATTCTCAGTATGTCGCCCCTCCCCAATGCCCCCAGTTTCTGAATGTTTTAAAATTCTTGGTTAAGAACTCAGGTTTAAAAATAAATGGCCCTCCTTTTTATAGTCATTACAATACTTTTTCATCTCCATGGTTAAGACAAGAGAGCATCCATGAGTTAAGATGGTAATTACTGAGTTGTTTAGACCAACTTTTGGTTGGTTTGATCTGATAAAAAATGAGCAAAATTTAGCCAGCAATTAAGAATGGCAACTTGGGTTTCTGGATTGTGATCACATTCCCAGCAAATGAATTTGAGACACCTGAGGGCACTCTGAGGTTTTAAAGGAACCAATACTAGCTGCCCAAAAGTCTGGGCTCTTTTCCAGGGACTGTGTGACTTTAATCAAGCACTATTCCCCATTGGGCTCTCTCTTCTTTTACTGAGATCAGTGTTCTCAATTATGGCTGTGCATTGGCACCAAAAGTGAAGATTTTTAAAATACTCATTACCAGGTCCCAAATACAAACAGTTAACTCAGTATATCTAGAGTATATGAGGATGGCAAAGGATAGGACAGGATTCAGATCCGTTGTTCATAGGGTCACTATGAATAGTACTCTGCTCAACAGCACCTAACAACTTAGATAAAAATAAGTAATATGTATCAACTACAAGTTCAGTCCATCTGTGTAATTTTATACAATTCTCCAGTAAAATATGTTACTGCCTTTGAGTCACTTCCAACTTATAGTGAGTTCCTTCAATAGAGAATAGAACCACTCTATAGCTTCCAAGACTGTACTCTTTACGGGAACAGATCATCAAATCTTTTGCTCACAAAGAAGCAAGTCTACATAGCCTACATGTGAAAAAGTAAGTAGGTTTGAACTATCTATGCTTCGATTAGCAAATCAATGTTGAATTGTTGCACCGCTACAACATGCTCTGTACTAGCAATTCTCACCCTTTAATGTGATAGGAATGACCTGCATTTCTAACAAAGCCCTAAGATGTGTTTATGTCTGCTGCACTTTGAGGAGGCAACCAACTATTGAACCTATGAGCATATAATATAAATATAAGTATGCAGAATCTCAGGTCTTATGTCTCAGAACTGTTGAATCAGAATCTGTACTTCTTTAAAAATTGTGAGGTAATTTCTCATACATGTAAGTATATAACGTATTTATCTACATGAGCTATAGGAAGGTAGATCCTGATTTTAAGTTGTAAGACCCTTTAATGTAGGTTTCCCCTGACTTCTATCATATTTTCTTGAAGTTTCCCTTTGTATACCCAATAATTCTTCATGCTTGCAAATGTATGTCTTTATGTGTCTTGTTTTACTTGACTTTGTGTGTGTCATGGAGAGAATTGTTTCCTTTATATTGAACAGCTAATTCCCTTTACCTGAGTATATATTATTCATCTTTCAGGACTTTGGATCTAAATCCTCTAAAGAAGGTATATGTAGTCATTCCAGATATCCTTAGTCCCTGTGTGTTTCTGCACTGTGTATCTTCTATTGTTGTCTACCATCAAGTTGGAACTGACCCATAGTTGACCCTCTGTTGGATTTTCAAAGCCAGTTAATCACATAGGAAGAGATTGCCTGTCCCTCTCTTGCAGAGCAGCTGGTGAATTTGAAATGTATGCCTTTGGGATTATAGTACAGCTTCTTGCCACCAGGCCACCAGAGCTCACCCTCTATATGAATTAAAATGATCATAAATGTTTTCCAACCTATCAATACAAGTAATTCTATAAAACCAAGAACATATTCTAGTCAAGTTTCTATCTCCCTTGTCGTTGCTAGGCAATGTTAAGTCAAGTATGATTCATAGTGATCCTATGAGTTAGAACAACAGCCCTGAACCCTATTCTATCTGGTTCCATGTTCATCACCTCATACAGAATGGAGCCCAGTACTATAGTCATTGTGTCAATTCATCTCATTGAGGGTTGTCCTCTCTTTCATCAATCCTACACCTTTTCAAGTATGATATCACTATCTAAACAACATGATCAAAATGTGTGAGAGGAAATCTTGTCATCCTTGCCTCTAAGGAGCAGTCTGGCTGCTCTGTTTCCACAACATAACTCTTTGTTCTTTTAGCGGTCCATGGAAGATTCAGCATACTTTTCCAACATCACAACTCAAAAGCCTCAATTATTCTTCTGTTGTCTTAATATATTTATCTCCAAACTTATCAAGATTTCTGGTACATGGCACATAATTCTACTTCCCAACAGAGCCTCTAAAGAATACAGAGAACTCAGTAAGCCATTCACATGCATCCTAACAACAGATAAATAAAAGACATGTAGCCGTAATGGGTAGATTTCCTATTAACAGCATGACACTGTTCTCACTTGTGTCCTAAGAAAACGTTAGGACGTGTAAGCTTTTGAAGGCTCCATATTCCCAGAATAAATCTTCTTTGGTGGGTTATTCTCAGTAATGGTAAATTGCAATTATTGTTCTGTGCCTTCTAATTAACTACAGCTATTAGGAATTCTATAGATCAAAGTGGAACTGTCCTACGGGACTTCCAAGGAAGACTACAATCTTTTCAAGAGAAGATTGCAAGATCTTATCTTTTAAGGGATGACTGGTGGGTCCAAATCACCAATATTTTTGGTTAACAGTCTGGTTAGCACTTAACCATTACATAACCAGAACTCCTTAGTAATAGAGCTTGAAATAAAGGCATCCACTTACTTGAGTTCTGTGCTGCTTATATTTTTGATGTTAATCAAAGCTGAAGCTGCTTCCCAAATGCCAAAGGGAAGAAAGACGAAACAGATCATTTTCATTCGTCTGGTGTTCTCTTAGCTGTTTCCCAGGCTGACTGAGAACAATTTGCATCCTGTCCAGGCCCCATAATTTCTGGTTGTTAAAGAAAGACACATGGGTATTGCCAAAGCTTCATAAGACCTATACTCAGTGTAGTGTGACTTGAAGGATGTGGTACTTGTGGGAGGGCAATTTACTTTGATTTTCTTCCTGTAGCCCACACAGGAAGCTTCCTAGGCAAAGGCAGAGAATTAAGCCTAGTTAGTTTTCAATTTAATTTTGGATTCAAAATACGTATGTACATTTAATTCAATGCATATCTATGAGTTGTCCCCTGTGTGCTAAGATACTGTGCTCTAAGTGAGTTTTCTGTTGTGTATGGTAGAGTCAGAACCAACCAATAGCTGACCCTCCAGAGGGTTTTCCAAGGGAATAAATCACATGCGAGGAGATTGCCCAACCTTCTCCCACACAGCAGCTGATGGCATCAAACCCCATGCCTTCAGGATTGCAGTGTACTTTCTTGCCACTAGGACACTTGAGCTCACTTGAATTTAATAAGTCATAGTTTCTATCCTTTAAGAACCTCCAAACTGTGGTCAGGGAAGGGCATTTGACTAAGTACTGATGCTTATAAGGTCCACAAAGAAGAAATTTGAATATGTGGAGCATAAAGTGTTATTCAAAAGAATAAGATGTTATAAGAACGCAGAAGAAAAAGCAGTCAATTCTATTTAAACAAAACAAAACAAAACAAAACAACACAACAAACCAGACTTCTTAAAACAACCACAGCTAGTATGTGCCTAGCCAAAGCTGGAAACTTTGGGCATGAACTACTCTCAAAACACAAACCAGAGTGACCAGAGAAAGTTGAGAAATGCAATATTTGTACATTATCTTTAGAATTGTCTGAGACAGGGGTTAAGATTTATTCATTGAACATGATTTGACTTTCCATCTGACAAGACTCTAGTTGTTGTTAGGTTCCATGAAGTTAAGTGTGACTCATAACAACTCTGAACCACAGATTTTAACCATGTCCTTTTCAGTGCCATTCTCACTATTTCTGATACACTTGAGCCCATTAGAGCAGTTATTACATCAGTCTATCTTGTTGGGGTTCTTCCTTTCTTTTGCTGACACTCCACCTTCACAAGCATGGAATAGGCTCTCCCAGAAACATGTTCACATTATGAGAGAATAAACTTTGCCATCTTTGTCTCCAAGGAGCAGTTTGGCTGTATCTTTTCCAAGGGATATCTGTTTGTTCTTTTGTCAGTCTATGGGGTGTTCAATACTTATCTCCAATACCACAGTACAAGGGCATACATTCTTATTTTGCCATCCTTACGCATTGTTGACCATCCAGATGCATAATAAGTGATTAGAAAGACCATGGTCTGAGTCAGATATTCTTAGTTTTCAAACTGACATCATTGCTCTTTGGTATTTTAGAGAGAACCCTAACAGCTGACTTGCAGAACTCTATGGACACCACTAAATTAGATTGTGGTGTTGTTGTTGTTGTTGTTGTTGTCATGTGCTATCAAACTGCCCATGACACATAGCAACCGTACATGCAATTGTTCTGAGCCTTGGCCTATTCTGAGCCAGTCTCACTGACTCTGAAATACCTAATCTCATTGCCTCAGTTACCATGTCACTCCATCTCATCTAGGATCTTATTCTTCTCTCCTGTCCTTCCACCCTTTCAAGTATGATGTCATTGTCGAAAGACTGGTCCCTCCTGACCATGTGTCCACTGTATGTGAGACCAAGCTTTACATTGCTTGCAGCTAAGGAGCAGATTGGTTTCATCCTCTCCAAATCAAGACTTGTTTGTTCCCCAGGCAGTCCATGGTATGTGCAAAACTCTTCTCCAACACCACATCTCAAAGACATCAATTCTCCTTTAATTATCATTAGTCATTGTCCAGTTCTCTGCTGTATAGCAAGTAAGACCATGGCCTGAATCAGGTGCACGTTAGTATCTAGACCAATATTGTTTCTCTTTAGCACTTTGGATTGGTCCCTGATAGCAGATTTTCCCAGTGTAATTTGTGTTTTTATTTACTGACTGCTGGTTTCAAGAGTGTTGATTGTGGAGCCGAGCAATTGTTAAAAATTTCAATCTCTTCTCCTCCACCATAGTGCTGACACTTGGCCCAGTGGTGAGAATCTTTGTCTTCTTGATGTTAAGCTTTGATCCATATTGAAGACTACAGTTTTTTACCTTCTGCAGCAAATGCATCAGGTCTTCCTCACTTTAGGCAAGCAAGGTTGTATCATCTGCATAAGGCAGGTTGTTGATGAGTTTTTCAGCAATCCTGATAGCACACTCCATCTCATAAGTCCAGCTTCATAAATGATCTGTTTTGCACAAAGTTTGAAAAACCATGGAGATAGGATGTACGCCTGACACCCTTCCAAATTTTGAACCATGTAGTATATATTTGTTCTGTTCTTATGACCGTCTCTTGGTCCAAGTATAAGTTTCACATGAGTGCAATCAAGTGTTCTTAGATTCCATTCTTCTCAAGGTTAGCCACAATTTGTTGTGATCCACACAGTAAAATGCCTTTGCATAATCAATGAGGCACAGAGGAAGACATTGCTCTGGTAATCTTTGCTTTCAGCCACAATCTAGCTAATATTGGTGATAATGTCTCTAGTGTCATGGCCTCTTCTACACTCATATTTCTCTGTTAAGTGCTTCTGATGTTAGATGGATCTTGGCTGAAAGCAGAGAACACCAGAAGAATGTCTATCTGTGTTTCATTGATTATGCAAAGGCATTTGACTGTGTGGATCATAACAAACTGTGGCTGACTCTGAGAAGAATGGGAATCCCAGAACATTTAATTGCGCTAATATGAAACCTATACTTGGACCAAGAGGCAGTAGTCAGAACAGAGCAGGGTAACACTGCATGGTTCAAAATTGGGAAGGGTGTACGCCAGGGATGCATCCTGTCTCCATACCTTTTCAACATGTATGCAGAGCAGATTATCCGAGAGGCTGGGCGCTATGAGGAGAATTGTGGCATCAGGATTGGTGGAAGGTCTATTAACAATCTGTGTTATGCAGATGACACAACCCTGCTTGCTGAAACTGAGGAGGACCTCATGCACTTGCTGCGAAAGGTCAAGGACTGAAGCCTTCAGTATGGACTGAGGCTCAATGTCAAGAAGACAAAGATTCTCACCACTGGACCAATTGGCAGCATCAGGATGGATGACGAAGAGATTGAGATTGTTCACAGCTTCAGTTTGCTCGGCTCCACAGTCAACACTCTTGGCACCAGCAGTCAGGAAATAAAAAATCGTACCGCGATGGGAAAGTCTGCTGTTAGGGACCTCTCTAAAGTACTCAGGAGCAACAGTGTCTCTCTGGAGACTAAGGTGCACCTGATACAGGCCATGGTATTCGCAATCGCTTGTTATGCATCAGAGAGTTGGACAATGACTAGGGAGGACAGAAGGAGAGTGGATGCTTTTGAGCTATGGTGCTGGAGAAGGGTACTGAATGTACCCTGGACTGCCAGGAAAACAAACGGATTTGTCTTGGAGAGGATTAAACCAAGCTACTCCTTGGAGGCAAGGATTCTGGGGCTTTGTCTGACATACTTTGGACATGTTGCCAGGAGGGACGGGTCCTTGGAGAGGGACATCATGCTTGGGAGGGTTGAGGGACAACGCAGGAGGGGAAGACCCTCTATGAGATGGATTGATTCGGTGACTGGGGTAATCAGGATGGGTGTGTCAGAGGCGGTGCGTTTGGCGCAGGAAAGAGCAGGGTTTAGGGCTGTTGTGCATAGGGTCGCTATGAGTCCGAAACGACTCGACGGCACATAACAACAAGTGCTTCCTCCAGTCACAGGACTTTGCATGTGTGATGTTAGTGACATTGTTCGATAATTTCCATATTCTGTCGAATCACCTTTTTTTTTGAGGAGATAGGAATAAAAATGGACCTCTTCTAGTGAGTTGGGTAGATAGTGAAATTTATTCTGAGGCACAATGACTCTATGTCTATAGAACTGTACTCTCTTGAATTTTCAACCGCTTGATTAATCCCCCCCCTTTTATGTGCATAGATCTCTGGATCTTCCCCCCCTTTCACACTAAATTTATGTACTTCAACTCCATCACAGTCAAGAATGCTTGAGAGTTGTATCTTTTCTCTCTTTTTTTTTTTTAATTTTTTTTCATTCAATCTCTATGCTGAGCAAATCATTATTTGACAAAGCTAGAATTTATGAATAAGAATGTGGCAACAGTACAGGAGAAAGAGTTATCAAGGACATTTTGTGAAAAACAATGTATTCAATCATTGTAAATAAATCAGGGTAATTTTTTTTTTTTAGGCAGATGACACAACCTGTCTTCCTAAAAGTGAGAAGAACTTGAAGCGTTTGCTGTAGAAAACCATAAACTACTTTTAGTATGGATTGCATGTCAATATTGAGGTAACAAAAGTCTCACCACTGGGCCTCCAGGCAACATCATGATGGATAAAGAAAAGATAGAAATCATCAATTATTTCATCTTACTTGGGTCCACAACCAACAACCTTGCTACCAGCAGTCAGGAAATCAAGACATGTTTCACTGGGAAAATCTGCAGTCAGAGACCTCTCTAAAGTGTTGAAGAGCAAGAATGTTAGTTCAACGACTAAGGTATGCCTGCTCTAAGCCATGGTCTATAAGGAGGGGAAGGAGAGGAAGACCCTCAACAAGATGAATTGACAAACTGACTGCAGCAATGAGCTCAAGTGTGTCAGAGTTGATGAGAATAGAACAGGCTAGGACATGGTTCAGATCTGATGTTCATAGTCTCTGTGAATCATACTTAAAAAATGGCACCTACCAACCATCACCAATGCATCTGAGAGAATGATGGTGAATAAAAATAACAGAAGACATATTGACGCCTTTGAGTTATGATGTTTGTGAAGAGTACTAAGTATTCCATGGACTGCCAAGAACACACACTCACAAAAATGTTTTGGAGAGAGTATAGCCAGGGTGATTTTTAGAGGGAAGGTTGGTGAAACTTCATCTAAGCTACTTCGGTCATATCACTAGATGGATCCAATCATTGGAAAAGTACATCATGCTCAAAAAGTAGAAGGTCAGTGAAGCAGGTGAAGATTTCCAATGAGATGGATTGACAAAGTGATCTTTTAACTACAGACATAAGTGTGGCATAGATAATGAGGATGGCATAGGATAGTGCAAGTTTCTGATCTGTTGATCATAAAGTTGCTATGAATCATAGATAACTTGATGGCATCAAAAATAAGGGATCATCAAAGAAATTATTTTTTAAAAATTCTATACTGATTTATTTCAAAGTTAGAATACATTGTTTTTCACAAAGAATCCTTCCCATTTTCTTCACACACACACACACACCATCAAATTGTACAATCCTATGATTAACACCTCACACACAAATTCTTGACTAGGATTTTCTAGGCCATGAAGGAATTGTAAATGTATAAGGATAAATTCTAAAAAAAGGGAGGACATTTTTCTGTTTCAAGCTAGAGTCAATATTAATCCTTTATTGTTTATTGTCTTTGTTATCTTCAGAGTTTATAATTTTTGCTTTGATTTTCAAGTTTAACCACTTCTTGTTATGTGTCATCGACTTGCCTGTGACCCATTGCAACCCTATGTATAGTTGCTATGAAGCCTGCCCTGTTCTGATCCAGTCTCATTAGTTCTTACTCACCAATGCCAGTTGCCCCAGTTACTGCATTAATCCATCTCATCCAGGGTCTTCCTCTCCTGTGCTGTCCCTCTACCCTTCTGAGTACAATGTCCTTCTCCAAAGACCAGTATCTCCTGGCCACATGCCCAAATATGTCAGACAGAGCTTCAAAATCCTAGCCTCCAAGGAGAAACTTGGTTTCACTCTTTTTAAGAGAGACCTATTTGTTTTTTTGGTACTACATGGTATGTTCAAGACTCTTCTTCAGCACTAACTCAAAGTCATCGATTCTTCTTCTGTCATGCTTAATCCTTTTCCAGTCCATTGACTCATAGCAAGTAATTGTGATGATTATGGGTTGGATTAGGTGTACCTTAACCTCTAGACTGATAACATTGCTTCTCAGTACTCCGGAGAGGTCCCTGAAAGCAGATTTTCCAAATACAATTCACCTTTTGATTTCCTAACTGATGGTGTTAAGAATGTTGATTGTGGAACCAAGGAAGCTGTAATTGTTAACAATCTCAATCTTTTCTCTATTTATCATGGTGCTGTCAATTGGCCCAGTGGTGAGAATCTTTGTTTTCTTGATGTTGAGCTTCAATCCATCCTGAAGATGACAGTCCTTGATCTTCTGCAGCAAGTGCTTCAGGTCCTCTTCAGTTTCAGCAAGCAAAGTTGTGCAATGTGCATAATGTACATTGTTGAAAAATCTTACTTCAGTCCTGATGCTTATTGAGAGTATTTTTTCTTTCAGCTTTATGGTTACAAATGAGTGTTTATCTTGATTATCAGCATGCAAAGCTCATTTTTCCAGGGACTAGCTACCTCATGACATATTCAAAGTTTTACCATATTTGTTTTAAAGATATATTCTGTCTGTGTTTATTCTAAAACATATCAATTAATTTTTTATTGGGTTTTGGTTTGAGGAGGTTTTTTTTGGCAGTACCTGAATGCATAGGATACTAGGAAAATATTTATGTCTTTTATTGCCTATTCAAAGCCACTTGACTTTACAATTCTTTGCAAACCGTGGCTAATATTGGCAAAAAAGTGAAAATTACAGAATATTTAATTATGCTCTTGTGGAACATGGACATAGAATAAAAGACAGTAATCCAAAAAGGGCAAGAAAATATTAATACTGTGTGATTTAAAATCATGTAAGACATCTATCCGAGTAAAATATCTTTATCATACTTTTTCAATCTGTATGCATTCCAGGAAACTGAGAAACCAGGCTATAGGAAGAAGAACAAAGCATCAGGAAAGAAAGAAGACTCAGTTAGCAGACTCTTGAATGCAGATCATAGAACTTTGCTTGCTGAAAATAGATACTTGAAACATCTACTGATAAAATTCAAGGATTATAGCTTTCAGTGTAGATAACACCTCAGTAAATTTTTGTTACTCATAAGAGAAACATAAAATACTTTTACAATTGGATTAATAAACAACATTATAGTACACACCATAAACAGAGAAAAGACTGAAGTTATCAAGGCTTTCATTTCACTTGGATTCAAAGTCAATGCCCATGGAAGCAATATCAAGAAATGAAGCAATGAATTGGATTGAAAAAACTGCTTTGAACAATGTGTTTAAAATTTCAACAGAACCAAAGTCATCACTTTGAGCACTTGAAGCAAGTTATACTATATTCCATCTTTTTATGTGCGTGAAAAATCTGAACAATGATAGGGGAAATCGAAGAACAATTAATGCCTTTGAATTTTAATGTTAGCAAAACTATTATTATACCTTGGGCTGCCACAAAAAATAATTGCACCAGATAATAACATACCTTTACTCTTCTCTGATTTTTTTTTCTCTTTCTGTCCTTTGGCTCTATTTATGCATGCTTTTCCAATTAAGTATATTACCTAGTCTTTCATATGTTAGATGATAGGTGCAATCTTGTCCAGAAAATGATTTTTACTGGCAGATCCTTTTTTCTTTATTTTCCTTTTTAATATATCTAGGTTTTTTGGTGCATAGTAAGTGATCAGAAAGATTATAGCCTTAATCAGACTCACCTTAGTCTTCAATTAACATCATTACTAGTCACTAATTTGGAAATGTCCGTAACTACAGACTTTCCCAATACAATATATCTCCTAACTTTCTGACTGCTTGAACTAAGGATGTTAAGTGGATCTAAGTAAGACAAAGTTGTTGACAGTTCCAGTCTCTTCTCTATCCATCATGATGTTGCACAAACATGTTTCACTGCTTGAGTTATTTAGACCTTAGCTCATACCTTACTATTGTTTTCATTCTTCTTTTTGTCAATCTAAGAGCCTGTTGTTGTTGTTGTCGTTAGGTGCCACCAAGTTGTGTACGACTTGTACAAATATTATGAACAGCAGATCTGCAGCCTGTTTTATCCTGTGTCATCTTCACACTTCCTGACACACTAGAGCACATTGTGGCAGTGATCTTGTCAATCCACTTGGTTAAGAGTTGTTCTCTCCTTTACTGACACTTTACCCTTCCAAGTATTGTGTCCCTCTGCAAGGAATAGCCCCTCCTAGCAACATGCCCAAAGTATTTGAAGTGAAGCCTCATCATCTTTGGCTCCAAACAGCATTTGGCTGTACCCTCTCCACGACATTTTTATTTGTTCTTTCGGCTGTCCATGGAATGTTCAGTGCTTGTCTCTTAACAGCACAACTCAAAGGCATCAATTCCTCTTCTTATGTCACCCCTATTCATTGTCTAGCTCTCAGATGCATGGTAAGTGATCAGAAAAACCATGGCCTGAATCAAACACACATTAATCCTCAATAATTTGGAAACCCCAAGGCTGCTTAACTTCCTAGATCAGATGAGACTAGTTGCATTAAGGGAGGTATGACCATAGACATCTTTTGATTTCTTGACTCTTGCTACTATGAGTATTGATTGTGGATCCAAGAAAAATGAAGTCATTGGCAACTTTGGGAAGTTGCAGTGAATAAACAAAAAGTATTTGGCACAAATATGAACTTTCTGTTGTTTCATGCTATCAGTAGTGGCAAATTAAAGAAAGAGTAATCTTTTTATCTTACTTCTAGGAATATTTACCATCCATGAGAACTTCAGTAAATCATGACATTGGATATTCCAGGCTTAGAAAGAAAATCTAATTGTTGTTGTTAAAAGGTGTTGAGTTGAATGTGACTTATAGAAACCCTATGAACAATAGATCTGAATTTATCCTACGTTGTACCATTCTCAGCATCTCTGACACATTTAAGTTCATTGCTACAGTTATGGAGTCAATCTGTATTGTGGAGTATCTTCCTTTTTTTTTGTTTCTTATCTTCCACCCTTTAAAACATGTTTCTAGAGCTTTAATAATTAAAATTAGAAATAATTACACACAAACATACACACACATTAATGCCTGGTGATCTACTTCCAAAAAGGAATCAATAAAATCTTTATGGATCATAACAACAGAACATTGCTCAACTTTCTTACTTTAGGTATATCATCAATTGCAATTAATTGTTCACAGAGAAACATATTTTTTCCCCAATTAGAAAAGGTGAAGGAGATCCTTGAGAAGATGGAGTAGACAATAGTTTAAAAGATAAATTCTAACATGTCATGATCTTGAGAATGACAGAATACCACACAATTGTTGTTCTGTTATACACAAGGGAATGCTGAATTTGAACCTGTTTGACAGCAGCTTATCAGTATACCTGTGCATCTATCCATGTATATTTGTTTCTTTTTCTTTAACTACCTAGTTTAACCATATAAAAGAAAATATGTAGAATTACCTTTCCAAGAAATTATAAGAAATTTGGTTGTGGTTGAATGATAGTATATACACAGTTCCATTATTCATAGTGTGAAAACCTAGCTCATATAAAGTAGAAATTCATTATGAAGTGAAAAATTAAAAATGTAAAAGGGATATTTCACTTACAATGCTTTTGGCCTGTTATCTGGAGGCAAAAATCCTTGGACAAAGACATGATATGTGGAAAAGTAGAGGGTCAGAAAAGGAGTGGCACATTCTCAGTGAGACCGACACAGTGATTATGAGGAGGGCACAGGCTCAGGCAGGGTTTCTTTCTGTTGTTGATGGGATTGCTCTGAGTTCAGGTTGATGTGGCTGCACCTAATAACAAATAATCAGTGAGTATTCATTCACATTTTTGAATAGAATAATTCTTAAGTATGCTGTTTAATTTAAAAAGTAACAAGAGAAAAACAAGAACAATGGAATACCAAGCATTTGGAGATTTAGTAAGGAAGAAGCATGCATTTTATTATGCATTGAGGGACATTTTATTTTTATTTTTACCTTTTTAATTTGAAACTACTCTTAAAAATCATCTTGGACATTTATTTCACTTTTAAATACTATATAAGTTTGCCATCCACTCTATGAAATAATCCTATATTTCCTCCACTTTTGTTTGAGGTTGTGTGACTTAATAATTCTGCCTCTATACCACTTTATTTCATTCATCCACAAATTGAACAGAATTTCTAAAGCTTTTCTGTTACAGGCTATGTTGAAAATGTTAAAAATATAACTTAAAAAAAATCCTTTACACCATGATTTGAGTGAAAGTATCAAAAACAAATTGATTTTCCAACCAACATTTGAAACACATTTTATTTCATTATTTCAGTCCTCAAAATATAATAGCACTCTTTCCACTTCCTGCATTTCTTCATTTTTATTTGTCCTTTCTTATCCCTTCTTGTCTTCATGACTTATCCCTTTGCTAAGTGAAACCCTTTTAATTTGGTATGGCTGATTGGAATAAAGAGTATATTCCTTCTTGGTGTTATTAATCACATCATAGGTCTACCTCCAACTTGACTGTTTTATTTATGGTTAATTTCAGCCCCAACCTTGAGAAGTGACTAAAAGTCATAGTTTCAGGGTCTCCATTAGTTTCTAAGAGACCTGTAAGCTTACTCTTTCACGATTTTTAAATCCTGTTTAATGTTTTTCTCCAACTCTTTGCTGTACTGCGATCCCTTTCTGAGGAATTAACCATGGTAGGCCAGTATCATCGAGTTTTTCTGGAAGGCCATATGGTTTATTAGTCATTTGGGCTGAGTTTTTGATTTTTCTCTTCTTCACAATTCTTTGCTCAGAACAGGTACTGGCCAACAGTTTCACATGAAATGACTGTTTGCAAGCTTTGATGAGACTACTTGGTACTCAGCAAATATATAAGCATTGATTCTATAGTCTATATTATGACCTTGATATCTCACCTGATTATTGTTCTGAGTTCCCAGATCCAAAGACCTTTTCTTTCAGGGTGTTTATTATGGCTAAGAAGTTTTCATACTGTTGCCTTCTGTTTGCTCTTCTATCTATATATACCTATTTTTACAACATATGTAGTTATGTTATCTGCCATAATTAGTGAAGCATACAGTCTTATTTGCTTATGCATAAATGGTGATCTTGTCTGATTATGTATCCAGTGAGATAATTAGCATTTGTATTACTGATAAGCAGAGTTATGTATGGAATATTATTTACCTTTCTTGTAAGTCTTGTGTCTTTATATATATTCCTTTTTCTTAATGATACTGTGTTAATTACTATCTTATTTTTTGTAATCTGTAAACTTTTTGGTAAACTTTGGTAAACTTCATCCTCCTCTCTCAACTAGGTAGTGATTTTTCTCTCCTCTCCACTCGTATCCTTGGTAACCATCAAAGAATGGTTGGATGTTTTTAAGAATATACTGAGTCACTGTATCGAAGAAAACTGGCAGACACAGAAGAATTTAATGAAATAACATATAAGCAAGAGCCTATGGTGATGAAGGAAGAAGTTAAAGCTGCTTTGAAAGAAATACCAAAAATTAAGTCCCCAGGAAGAGGTGGTATACCAACTAAGGTATTTCAGCTAACTGATGCTGCCCTGGAGGTGCTCACCAAGTTGTGCCAAGAAATCTGGAGAACGACCACTTGGCCAACTGACTGGAAGAGATCGATATTTGTTCCCATCTCAAAAAAGGGTGACCCAACAGAGTGTGGAAACTACAGAACAATATCATTGATTTCACATGCAAGTAAGATTCTAGTGAAGATTATCTAAAAACGACTGGAACAGCACATCAGCAGAGAACTTCCAGAAGTCCAGGCTGGGTTTAGAAGGGGTCGTGGTACTAGAGATATTGTAGCTGATGTTAGATGGATCTTAGCTGAAAGCAGGGAATACCAGAAGAATGTCTATCTGTGTTTCACTGATTATGCAAAGGTGTTTGACTGTGTGGATCATAACAAACTGAGGCTGACTTTTAGAAGAACGTGAATCCCAGAACGTTTAATTGTGCTAATGCAAAACCTATACTTGGACCAAGAGGCAGTCATAAGAAGAGAGCAGGGAAACACTGCATGGTTCAAAATTGGGAAAGGTGTATGCCAGGGATGTCTTCTATCTCCACGCTTTTTCAACCTGTATGCAGAACAGATTATCCGAGAGGCTGGGATTTATGAGGAGAAGTGTGACGTCAGGATTGGTGGAAGATCTATCAACAATCTGCGATATACAGACAACACAACCCTGCTTGCTGAAACTGAGGAGGACCTATAATGCTTGCTACAGAGGGTCAAGGATTGCAGCCTTCAGTATGGACTGAGGCTTAATGTCAAGAAGACAAAGATTCTCACCATTGGACCAATTGGCAGCATAAGAATGGATGGTGAAGAGATTGAGATTGTTAACAACTTTAGTCTGCTAGGCTCCACTGTCAAAACTCTTGGCACCAGCAGCCAGGAAATTAAAAAAAAAGTATTGCGATGGGAAAGTCTGCTGTGAGGGATCTTTCCAGGGTACTGAAGAGCAATGGTGTCACTCTGGAGACTAAGGTGCATCTGATACAGGCTATGGTCTTCGCAATCACTTGTTATGCATCAGAGAGTTGGACAATGACTAGGGAGGGTAGAAAGAGAATTGATGCCCTTGAGCTGTAGTTCTGGAGAAGAGGATTGAATATACCATGGATCGCCAAGAAAAGAGATTCATCCTGGAGAGGGTTAAACGAGGCTGCTCCTTGGAGGCAAGGATTCTGGGGCTTCGTCTGACATACTTTGCACATGTTGTAAGGAAGGACCAGTCCTTGGAGAGGGACATCATACTTGGGAGGGTGGAGGGACGGCACAGCAGGGGAAGATCCTCTATGAAGTGGATTGATTCAGTGACTGCGGTAATCAGGATGAGTGTGTCAGAGGCAGTGTGATTGGCACAGGATAGAGCAGGATTTAGGGCTGTTGTACATAGGGTTTCTATGAGTCGCAAATGGCTCGACAGCACATAACAACAACAGCACAACAAACATTTCCTTAAGTTTTTTTATAGTGGTGGATTCATAAAAATTTTTCTCTTTTATGATTGAATTACTTCACTCAACATAATATCTTCTAGATTTGTCAATTTCACATAGTGTTTTTAAAATTCTTACATTTTCTTTAACATTACATAGGATGGATTCCCTTGTGTGTATGTACTATAGTTTATCTGTTCATCTACTGATGGGCACATCATTTGTTTGTTATTATGGATAATATGATTATAAATGGGGGTGTTCATATATTTGCTTATGGTTGGATTTAATTTCTTTTGGATACGTACATATAAATGAGATATCTATGTTCAACTTTAGGAAGTCGTGTCATATTGTTTTCAGTTGTGGTTGAACCATTTTATAGCTCTACAAGTTGTTGTTGTTGTTATGTGCCGTCTAGTCGCTTGTGACTCATAGTGACCCTATGTACAACAGCCCTAAACTCTGCTCGGTCCTGTGCCAATCGCACCATCTCCAATACACCCATCCCAATTGCTCCAGTCAATGAATCAATACACCTCATAGAGGACCTTCCCCTCCTGTGTTGTCCCTCCACCCTACCAAGCATGATGTCCCTCTCCGAGGACCAGTCCCTCCTTACAACATATCCAAAATGTGTTAGATGGAGTCTCAGAATCCTTGCCTCCAAGGAGCCACCCGGTTTGTCCCTTTCCAGGATGAAACTGTTTGTTTTCCTAGCAGTCCATGGTACCCTCAATACTCTTCTCCAGCACCACAACTCAAAGGCATCAATTCTCCTTCTATTCCCCTTAGTCATTGGCCAATTCTCTGATGCATAACAAGTGATTGCAAAGACCATGGCCTGTATCAGATGCTCCTTAGTCTCCAGAGACATCATTACTCTTCAGTACTTTGGAGAGGTCCCTAACAGCAGACTTTCCCATCACAATACGTCTTTTAATTTCCTGGTTACTGGTGCCAAGAGTGTTGACTGTGGAGCCAAGCAAACTAAAGCTCTGAACAATCTCAATCTCTTCACCATCCATCTTGATGCTGCCAATTGGCCTAGTGGTGAGTATCTTTGTCTTCTTGACATTGAGCCTCAATCTGTATTGGAGGTTGCGGTCCTTGACCCTCTACAACAAGCACTTCAGGTCCTCCTCAGTTTCCACAAGCAGGGCTGTGTCATCCGCATAACGCAGGTTGTTGATAAATCATCCACCAATCTTGACCCATATTCTCCTCACAGAGCCCAGCCTCCCGGATAATCTGTTCTGCATACAGGTTGAAAAGATATGGAGATAGGATGCATCCCTGGGCAAGCTCTTCTCAATTTTGAACCATGCAGTGTTTCCTTGTTCTGTTCTGATGACTGCCTCCTGGTCCAAGTATAGGTTTCTCATTATCACAATCAAGTGTTCTGGTATTCTCATTGTTGTGAGAGTCAGCCACACTTTGTTATGATCCACACAGTCAAAC
>NW_006399759.1:32012230-32028634 GCF_000299155.1 Elephantulus edwardii | reverse complement strand
TCAATCCCCCCCCCGCACCTCCCCAAACCCCACCCCTTAGCCCCAAATATAATCCACTCTACAACCCTCATTGCATACTCCTACGATAAAAATAATACCCTAAAATATAAAACTTTTTGATTATTCTCTCCCCCATAGACTTCAATGGCGTAAACATATTTCATCCAGTTTTTCTCAGTCTTACCCCCACTCCAATGCCAGCCTCATTCTACAACAGTAGCTTAAACTTCTTACTTCATCACCATAGGCTCTTGCTTATATGTTGTTTCATGAAATCTTCTGTGTCTGCCAATTCCTTTTCATACAGGGACTCAATATATTCTTTCCATCTTCTTTTAGTACTTCCTGGATCATTGAATCTTCTTCCTAAAGCATCCTTGATTATAGCAACTAGAGATTTAAATTTGTTCTTCAGTTCCTTGAACTTAAGAAATGCTGAACGAATTCGGCCTATTTGATTTTCTGACCCTAACTCCTTGCACATTTCATTTTAATATTTTTACTTTGTCATCACTGCTGCCTTTTGAAATCTTCTATTCAACTCTTTGGTATCTTGAGTTCTTCCTTGTGCTTTGGCTTCTCTGTGCTCCATCGCAATTTTCAGAGTCTCTTCTGACATCCATTTTGGTCTTTTCTTCCTCTTCTGTCTTTTCAATGACTGTTTGCACTCTTCCAGGATGATACCCTTGTTATCCTCCCACAACTCGTCTGGTCTTCACTCATTAGTGTTGAAGGCCTCAAACCTGTTCCTGAGATGGTTCTGAAATTCAGGTGGGATAGACTCAAAGTCATATTTTGGTACCCATGGACTTGGTTTAATTTTCCACAGCTTCATCTTGAACTTGCATATGAGTAGTTGGTGGTCTATTCCACAGTCAGTTCCTGGCCTAGTTTTCACAGATGTTATTGAGCTTCTCCAGCAGTTCTTTCCACAGATGTAGTCAATCTGATTCCTCTGAGTATTCCAATCTTTCTGCGCCCTTACCAACATTAGTTGTTTTCTGTCTTAGTGATCTTCGATATTGTTGCTTGATGAGATATCTCATTGTTAAAGACACTAAATTTTTCCTACTCATTGGATTTTGACCTTTTTTCAAAGCTCAGCTATACACAGGAAGATGGATTTGCATCTGGATTCACAATTCTACTTCATTATTTGTTTGTCATTGTTCAGTAGCGAACCTTTTTTTTTTGTGGCTATATGGTAATCTTTGACATTTGGGAGTGTGAGACCTATTCTTTCCTTCTTTTTCAGTTGCGCTTTGCCTATTAGGATCTCTTTTCTTTCCCTATACAATTACTGATAGATTTTCTCATCTCCTTAAAAATATTAAAGGACTAGAGAGGAGGATTGCTCTGAATTTGTAGCTCACTTTTGGCAGTCATGATATTTTCACAAAGTTATTTTTTTATTCATAAGCATAATATGTTCTTCCATTTATGCAACTCTCTTACAGTTGTGTTGGTTCTTAGTTGCATTTGGGGTTTTTTTGTGTTTTTTTTTTCTCCTACATCTCTTGTGTCTTTGGTTAGGGTAAAGATGCAATTAATTTAAAAGCAAAGAATAAGATCTAGGATTCTCTTGAAATTTACATTTTCTGTGGAAAGAAAGAATTAAATATCTTACTAAAAGTTAAAATAGTTATGATTGCTAGAAAAGAAACATAGGAAATAAGAACAGAGAAGTACAGGATTGGTCTACTTTGGAGAATCTAGGAAAACTCTCTTGGGAAAATGATGCATTATGAGGTGTTCTCTAAAGGATGGATAGATAGATATTAAGAAGGTGAATACTTGGTGCCGTGAACATGGTGCAAGGCAAGAAAGGGCACCACGCTAAAGCAAAACTCTGTTAAAGCCCTATGTGGTTGAAAGTAAAGAATGAAAGAATTCAATAAAATATTATTTGTGAGAAAAGCAATGGTTGTTTCTTACATGATCTTGGTACTGAGCTATGAGTTTTGTCCTTATAGTGAGAGAAATAATAAACTATTAAGTTTAATTTTGGCTGTATTTAGTTATAAATAGAACAGGCATAAGATATATGTAATATGTGGCCAAATTTGGCCAACTCCTTGCTCCAAGAGAGAAGGATGGACAATCTCCTCCTGTGCAAATAACTGCCTCTGAAAGCTTACTGGAGGGTCTGCTGCTATGGGCTGATTCAGATAGTACTCAATAACAACAACAACCAGTTTTTGTAAACTGCTTCTTTATAATTTCTAGGGTTTTCCACATTTACAATGTAAAAATTGAGTAGTTTTGACATAGATCATATATGTCACAAAGCGTAAAATATTTATTTTTTTAAAATCTTTAACTCAGCCGATGACTGAAATATTGACGACTTGAATTTATATGCCATTACCTCATAGAAAAACATTGTCAATATGTTTCTATAAAGATAATATCCTGGCCCTCTGCCCGCGGCTGGCTGCCCTTGGCCCCCGGCTCGGGGTGAGCCGTCGCGGCCCTCGGGGTGAGCTCCTCAGTCCCCAGATTGTGCCATCTGACCCCTGGGTGGGGAAGGAGAAGAAAAAAAAAAAGAATGCCTAGGGTATCCAGAGAATGTTACCTAGGCCACCTTCTGCCACCCTCATCCCCAGTAAACCTGAAAGCAACACCCTCAAAGCCCCTCTATTTGTAACTCACAAGTTTGTTCTCTCTAGGTTTGTTCCCTTTCCTATAGGTAACCTTAACACTGAGTTTTACTCCAGAATTGACCCTGAACCCAGTGCCAGTGACAAAAAGGAAATACAACTGACAGCTAAGGATGCAAAGGAGGATGGAGCCTCTGGGTTCAACCAGCCGTCCCCACTGGACCCGCCTGGGAAAACACTTTTCAATCCAGAGGGGAGCAAATGACAGGAAAATAGCTTCTAACAGAGTAAGAAGGCAAGCAGCTTTAACCCAAGATCACCAGTAAGGTGACAAAGCGTCCTCCCTTCCCCCTTTACATCTACACCCCTGTTCAACGTGAAGAAACCAGAGAGTCGGCATCTAATTCCCAAATCAATAAGACAGTTGGTTTAATTACTATTGGAAAATGCTTGTCATTCCTCTGTAGCATCTGGTCCCCACTGGACCCTCATCATTTCCTTCTCTTGCTCCCCCCACCGACCAAACTGTGCAGCTCTGCAACTGCATCCTGGCTCATCCTCACCCTTTTGCCCCCAACCCTCACCTCCTTGTACCCCCAATATGTTTTTCCCAATAAAAAAAAATCTAAAAAAAAGATAATAGCCTGTAAAATTCTGTGAGGCAGTTCTACTCTGTCATATTCTGTCACTATGAATTTGAATGAACTTGAAGACTCATATTAATTTAATTACAGTGTGAGGGAGACACCATACTCAATTCATCTTTGCCCCAACAGCTCCTACCATATTACTGTACAATGATTAATTTATTTAGTAATCGAATCATGTTTATTTAAATCATAAATCATGTAATTTAGGGGTTAATTTAGTAGATTTGGAAATGAAAGTCAAAGGAATTTAAATGAGCATTTATTTAGGCACCCAGCAACTTGAAAGCCACTCTCTCTTTCTCTTTGATGACTTGTCAGCATAAACTCAAAGCTCATCCTTTAGCAAGTTTTCATAGGCTGCAAATCATACAGGAGGAGACAGCACATCTTTCTTCTGTGGATCAACTGGTGCATTTGAACTGCTCAAGAAATGCCACCCTTGAGTCAGCAGAACAACTATGGTCTTAACTCCCAATCTCCTGATGCTCAATCATGACATCTGTGTTCTTGCTCTAATTCAGCTGTCCAAATTAGTCTAAAAATAAGCAATTATTTAAACTACTAGAACCAGAAGACTGGGTGGCATGCACCTACTTATAGGGTCATACTTTCAGAGTCCTGATAACTCATTTTGAGAAAGACACGATCAAGAGCTTTGTCTTAATTTGTATCATATTTTTCTCTTTGTATCAGAGATTTGTGTATTGTTTTAGTGAGCTGGGCTAATAAATAACCTAGAAATTCTGGTAATTCTGTGAGGAGCTCTCCGTGTAGGTCAGAACTGGGGAGCACACTGTTGAAATCTCCTTATTGCTGTTCCATATGCCTGTTCACCCTTCCTATTAGGAGGCTAGAAATATAATTAGAAGACAAGCACCACAGATGCTACAGTTTACAATATCCAGAAGAAAACAGCCGAAATGGGTAAGACATGAAAGGATAATTTTGCTTATACAAAATAGCAGACTGAAAACTAAACCCAAGAAAAACAAACAGGCAGATGGAAAGAGTGGAGAAGGCATTGGCACAGCTGTGAGCAGGATTTAGACACCCAGATGCAACATAATTTGGGAGGGGGGGAGGAGGAAGGAAGGAATTCTGACACACACAAAAAATCTAGGTTCAAAAAAAGACACTGAAGAATAATGATTTCCCTCAGCTCTCCACCTGCAGCATGGCTTTTTCGATCCCAACTCTTGTGTCACTGTTGCTGAAAGTCATTTCATGGAAGATGAGAGGTATCTAACAAAGAAGGAAGCAACAGTAAAAGCAATAGCTATGATTGCAATGGCAGAAGAAAGACGTAGCTGTTACCCAGAGAGGATGAATGGTAGGGTTTAGTTTTATTATTAGCAGCATTATTTAGAAAACAACACATGTGCCTGCTTGTCTTTCAAGTAATGCCATCGAATGGGGAGGGGCAAGAGAGAGCCGTCCACACACGGAGTTCCTGCTATGTGGAAACTTCACAAACACCAATTTACTCTAGCTGCCCCCCTCCATTCCTTAATGACAAGAGGATATAAATACGTCAATGATAACCCTCCCCACCATTTTTAGGGGTTAGGAAACTCGAGGTCCAAATAGAGGAGACAGGATTTATAGTTAGATCTTTATGACGCCCTAGAGAATATTCTTCCGACCACGGGAGTGCAAACACAAATCAAAGCCATTTGAAGAACTGCTTCTGTTTGGTAAAATGAAAAAGAGAGCTTCAACGAGTTTTTTTTTTTTTTTTGTTTTTTTTTTAAAGGAAAAAAATGGTGACTCCGGAGAAAAAGCTGTGTTGGCTAGAGGAGACTCAGAAAAGAAATGCTTGACTCTTCCGTGTTTTCATGACGTCTTGTTTTCTTTTCTGGGCGTATTTATCAATTTTCAAAAGAAAATGCACAAATATATGTTTATACATTTCCCCCCTAACTACATGTGAGCTCCTAGAGTACAGAAATGGAAATTAGTCATCCTATAGTCCCAAAATCCAGCAAAAAGCTTAGCCTTATTTAGGTTACAGAAGTAGCTCACTCCCGCTTAGCAACTAGGACCAGTCACAGCAATAATCTAAGTAGGGATAGTCTTTTTCACCTGGGTGCCAATGTGAACATTGTTGTTTACCATTGAGTCAATTCCGACTCACAGTGACCTTGTAGGACAAAGAAGAACTATCCCCTAAAGTTGTCTACACTGACGTTGTATGAACAGGTCGCTTGTCTTTTCTATTGCAGGCAGTGTGTTCAAATTGGCAACCTTCCTTTTGCAGTCACAGCTTACCTATTGCGCCATCAAGAATTATGGTCCATGTGAATGATAACAGCATGGGCTGTGTTATACAGAGATCTCACACAAAGCCATCGTGTATGTAAAGGTAGTGCCCCCTGTGGAACAGCTGGTGGATATGAACGATGTACCTTTTTAATTACTTTTTGACACTAGACTACCAGAACTTTTTAGGCAGTAGTCTTTTCAGTCATTCATTGTGCTTCTGAGAACTGGAAAATGGAAAAGGATAATAGAAGAATTGATGCCATTGAGTTGTGATATCAGAGAAGAATGCTGAATATCCCATGGACTGCCAAAAGAACAAACAGATATGTCTTAGAAAATGTTCAGCCAAACATGACAAGGCTTCATCTCTCATAGTTTGGGTGTGTTGCTAAGAGAAGCTATACCTTGGAAGGACACATCATGCTTGGAAAGGTAGAAGGTCAGCGAAATAGAGGAAGACCTTCAACAAAATGCACAGACACAGCCAGGGACTATAGCAATGGGTTCAAGTGGGCCAGAGATGATGGGGATGGCATAGGTTAGGGATCAGGTCTGTTGTTCATAGGGTCCCTATGAGATGACACCTAACAACAACAAGAAGCCGTAAGAGAAAAAGTCATGCTGCAAATGACAGTTCTCAGGATGATCCCTGGTAGAACTAATCCCACCTTTTCCTGAGTTCTCAGGGCACTCAGTTTGGTAAGCTCTTCCCATTCTTTCTCCTAGCTCCCTACTACACATTCACTACAGGGCAATCAGGCTAACGTTTATCCCCAGAGCTGTTTAACTTCATGACTTTATTCTCTTAGCTCCCTAGAAGTACCCTGGTCAATAAAATGCGCAAATATTTTGTGCAAAATAACCAAAATTATTTCTTTCTAAACAAAACTTCCTTATCTATAAAATGCAGATCACAAACCACCTTCAGAAAGAATATATGGTAAGAACATTTTTTTCCCTTACCAATGTCTTTCTTTCCTCCTAAAACACAAGAAGGAGCAGAGCTAGGCACCCTGTGTAGTGAAGGTTCCTTTAAAGGGGTTTGAACTGTTCTCTACGTGGGGTCATTCTGTCTGCTGCTGCCAGCATCAAGTCAGATTTCCCATGTCTGGGAAGATAACGTCTATTCGTGGGAAGAGAAAAAATATAGCAGAGCATTCCAGCACCTGAGCTGTTCACATCAGCTATTTTGGGGAAGGGGAAAGCCAGACTCACAACACTTTCCCCAGAGAAATGATGCCAATGTCAGCCATTAGACTGTGTCATTAAGGCAGATGAGGAACGGACTGCAGACACTTTTATGAGCCCACAACACTCTGCATGGAGATTTTTAGGGAGACCACAGGAAATCAGAGAGACAATGACATTCAAATCCTTTTTTTTTTTTTTAAAGCTAGTAAGGCACAATCTTTGTGCTCACAGAGTGCGTTTTTGAAATGGGAGGTTACTCTTGGAGGCCATTTCAAAAGTAAAGGTTATTCAGAAAGCTTATGGATTTGTTAGCCCAAGTAGCTGTGGGCCCATTGCCCAACTCCTTCCAGAATTGCAAAGAACATTGTTCATTTTAATTCTAGGATACTCAGGAGACTAGGTTTTCAGGAATACTGTTCAATTTAAGTCTCTGTGCTTGCCACATTGCATCTGAAAAACCTACTATTGGTTTTCTCTCTTTACATGACAAAGATGAGTCTTAGAAAAGTAAGGAAAGCTAAGGAGACACATAAATGGTAAATAGTGGAGATGGAGTTTGATACTGCATTTTCTTTTTTACCATATTGCCTCTCTAGTTATGCCCTATGCCCAGAAATGCAGATTTGAAACAGGAAGAAGAAAAGGGCTATCTACATGCCAGGAAATGTCCCCAAATCTTGAGGGTCTTTATGTAGGTCTACCAGCTCAGCTTGGAAGCAGGAGTGGCATTGCCTTCCTAAACAACACGCCTCTGGGAACTCCATGAACTTTAATAAATAACGATAGTTATAGAAAGGCTTCAAGCCTTTTTTTCATAGGGTTGCTGAGTCGTGCTCAACTCGACGACAATCAACAACAACAACTAGCTCAGCAGAGATATTTTCACTGTATCACTGTATTTTTAAGACATTAATCTACAGTGAAATTCCTGGCAGTTTGCTTTTTGCCTTCACAGTATTTCAACTGTGCTTTCCCTGGCGTCCTGGAGAGGAAAGGGTCAGATGGTGCAGGATATTCCTCTAGTCCAGAACTTTCCTATTTATACTGACATCTTGTGGTTGTCTTTTGTAACTTCAGTTTTCCTTGTCTAGCAAACTGAACATTCACTTTTATCAATATTTATTTTACTCATTCATGGGCAGAATTGGAAGAAGAATCATCAACAATCTGCATTCTGCATATGACACAAACCTGCTTGCTGAAACTAACTGAGGAGGACCTGAAGCACTTACTGTGGAAGGTCAGGGACTACAGTCTTCAGTATGGTTTGCGGCTTAATATCAAGAAAACCAAGATTCTCGCCACTGGGCCAATTGACAGCCTCATAATGGACAGTGAAGAGACTGAGATTGTTCACAGCTTTAGTTTGTTTGGCTCCACAGTCAACACTTTTGACACCAGTAGCTAGGAAATTAAAAGACATAGTGTGAATAGGAAAGTCTGCAGTTAGAGACCTCTGTAAAGTGCTGAAGTGCAACAATGTCAGTCTGGAGACTCAGGTGCTCCTGATACAGGCCATGGTCTTTGCAATCACTTGCTATGCATCAGAGAGCTGGACAATGACTAGGGATGATAGAAGGAGAATTGATAGCTTTGAGCTGTGGTGTGGGAGAAGAATATTGAATATAACATGAACTGCTAAGAGAACTAACAGGTTTGTCCTGGAGAGGGTGAAGCCGGGCTGCTCCTTGGCGTCAAGGATTCTGAAGCTTAATCTGACATAGTTTGGACATGTTGCGAGAAGGGACCAGTCCTTGGAGAGTGATGTCATGCTTGGGAGGGTGGAGAGACAGCATTAGAGAGGAAGATCCTTGATGAGATGGATTGATTCAGTGACTGGGGAATGGGGATAGATGTGTCAGAAATAGTGAGATTGGCACAGGATAGGGCAGAGTTTAGGGCTGTTGTACATAGGGTTGCTATGAGTCACAGGCAACTCGACGGCACATAATAACAATAACAACAACAATAACAACATTCATGGACGAACTTGGTGGCTGGTAGGCATCGGATAATTCTAGGCCATGTTTACAGAAAAATGAGAAATACTAAAGGGAAAGTTCTTAAATTAGCTCAATTGTGATTAATACAAAATAGTTTATTGATCACCCATGCAGTGATCTCCCTCTCTCTTTCTCATTACCTTGAGTAGAAACAGACTCACAGTTTACCCTCCTGAAGGTTTTCAGAGACTGTGAATCCCACCATAGGAATTGCCCAACTTTATTCTTGGAGCAACTGGTGGATTTGAGCCAATTGTAGACAGTGAAACTCTTTATCCACTAGGCCATCAGTCTTTGTACACATATTATTGAGTCATCAGAATAGGTCTGTTGTTGTTATGTGCCATTGAGTCACCTGCAATTCATAAGGGAATATTCTCATTCTCGTGTGTCAGATTTGAGGAAAGTAAAGTCATTGAAAACGTGGTTTACCAGTGTGAGTTTAAATTGTTCACAATTAGTGAAATTAAGGTTCAATCCCTGATATACCAACTTTCATGCAGAAACACAATAATTCAAGCATTACTCTGTGTATATGTGAAGACTTCTTGGAGAAAGTCATTTGAAATGGTTTTTATGAATCAGCAAGTTTATTACAGGTAAAACATGTAATAGTTCATAAAATTAACAGATAGCCGACATACATTCCTAATGGTCAAATAGTGTACCATTTAGTTGAAATTATTAACCAAAAATGCTAATTTTTAAAATATATATTGTATATTCACTACAGTTGATTACCCTTTGCAAACTCCTAAGTATCTTTATATACATTTTAAAAAGGGAATCATATTGAATTTACTTTTTAGTAATTGTATTATCTTATTTAATGAGGTAGTTTTCTTTTGTTAAATTTACAAATAACCTTATTCAAGACAACATTCATTTGTTATCTTGCAGGATGGGTAGGTTAAAAAATTGTGCTAGGCCCAGCTAGGTCTCCCACTTAGCATTTCATAATGCCAAAGTTAAGGTGCCTGCAGCTTGAGGCCTTAAGGTTCCTTCAGCTTGTTGATAGAATGCAGTTCTTTGAATTCTCTTACTCTGAAAGAGTAAGAACCTCGTTTTCTTACTGAATGTTGGACAGAGACTGTTTGGTTCCTAGCAGCGGGTCTTAAATTCTTCCCAATGGTACCTTCTACCTAAGATCAGTTGGCATTGTTGATAGATGCCATTGAGTCCATTAAAATTTACATTATAATTTAATTTGAGGTGAGGGGACACAGACTCCTAGTTAAAAATTCATTAGGGCCCTTGGGCCTGGGTTTAAATCATTTTTGTCAAATGTTATTCTGGGTTATACAACTGGTCTGTTCATTGCTGTACAGAGGTAGCTTGTGGTTGCTGTGATGCTGAATACTCTGACACTGATATGTCAAATGTGATAATGGTTACTCATGGTGGAGCTTCCCGATTAAAACAAGCCTGGGGGCAGGAGTGGCATCCACTTCCTAAATGGCTTGCCTCTGGTATGAACAGGGCTCAGGTCTTTTGTTCATAGGGTCTCTAGGAATCATCTACGACTCGATGGCACCTTACAAAAACAACAATAATTTAATTTGCATTAAAATTTACAGCCACCCTATCATATATAGATCTGAGGTTTTTTCCCTGCCCTGTATCATCCTCATCAGTGATAATACACTTGAGAATATTTGTTTCGGTCATTGTGGCAATCTGTCTTGTTAAGAGTCTTTCTTTCTTTTACTGATCCTCTGCCTTTCCAAGTATGATTGCATTTTCTAAGACCTGTTCCCTCCTAATAACATGCCCAAAATATGTGAGATAAAGCTATCCCATTCTTGATTCTAAAAAGCACCCTCTATGCATTTTCTCCATGACGTATTTGTTTGTTTTTTGAGCAGTCCGTGGATAGTCAGTACTTTAATACCACAACTCAAACACCTCGAATTTTCTTCTGTCGTCCTTATTCACCAACTTGTCTGTCATTGTTATTAGGTGCTATTGAGTCAAGTAGGACTCACAGCGACCCTGTACCATCTTCATCATCTCTGATACACTTGATTCCATTGCTACAGTCATTGTGCCAACCCATCTTGTTGAGGGTTGTCTTCTCTTGTGTCAATGCTCCAACCTTCCAAACATGATAATCTTTTCCAAGAAGTAGTCTCTCCTAGCAACATACCCAAAGTATGAGAGACAAAATTTCGCTATCCTTGCACATTTTCAAAGACATATCTATTTATTCTTTTGTAGTTCATGGGGTATTCAATACTCTTTTCCAGCATCAGAATTCAAAGGCATGAATTCTTGTCATCTTTATTAATTATTCCACTCTCAAATGTATAGCAAGTGATTGAATAGACTATGGCATGAATTAGGCACAGCTTTATCTTTAAACTGATATAATTTTTCTTCAGTATTTTGGAGATATCACTAACACTGGCCTTGTCCAAATCACTATGTCTCCTTATCTCTCTATCAAGGCTGTTGGTATGGCAGCAAGTAAGATGAAATCATTGACAGTTTCAATCTTTTTTCCATCTATTATTTTGTTGCCTATTGCCCCAGTGGTAAGGACCTTCATTTTCTTGATATTAAGATATAATCCATTTTGAAGATCATATTATTTTATATTCTGCAGCAAGTTATTCAGATTCTCCTTATTTTTAGGAAGTAAAGTTATTTCATCTGCATAGCATAGGCTGTTGATGAGTTGCCCTCTGATCCTGATGTCACATTCTTTTTCATAGAGTCTATCTGCATGAATTATGTGCTCAGCATTCAGATTGAGTAGGTCTAGAGAAAGGATACAACCTTGATGCACACTCTTCTTGATTTTAAACCATGCAGTGTTCCCCTGTTCAGTTTAGACAATTGCTTCTTGTCAAAACATAAGTATAGAGATTTTATGAGCACTTTTAAATGTCCAGGGATTCCCATTCTTCTCAATGTTATCCATAGTTTATTGTGATCAATACAATTAAATGCCTTTGCATGGGCAATAAAACACATATACACATTCTTCTAGTATTCTCTGCTTTCAGCCATGATCCATCTGACATCAGCAGTGATATCCTTGATGTCACGTCCTCTTCTAAACTGAGCTTAAACTTCCAGGAGTTTCCTTTCAATGTACTTCTCCAGTTGTTTTTGAATGATCTTCAGCAATATTTCGATTACATGTGTAATTACATGTGTTTGATAATTTCACATTCTGTTGGATCACCTTTCTTTGAAATGGGAACAAATGTGGATGTTTTCCAGTCAGATGGCTAGACAGCTATCCTCCAAACTACCTGCCAGATTGGTGAGCATGTTCAGAGTTTCATCTTTTAATTGAAAAATGTCAACTTGTATCCCATTTATTCCTGAGGCCTTATTTTCTGCCAGTGTCTTCAGTGTAGCTTGAACTTCTTCCTTTAATACCAGTGGCCCTTTTTTTCATATGGTATTTCCTGAATTTTTCCTTATTGACCGATTTTTTTGATACAGTGATTCTGTGTATTCTTTCCATTTTCTTCTGATGCTTCCTCAAGCACTCAAGATTTTGCCCGTGGAATCTCTCAGTATTGCAACATGAAGCTTAAATTGGTCTAGTAACCCCCATTTTATCCACAAAATAATTTTTGCCATGTAATGTTGGAATAATACCAGGGATAGACTTATGGATCATCTTGGCATTTTGAGTACCAAATGTAACATTCTTTTTTAATTTATATTTATTGGGACAAGAGGACAAGGAACAATATTTTCCTATTAAGATTTTCAGCCTCAGAAACCCAACAGAGAGTCTTTATGAGTTGACTCAATGACCATGAGTTTGAGTGCACTCACTATGGGCTAGAAGGTACTTTAGTGGCTACAATAATTAAGTCCTAGAATATTCACTGAAAGGTTAGTGTTTTGAACCCACTCAATTGTTTTGTGGGGAAAATTTCTGACAACACACTTTTATAAATATTACAACATAAAAACCCCTTGTTATAGGGTTTCCTATGAACTGAAAAGGACTTGACAATAACTCACAACAATTCCCTACTAGATTTTAGGCTCTATCCCTAGGACAGTGAGCCAGATAAATATCCCACATGCACAGAGCTCATATACTAGGATTCTGGAAACAAGACTATAATCATGTAATATACCTCCAACTTCTCTTTTTAATGACTGTGTAATCTTGTTAAAACTATCCCATGATTTACAGAAATATATGTCCAATTATAGGACAATTTACATTTCCCCAATCTTTTCCATAAAAACAGTGCAATGGATATTCTTTTGTGTTATTACTAGATAGGTGCCTAGATATAGAATTTATGAGTCAAAGTTTATGATTTTGATCACTCATTCACTTTAATTGCTGTTGTCTCTGAAGTGCCTTCTGACTTTCTAGTAGGTATTCAGGCATTGTATATTGCAGCAGAGCAGATTGCCAATTTTTCTATTATGGAGCCACTTGGAGATTTGAACCAGCAAACATACGCTGTCTTTAGTTCAGCACAGCAAAACATATGATGACTTCTACCTGAGAATTTTGTAATAATAAGTTTTCCTGCCAATATTGTAATCAGTTTTTTTTTTATTTTTCAAGTCTTTGTAGTGAGATTGAGTCACATACACATTGTATGTTTATAATACTTTTATTTCTTTTTTGTCCATATTATTTGCTCTTTGATCTATTGGGACAGCCTTTTTTATATCATTATGTTGTTCCAGGTTTATTGTTGTTATGTGTCATCAAGTCACTTGTGACTCATAGTGACCCTATGTACAACAGCTCTGAACCCTGTTCTACATTGAGCCAGTTTCATTGTTTCCAACACACCTACCTTTATTACCCTAGTTACTGAGTCAATTTATCTCATCCAGGGTGTTCCTCCCTATGGTACCCTTCCTCTACCTTCCCAAGCATGATATCCTTCTCCAAGGACTGGTCCCTCCTTACAACATGACCAAAGTATGTCAGATGGAGCTTCAAAATCCTTGCCTTCAAGGACCAGCCTGGCTTCCCTCTCTCCAGGCAGACCTATTTATTCTCTAAGCAGTCCTTAATATATTCAATACTCTTCTCTAGCACTACAGCTCAAAGGTATTGATTTTTTTCCCTATAATCTTTATTCATGTCCAGCTCTCTGACGCAAAGCAAGTCTTATGAAGACAATGACTTGGATCAGGCACACCTTTGTCTCTAGACTGACTTTGATGCTCTTCAGTTCTCTGGAGAAGATTTTCTGAGTGCACTTCTTCTTTTGATTTTCTTGCTACCAGTACCAAGAGTGTTGACTGTTGCTGTTACATATCATGAAATTGGGACTTATTCATAGCTGACCCTGCAGCAGGTTTTCAGAAGGAGTAAATCTCATGGAAGGAGATTGTCTATATTTTGTCAGCAGAGCAGCTGGTGGCTATGCTGTGTTGGCAGCACAACTCTTTTTATATTAGAGTATTTAGTTTTATATTGTTGTTGTTGTTGTTGTTGGTAGGTGCTGTCTAGTCATAGACTTCTCATAGCGAACCTATGAACGAAAGGCCTGAACACTGCTCATAGAGTTTCCAGAGGCAAACCATTTCAGAAGTGGATGCCACTCCTGCTCCCAGGCTTGTACTAAATAGGTTGGCTTTTGTATTGTAATATCTTTACCAGTAATTTTCTCACTGGTAATAGCACAAAAGAATACCCAATGCAATGCTATTTATGCAAAAGATAGGACGATGTTGAAATTGTCCAACAATTAGTATTATTTACTTAAATAATGCACTATGATACTCTATAGTCATTATAATAAAATGGCTCAAGCATGTTGAACAATATAGAAAAAAGTCTTATTTCCAGAACACTAGCACAGCTGCTCTGTGAATGCAAGGTATTCCTCTATTTATTTCACTTTCTCAGCTGTAGAGCCCAAAATCTAGTATGGAGTTGTTGCTAGTTATTATCAAGTCCATTTCAATTCATAGAAAACCCCTGTGAGAAACTGGCATCATTATAATAAATAGAGAAAAGGTTGAAGTTGTCAATGATTTCATCTTGCTTGGATCCACACGCAACACTGTTGTTACAAGTAATCAAGAAATCAAAAGACAATTACATTGAGTGAATATGCTGTTAAGGACCTCCCCAAAGTGTTAAGGAGCAATGATGTCAGTAAAAAGACTAAGATACATCTGACTCAATCAAAGGTCTTTTCAATTACTTGTTACACTTCTGATAGTTGGAAAATCACTAATGATGACAAGAGAAGAATTGATTCCTTTGTGTTGTGGTGTTGAAGGAGAGTATTAAACTTCTTGTAGACTTAAAAAACAACAAACAAATATATATTGGAGAAAGAACAACCAGGGTGCTCCCTGGAGGCAAAGATGGTGAAATATAATTTCACATATTTGGGGCATGCTGTTCAGAGGGGTTGGTCCTTGGAAAAGAACATTATGCTTGCAAAGGTGAAGTGTCAAGGTGAAGGAGGTCTTCAATGAAATGGATTAGCATAGTGACTAACAATGGCCTCAATAATATAAGAGATTTTGAAGAGGACACAGGAAAGAGCAAGGTTCAGATCAATTGATCCTAGGGTCGCAATGAGTTGTTGTCAACTCAATGGCACCTAATAACAACAATATGTTAATGTGTTGTATTATTTTAATATATTGTAGTTGTTAGGTGTTTTCAAGTCAATTATGACTCCTAGAGACCTTATGAACACCAGATCTGAACCTTGTCCTGTCTTGTGCCATCCTTATAATCTCTGATGTACTCAAGCCCATTGCTGCAGTCACTGTCAATCCATCTTGTTGGTCATTTTCCTTTCATCTTTCACTGTTCCTCCACCTTTCCAAGCATGATGTATCATAAAAAAAATAGCCTTTCCTAGCAGCATGTCCAAAGTGTAAGTGAGAAAGTTTCACCATCCTTGCTTCCAAGGGGCACTCTAGCTGCCATTTTCAAAATTATATTTGTTTGTTCTTTTCGATGGGATATGCAGTACTTTTCTCCAACACCACCACTCAAACATATTAATTTTATCATTCTTATATTTCTATAAAGTTTTTTTAAAGTTTATACTGGTTTACTTACAAAGTTTGTATACATTGATTTTCACACCAGATCTTTTCCCTTTCCTTGATCCATCCATCCCTCCACACATCAAATTCCCTCATACGCGTTCTACAATAATAGTCTTACATAGTATTTCTCCATATGGGATTGAATTAATTGACTTAGCATAATGCTCTCCAGTCACTCCAAAGTTAAGTAGTAATTTACATAATCATTGCTCCTGCGTGCTGTATTCTTATTCATTGTCCAGCTCTCAGCAGCACTGCAAGTTATTAAAATGACCATGGCCTGAATCAGGTGCACTATGGTCTTCAATCTGATATCATTGATGCTCAGTATTTTGGAGAAGTACTCTACGATGCTCTTGCCTAAAGAAATTAATCTACTGATCTCCTCACAACTGGTACCAAGAGTGTTAACTGTAGTTTAAAATAAGAAGAAAGTATTGACAGTTTCAATCTTATCTCCACTTATCATGATGCTCCCCTATTGGCTCATCTATTTTAGTAGCTTGTAAATTAAATTACCATTAAAAAGTGCAACAGTGAATGAATGGAATTCCAAAATCTCTGTAGATGTTCATTGAAATAAAAAAAAATTTAAAAGAATTTAAAAAATTAAATTACCATTAATTGCCATTCTTAAAAATATGTTGTTGTTGTTGTTGTTGTTATGTGCCG
>NW_006399759.1:32011411-32012050 GCF_000299155.1 Elephantulus edwardii | reverse complement strand
TCCTCACAACATGTCCAAAGTATGTTAGACGGAGCCTCAGAATCCTTGCCTCCAAGGAGCCACCCGGTTTAACCCTCTCCAGAACAAATCTGTTTCAATATTATAAGCTCACTCTTTCATTTATTTCTTAAATGGAATTTTTAATTCAAATGCATACTAGTTAGATTTCTGCAAAAATAACAGTGTGGAATGGCAATTATCAGATTTAGAACACCAAATTAACCTCATGTCTCCGTTCTTCTTTATGTTGTTTGATGATAACCCTTGAAAGTAGTCTGATCTCTTTAATGGATGTTGTTGTTGTTGTTGTTGATTACCTTCAAATAGAACATGACTCATAGCGACCATATGAACAAAAGGCCTGATGCCTTTCTGTTTACTATCGACATTTATCAAAGTTCATAGAGTTTTCAGAGACATGTTGTTTAGGAAATGGGTGCCATTCCTGCTTAGAACAATTAGTTATTAGGGGAAATTTTGTATTAAAAGTTAAGCAAAAATAATACGGATTTTTTTAAACTCTTCTCCCCCCTTGCTGCTAATTTTAGAATCTCAAAGCTAAAAAGACTTTGGGACTATCTGACTTTTGGGATAAGAAATGTCTTTGTTCCATGCTATATGGTACCACTGTTGTAGAAT
>NW_006399759.1:32009489-32011081 GCF_000299155.1 Elephantulus edwardii | reverse complement strand
AGAGTGCAACAATGAATGAACGGAATTCCAAAATCTCTGTAGATGTTCATTGAAATGAAAAAGAAATAACTTAATTAAAACACACACACACACACACACACACACACACACACACACACACAACCCCTTGTATTTTATATAACAAATTAAAAAAAAAAGAAATGTCTTTGTTCCAAGTTTACATACATTAACACTTACTAGAGTCTAGTAACTATAGTTTCTAGGAGACTAGTCAGAAATTTCATTAACAATCTACCTAGATTTTAGGCCTTTTTGGAATTAACTTTGTATTTTATCCATGCCACCCTAGGTTGCTATAGAAACATGATATCTCAGCAAATATAAATTTTTTATTTTAAAGAATGAAGATTTGCAAACAATCACTGCTATTATAACTTCCATTTCAAGCTTTCTGTGTGTGTGTGTGTGTGTGTGTGTGCGTGCGTGTGTAAGAGCTTGATGTCAAAACTTACATTGTCTCTTTTCATGAATTTGTATGACTTTCTTTCCTCTGGACACTCCAGCTTTCTTTTACCGGTTTTGGTGCCTCTTCAGACTAGCAACACAGCCCAGGGGACAATAAAGGAACATTTACCTTTCCTATTAACTTCTAAATAGTCTCCAGAGAAGAAGTAGTTACATAAGGAGAAGAAGCCCACACCAGCCAGGGGAGGGGGGAGCACACAGCAAACCACATTCCACAGAAAAGAAACAGAACAACACTGCAATCACTGTGTTGTGCATGTCTCTGCTGTTAAACCAACTCTCCAGTTCAAAGCCAGAGAAAACCACTCATTCAGATCTCAGAGGGTCTTGTAAAAAATCTCCATTTTAGTATGGTCAGGGAAATCTCCTGAGTGAAAGACTGAGAAATGGTTCCATTATTTGAAAATTCTAGATGTATGTTGTTGCTGCTTTGGCTCTTGTGGGATAGAAGCTTAATGGCTTTCGGGGACTCGTGTATGACATTTATTATTTTAATCACTGGGATGGTGGGGTGGCTTCCAAATGCTCCAAGTTGCTCTGTATATCCTGAAAGGGTGGACAAATATGTTGAAGGACTGTGCTCATGGGGGTGAAGTTTGGAGTTCAAAACTCTTGCGAAGTGCCATTGAGTCACCCGTAACTCATAACATACATTAGCTCTGAACCTTACCCTATTCTGAACCAATCTCATTGTCTCCGACAGACCCAATCCCATTTCTCCAGTCACTGAGTCAATCCATCTCCTCCAGGGTCTTCCTCTCCTATGCAATCCTTCCACCTTTCCAAGCATGATGTCCTTCCCCGAGAACTGATCCCCCCTGGCCACATGTCCAAAGTGTGTGAGACAGAACTTCATGATGCTTGTCTCCAGGATAAGCAGTGAAAGTACTGTCTGTACATCTGTGCTAACTGCGTCCAGTAAATGATTTAAATTCAAACCCATTTACTTGTATGTCAAGTCTGTCTGCTAACTATTGTTGTTCTTGTTGTTGTTGCTATGTGCCGTCCAGTCGCCTGCGACTCATAGCGACCCTATGTACAACAGCCCTAAACTCCGCTCTGTCCTGTGCCAATTGCACTGTCTCTGACACTCCCATCCCAATTAT
>NW_006399759.1:32006675-32008260 GCF_000299155.1 Elephantulus edwardii | reverse complement strand
ACTTAAAGAGGTTAAGACAAATTTCCACAAAAACATAGTGAATAAACAGTTGGGATAAGATTTGACTCCAAGACTATTTGGAGTTAACTGTATTTTTCTGTCCATTATCCTTCTCTTTCTAATTGTTATTGCACACAGCTGTAAAACTGCACTAGAGGTAATATTGATATGCTTGCCTTTGTTATAAGTTTAGCAGTTTGTTTGGCTGTGATGATTTGTTTGTTCCTTTGATGCCTAAGTTGAGGTTATTAGTATTCAAATACCGACAAGGTCATCTTTGGTTGATAGTTCTCAGCAGTGCTTTCATACTGAGACAGTTTAGAAAGAAAGGCCTCAGGCCTAATTTTAAAAGTTAGTCAATGCAGTATATTGTAATTGATGTTATGGAATAAAATGTGCATGAAGGAATGAAACAAAATAATGTGTTTTGTAAACTTCTATTCATATTACAATTGAAAATAGGCTGTTAAAATTCTTTCTTAAAAAAATAATCAATAGAAGCCCAAAAGAAGACAAAAGTGAATAGAAAGCCACTTGAGGGCATAAAACAAGAACTAAGGTCTGAATTTTTTAAGTTTATCACACATGTTATGAAGATGCATGAGCAATTAGTAGTGGCTGAAATGTGAAAGTTGGAAACATAGAAGGATCTACAATTGGAAAATATAACTTTGATGATAGAAACAATGCTGGAGATCTAATTATAGAATTTTGCAAAACTAAAAAAAATTATTCAGTGCAAATTGCAATTATATATATATATATATTCAAGCTGTTCTGAAAGAATTGGCAAAAAACAAGGCCCCAGGAATTGTTGGTATGCCAATTGACATATTTCAATAAATAAATCCTGTGCTGATTTGCTCATCAAGTTGTGCCAAGAAGTCTGGAGGACAACCACCTGGTCAACTGAATGGAAGAGATCTATATTCCCATTCCAAAGAAAGGTGATCTGACAGAGTGTGGAAATTATCGAAAAATATCATAACTATCACATGCAAGCAAGATTCTGCTGAAAATTATCCAAAAATGACTGGACCAGCACATCAACAGAGAACTGTCAGATGTGCAGTCTGGATTTAGAAGAGGTCATGGTATTAGGGATATTATAGCTAAAGTCAGATGGATCTTGGCTGAAAGCCGGTAGTACCAGATGAATGTCTCTCTGTGTTTTTCTGCCTATGCAAAGGCATTTGACTGTGTGTGTCACAACAAACTGTGGCTCACTCTGAGAAGAATGGGAATCCCAGAACACTTGATTGCATTTATGTGAAGCTTATACTTGGACCAGGAGACAATCCTTAGGACAGAGCAATGCAAGACTGCATGGTTCAAAATTGGGAAGGGTGTACACCAGAAATGTGTCTTATCTCCATAACTGTTTAGTCTATATGTGGAAGAGATTATCTGGGAGACTGAGTTCCATGAGGAGAAATGTGGAATGAGGATTAGTGGAAGATGTATCAACAATCTGTTACAAAGATGACAGAACTCTGCTTGCTCACACTGAGGAGGACCTGAAACACGTGCTTCAGAAGATCAAAGATTGCAGCTTTCAATATGGATTGAAGCTCAACATCAAGAA
>NW_006399759.1:31999941-32006220 GCF_000299155.1 Elephantulus edwardii | reverse complement strand
GTTTGTCCTAGAGAAGGTGAGACCAGGCTGCTCCTTGGAGGCAAGGATTCTGAAGATTCATCTGACATACTTTGGATATGTTGCAAGGCGGAACCTGTCCTTGGAGAGGGACATCATGCTTGGGAGGGTGGAGAGACAGTGAAGGAGAGGAAGACCTTTGATGAGGTAGATTGAGTCAGTGTAGGGGTAATGGAGGTGGGTGTGCCATAGACAATAAGAATGGCATAGGATAAAGCAGGGTTCAGGGCTGTTGTACATAGAGTTACTATGAGTCGCAGGCAACTCAATGGTGCATACAACAATAATAACAACATACTTTCAAAACATAAGTAGTAAAAAAAAAAAACATAAGTAGTAACTACATGTCAGTGAGAAGGAATACACAGCAGTGAAATTGACTACGTCTATGGAAAGAAACAATGGAGAGGCAAATAGTATCATTTAGAACAAAGCCAAGGACTAACTAGAAATCATCCATTGCTCATGCCAGTTCAAACTGAAGCAGGAACAACTGCAACAACAACAACAAAGTAAAGCCAAGTACATAAGAGCCAAATTATGGCTTTGGATGTATCCCACATGAATTTAGAGTCCATCGCAAGAATATATTTGGTCTATTGAACCCTAATGACAAAAAAACCAGACAAATAGTAGGATGTTATCAAGAACATAATACATAAACAAAGCAAAAGTCTATTAAAAAGACAAGAAAATAATGAAGAGTGAAAGTGAATGTAGGAAGAAACTCTGAAACTTGCTTTTGAATACAGAATAACTAAAGTGAATGGGAGCAATGATGAAGTAAATGTATAGAATTTTAACATGAAAGAGGCTAACTCAGGCCTATAAGGACAAATACTGCAGAAGACCATTATTGTGAAAACAGAAGGATAACTAGTAAGATGTTTATGGATATCCAAGAGGACAGGAGAGATGAGGGTGAGTGAAGCAATTGATTAGTGAATGGAGGGATGAAGAAGCAATTAGCAAATGTACAGTGGGCAACTGAAAAACCGAGATAATAGTTGGCATAGGTCCATGATGACTAATTTTATAAGACAGTGTATGGGAATGATTGTAAGAAACACAATGTGAATGAAAACAAAAACCAACTAAAAATAAAATTAAAAAATTAAAAGTGATTAGAGAAAGCAAAGTAAGTAATATGATGAAACATGCTGAAAAGACCTAGAATAGAGAGCCAAAAAAGGAAGAAAGTGCCTGACATTTCTCAAGTTGAAAAATCTGAAGAAAAATTTAAGCCTTGAAAACTTAAAAGCAAAACAGTAGATGACACAGGTAGCATCAAAGGGAAAGAAAGTAAAAGGAATTCAAAAAGGCACTGTACCGAAAATAAGGGATTTATGCTTAAGCATTTCAAAAAGTGACAAAAGATCAAGAATCAATGGTACTGAAGGGAAAATGTTCAAATTACACTATAGATACTCACGAAAACAAGGCTACAGCAGTTGAAGAAATTGCAATTTAGATCTTTTTACAAATGTGTGCAATATTGTTGTGCTCTTTTATGTTAAAAAAAAGAAAGACAACTACCTGACCAACTAATTGAAAATATTCTATAGTTTGCCAATTCCAAAGAAAATCAACCCAAAAGAATGAGAAAACTATGCAACACAATATCACAAACATCAAGGGAGCTCTGGTGGCATATATTGTAACAAATTGTGCTATTAAACCAAAGATTGCACGTTTCTCCTAGTTTGAATCCCCTAGCAGCTCCAAGAAACTTTAAGCTGCTCTCAGGAATGGACAAAAAACAAGGCCCAGGAACTAATGACATATTTCAACAAATAAATGTTGCTCTGGACCTGCTAATCAGGTTGTGCTAAGAAATCTAACAAGGTTGTGCCAAGAAATCTGGAGGATAACTACCTAGCTAGCTAATTGGAAGAGATAAATATTTATTCCTATCCCCAAAAAAAGATAATCTGACAGAGTATGGAAATTATCAAACAATATTACTAATATCACACACAAGCAAAATCCTACTTAAGATTAACCAAAAATGACTGCAATAGTACATTGACAGCAAATTACAAGACATACATACTGGGTTTAGAAGAGGTTGTAGAACTAGAAACATTATGGCCAATTTTAGATGGATCCTGGCTGAAAGCAAAGCATAAAAGAGGAATGTCTATGTGTGTGTCATTGACTACACAAACGTATTTGGTTGTGTAACTCACAACAAATTGTGGTTAACCTTGAGAAGAATGGGAATCTCAGAACACTTGATTGTGCTTATGTGAAACCTATACTTGGACCAGGAGACAATCATTAGAACAGAGCAAGGAAACACTGCATTGTTCAAAATTAGGAAAGGAATGTGTCAAGGAGGTATATGTCTCCACACCTTTTAAATCAATATGCAGACATTATCATTTGAGAGGACTTTATTAGGAAGACTGTGGCATCAGGATTGGGGAAGACTCATCACTTGATTGCTGAAGCATTTGCTGCAGAAGGTCAAGGATTATAGTCTTCAATTTGGATTGTAGGTAAACATCAAGAAGACAAAGATTTTTCACGTTGGACCAATTGATATAAAAATGATAGATGGAAAAAAAATGATAGATGGAGAAGAGATTGAGGTTTTTCAGCATGCTTGGCTTCACAATCAACACTCTTGGGTTTCGGAAGTCAGGAAATCAAAAGACTAATTGCATTGAGGAAATTTGCTGTCAGGAACCTCTCCAGAGTGCTGAAGAGTAATAATGCCAGTCTAGAGACTAAAGTGTGCCTAATCCAAATCATGGTCTTTGCAGTAACTTGCTGTCTATCAGAGAGCTGGACAATGACTAAGGCTGGCAAAAGAAGAATTTATGTCTTTGAATTGTGATTCTGGAGAAGAGTATTGAACATATGATGGACTGCCAGGAGGACAAAGAAATCTTTCTTGGAGAAGGTGAGGCCAAGTTTTTCCTTGAATGCAAGAATTTTGAAGGTCTGTCTCGCATATTTTGGGCATGTGGCCAGAAGGGACCTGTCTTTAGAGGAGGACATCATGCTCAAAAGCATCAAGGATAGCACAGAAAAGGAAGATCCTGGATGAGATGGATTGACAGGATAACTGGGGTGATGGGATTAGGTGTGTCAGAGTCAGTGACCGTGGCTTGTCATAGGGCAGGGTTCAGAGGTGTTCTACATAGGGTCACTATGAGTCACAGGTGACTCAATGGCATATAACAACAATGGCTCCAAATGAGAAATATGGGCAATCTCCATAATGAGATTTGCTATCTCAGAAAACATGCTGGAAAGAGTTCCAACTTACAGCAATGATTTTTATGGGAATCTTTAATAGCAAAAGCAAATAAAATTTTTTCCAAAATCTGTCAATTTGCTGTACAGATATAACTCAAATTCACTGTGATTCTAAACACTGTGACACTGATGTGTCAAATGGGATAATGGTTACCCATGGTGGACAGTGTTTGGTGACGCTCCCTGATTAAAACAAGCTTGGAAGCACGAGTGGCATCCACTTCTGAAATAGCTTGCATCCAGCTGCACCATAAGAGAAAGACAGGCAATCAACTTCTTTGTCCTCTAAAAATCTGCTGGAGGGTCAGCTATGAATCAGTTTTGACTGAATGACACATAACAACAACAAATTAAGAAAATTTATTTTCATGTATCAGGAAATAAAGTATAAAACTCAACACAGTTTAAATTAAAATTCCAGTTTTTGCTTATTTGCTTTTGTTTAAGTGTCTTCCAACCTCAAGGACTCATTTCTAGCACTATATCCAACAATGTTTTTTTCAATATTTACGTGATTTTCAAAAGCCTGTTATTCCAGAAGTAGAATATCAGTCCTGCTTTTCAGTATGGATTAGTCTGGAAGCTCCACGGAAAGCACTATGGATGACCTTGTTGGAATTTGAAGCACCAATGACATAGATTCAGTTACCACAGCAACACACAAGCCCCGACAATATGGTACATTAACAAACAAGTACAACCAGAGAGGTAAGAATGGTGATATTTTGTCTTATATGCTTTGGAAGCAGAAGTGGCATCTACTTCCTAAAAACATGCCTCTGGAAACTCTATGAACTTTGAGAAATGGTAGTTATGAAAATGCTTCAGGTCTTTTGTTCATAGAGTTGGTATGAGTTGTGCTTAGCAATCAATAGCAGCAACAACACATGCTTTGGACATGTATGTTATCAATAGGGGCCAGTCCTTGGAAAAAGACATCATGCTGTGAAAGGTAGAGGAACAGCAAACAGAGAGGAAGACCCTGAAGGAGATAAACTGACACAGTGACCTCAGTAATTGGCTTGCACATTTAGAGATCATAATGATGGAGCAGAGGAGAAGTAACTTCAGATCTGCTAGTCACAAGGTTGCTATGAGTTGCAATTGACTCATTGATATCTCACAACAATAGTTTTTGTTTATTTGTTTTTAAATTGTTGTCGTTATTAGGTACTGTTAAGTATGACTCGTACCTAACCTATCAACAACAGATCTGAAACCAGCCTATCCTTACATAGTTTGAACTCTTCCTTAATTTAGAGTGGTATTACACACCCGAATTTGAACGTGACTGTTTCTTTTCCCTCTCCACCCAAAGACAAAAACAATGTCATGACAAAAACTCGGTGTGTATTGAGTGTACAACAAAGTCTATGTTACCATTTTCTGGAATGTGTACTTCTAAATGAGTGTCAGCACTTTGCATCAGTCTTCTCATGAGAGCTCTGAAATGTATCTCTGGTATTATTATATATGTATGCATCAAATTTGATTCTTCTCCTTTTGTCTTTGGAAGGGAATCTCAGGAAAGACCCTTGTTACCTAGCAGTCCTGCTTTCCTGAATTTAACCTATTTTATTATTGGCCTTATGGAATTTCTCTTAGTTTTCTTTTTTGTTATTCATTCATTATTGTACATTTTCTTCCCTTCTCCACCTTTACCTTCCCCAGCTTCACCGTAATGCACCTCTTGTTCCAGATTGTTGACATACATATATATAACGCCTAATCATATGTTCTTTTTGGTTCTTATAGTCTTGGCAATATTTTGTCTCTTCATTCTTATCCCTCATATAAAAGACCATTATAATTTTTAACTCTATGTGGTCCTTCTAATGAATACAACATTCTCCACTGAAGAAAGAGGATGTCAGTACATTCATTTAAAATTTACAAATATTTATTTAGTATCCACTTTATATCCGACAATGCTTAAAGCACTCTCAGGGAACAAAGAAACATTTTCCCCCCAATTGTGTAGCACTTCAGATATCCTCTTAATGTCTTAGTTCTTCAATCAAAGCAATCAGTAGTACACTTATTATGTGCCAGGAAAGCTTTTAAGCAATAATTATATAGTAACATGAGTATTTACAAAATGGCAGAGTAATGCCAATGTTGTTAACATTCCCATTTTTCAGATAAGAAAATTGAAGATCCAAGAAGTCAAATTTCTACTTAACATAAATGAGTGAAAAAACACAAGCATGAATAACGTAAAAATTCAAAGCACTTAATCAGAATCCCTCTAAAATAATATCTCATCAAAATGTGCTGCTACTTGGAAGTCAGCAGTAGAATTCAGGAGATTTTTAAAACGTTCTTTATCAAACATCGACAGTTTTGACCTAATTTTTTCTCATGTACTGTTTTTTGCTGATAAAACTCCATTCCATTGTTCTCTCAGTAACAATAGTGTGGAACAATTAAATGAAATTTTATTATTTTTTTTCATATTTAAAACTTAAAAAACTCAATGAACTGGGGGGGTAAAGAAAAAAGTGCAACAATGAATGAATGAAAATCCAAAATCTCTGTAAATGTTTATTAAAATTAATAAAATAATTTTTTAAAAAAAACCCTCAACATCATTGAAAGTTTTCTCAGATAAAAGAGTGTCAATTATGCTGTTGAGCAATAATTTACCAAATTATAAAACACAAATTTTTTAAATAATTCTGTTTAATGACTGAAAAGTCTGAGAAGTTGCCCTGTTGTTACTCCTTTAACTAGTATTTCCTGTTGGCAGTATAAGCAAACCTTCTTGACTATTAAACATGATTCCATTCATTAAAGACTCACTATGAACAACACACACACATATACATACACATTCACATTTTTTACTATTTGCAAAACACATTGTCCTTATCTCTAGCTCTATATAGTGTAGATTTACATCTATATTTTTATAAATATCTATCTCTCTTATCTATCTAATCTATTGATGTTGTTGCAGCTAGCAACTGTAATGTAGTTTCTGACACATAGTAA
>NW_006399759.1:31997763-31998851 GCF_000299155.1 Elephantulus edwardii | reverse complement strand
GTTTAGCAGTTTGAAGTCATCTGCCATTCCAGTGGGAAAGATGGGAAATCTCCTCTAGTAAAGATCTCTAGTCCCCGAATTCCATGTATGGTTGATGTGGTGTTAGTCTATAAGTTGGCTTTTTATTTCCCCCCATTATTTAGCCCCCTATGGTCTCCAGATACCTTAACTACAGCTACATGGTCTTGCGAAAAACTGCTCCTTACACTGATTAACAAGACTTTAATGAAACAAGCAAGACTTGTAGTGGCATGACCATGGTGATGGAGAGACTGTGGCATTGCTGTGGAGAAACTGTAACCTGAAGCTTCTTGCATTTGTGTTACCCACAGTTGCTGACAGATGTTTGAAGGAGAAGCTAACTTGTAATTGCTCTGGGGCAAATTTTGCCAGACAGTTTAGATTTGACTGCTGAACTGAAACAGGAGTCTAGACTTAATTGAGTGCCTTGGAACTGTTGGGTTAAAGCTTGGACTTTTATTGTGAGGTATTCTTTGCCTCCCTCACTTATTTCCATAATAAACCCCATTCTCTGTATTACAACTGTGAGTCTGCAATGAAAAAACTAATCTCTTACTCTTGCTGTGGCTTTATCTGCTTTCTACTCTGGGGCAGTGACTGGCTGCGCTACTCATATTCCTTCTGTCCCTTGCAGAAAAATGTTCATGGTCTCCCCTTTAGATGTTTGGTGTCAGAAGGAGTGGGATTAGTTGGTTCTGATTCACAGACCCATAGTTTGTTTTTGTGCATGTGGGGCTTTGGAAGATGTAAAATGGTTATTGAAGAGGGGTTAAACCCCAAAAATGTTACAGTAGCTATTACTGAGGGGGAAAGAAAAGCTGAGAAGTTGTTTTTTGGCTTGACACAAAAGAGTATGAAGACAAATGAAGATGAGTCTAAGAATTTCTTTTAAAGTCTATGCGCCCTCACATATAAGTCATAATGTTATGTTGAGCTATATTAGAAAGATTTATTAAGGTTTTTGTTGAGTTGGTGCTAAGATATGTTGTTGTGATGTTTTTATGTGCAGTTGAGTCACTTGCGACTCAAAGTGACCCTATGTACAACAGCCCTAAACCCTGCTCTAT
>NW_006399759.1:31992304-31995168 GCF_000299155.1 Elephantulus edwardii | reverse complement strand
GATGGGTGTGTCGGAGGCAATGAGATTGGCACAGGATAGAGCAGGGTTTAGGGCTGTTGTACATAGGGTCGCTATGAGTCGCAAATGACTCGATGGCACATAACAACAACGACAAGGTAGCTAGGTTTATGTCCTAGTCCATGTTGTAATTAGCTTATTAAAATTTTTCATAACATAGTGGATTCTGGCTTGCATGTCTCATAAAGTTATGTGTTTACCAAAGATTAATCATTTAATAGATTATTGTTATTTTAAACCCAGATACAATTCCCTATGAAAACTTGCTTAAGGCAGCAAAAATATTCAAATTGTAGAAATAATGTATCTTTGTATATATTTTCACCAAAATTTTAATAAATGTATCCTTGGAAGATACCTTAATATAATCAATGAATAGTTTGTTTATTATTTCAAGGTTATCAGAGAAAACAAGAAATAAAAACTAAATATTAAACAAAATAGTTTCCTTTTCTTATGTAAAAATGAGGTGTATTTTTTGTGGAATGTTTAGGATCTCAGCAGTCAGACTGTTCTATCTTCTTTTCTCCATCCATACTTGAAGTAGATGAAAGGAAAACAAGACTTAACAGGATGTGTGTGGGTGCATTCACACCATTACTGCATCTGAGGTTCACAACAATGCTGTGTAAAAGATACCAAAGCCCACATATTATAGATAAGTTTAGGTTCAAAGGAGTTCAGTGATGTAACTGGGAATGATCAACTAAGGATGGCTTTGTGCTACTTACTGTGATTCAATTTTGCCTCTCTGCTTTGGATTTATCAGATGTTACAGAGTGGGAAAATGCCTGGAAATTGTGTGGACTTATTAAGAAGATTCCCAGGGTTTTAAATGGAAATAAACTTAACTAATAAAAATATTCTCATTAAGAATCTGAGTTAAATAATATTTCACTTATCAACTATGGGTTTTTTTTCCACACCTACTGAATGTCAGCAATAACAACTGAATGTCAGTGGGAGGAAACTGACAGTATATAATAAGAAAATTAATAAGGAAAGATGAGGACAAGCAATGTTAAGTTCTCTAAAGAAAATAACCCAGGATAATGTCATGTTGTTGTTTTAAGGTGTCTTCAAGTTAGCTCTAACTCAGCAACTATGCATACAAAAATATTACCTAATTGCCACAATCCCCACTGTACTTAAGTCCATCTTCACAATCCCCACTGTGGTTAAGTCCATTATTATGGGTCTGTGACAGACTTTCTCCTCGAGGGTCGTCTTCTCCTTTTCTGAGCCTCTACTTTTCTAAGCATGGTGTCGTTCTTGTGAGTCTGGACCTTATGACAATATGCTCACAGTAAGTGTCACAAGGTCTCCGTACCTTCTTCTCTAAGGCCAATCTAACTGCACTTATCTGACATATTATTGTTGTTGCTATGTGCTGTTGAGTCAGAATTGATTCATAGTTGACTCTCCAGTGGGTTCCCAGATACTGAAAATCTCCTAGGAGGAAATTGCCCATCTTTCTCCTAGAGAATAACTAGTGAATTTAAGCTGCCTGCCTTTAAATTGGCAGTGCAACTCCTTACCTACTGGATCATAGATTTATTTATTCTTGTGGAAGTCTGTGTAGTATTCAATATTGTGGAAGTCTGTGTAGTATTCAATATTATTCACCAACACCACAACTCAAAGATATCAACTCTTCTTCACATACATGTGAAACATTTGACAAAACCATGACTTTTGGCAGCCCACGATGCATTCCTTATTCATCACTCACAGAATAGTTCAAATGAAGATAGAAAGTATTAATTGTTTGAAAAAAAAACCCTTTTCATTTTAATGAGTTATAACTGTTTTACTTATTACAGAAGGTAAGAAAAACATATCTGAATATTGACTTGATGAAGAGTTCTGGACGAGGCCTTATACATTTTCATCTCCACGCTCTTTAATCCTCAGACTCACTAGGTTCTTCCATTCTTTTGTCCATTCTAAAGATAAACCAACCTCTTATACCTTGAAGAAACCAGACGATTTGGAGATCTCACTGAAAAGTTCATGTTAATGCCTCTAGTTCTCATTTTCATAGTCACTTTTTCATAAATTATGTTCAATCTCTCAGTCTCATAAAGCTTCTACAGAGTTCATCCCAAGTGACAAAGGTGTCGTCACAGTGGATAATGTTTGTTGTGTTCAAAGAGGATTAAAAAGACTGATCTTTGAGGAGGCAAAGAAGAAAGAAAAGAGAGAAGTCTGGTAAGTGGTATTTCAGACAGATGTTACTGATTCTGTAAACAGTAAAACATCCCACCTCCTATATTCCATACTGTGATTTCTAATTCCTGTCTCTCTTATTCCTTTTAATCTTCCTTTTAACTTATAATCACGATTTCCAAAAGAGTTTAACATTCCCTGGAGAACTATGCCTTTCTGATTGATTTACTTTGAGGAACTTGCTGGCTTTCTTGCAGCCAAATTTCCCTTTACATTGCCTACATGCAGATTCAGAACCAGACACAGCCACAGCCTACACACTTTGCCTTGTTTTTAATGGCTGAGGAGTACAGAGGTGATCTTCCTGAGACCCTTGCTGAGGCACAGCTTCAATTTGTATTTCGTCACAGCATTCTGGAAGTAGGTGATGTTTACACGCCTACACAGAGGGAAGAATTCAGCTTAAGCATCTGCAAATAACAGTCTCTGCAAGAATTTTTTGGTTGCCATTATTTCGCACCTAACCATATTAAAATTTTTAAAATACCATTTCTATGAAGAAGTCCCAACAGAGTTAAGATGGTTGGGAACAGTTATCACCCACACTTTAAATCGCATATAGAGACACACTCTCCAATTTCTCTTTACTAATGTCATTAAGCTGCCTTTTGGAATCT
>NW_006399759.1:31984483-31985602 GCF_000299155.1 Elephantulus edwardii | reverse complement strand
TGGACAAATTGGCAGCATCAGGATGGATGGTGAAGAGAGTGAGATTGTTCACAGCTTCAGTTTGCTCGGCTCCACAGTCAACACTCTCGGCACCAGCAGCCAGGAAATTAGAAGATGTATTGGCATGGGAAAGTCTGCTATTAGGGATCTCTCCAAAGTACTGAAGAGCAATGGTGTCTCTTTGGAGACTAAGGTGCCTCTGATACAGGCTATGGTCTTTGCAATCACTTGTTATGCATCAAAGAGTTGGGCAATGGCTATTCTTATACAGAAGGAGAATTCATGCCTTTGAGCTGTGGTGCTGGAGAAGAGTATTGAGGGTACCATGGACTGCTATGAAAACAAACAGATTCATCCTGGAAAGGGTCAAACCAGGCTGCTCCTTGGAGGCAAGGATTCTAAGGTTCTGTCTACCATATTTTGGACATGTTGCAAGGAGGGACAGGTCCTTGGAGAGGGTCATCATGCTTGGTAGGGTAGAGGGACAACGCAGAAGGGGAAGGCCCCCTATGAGGTGGATTGATTCAGTGACTAGGGTAATCGGGATGGGTGTGACACAGGACAGAGTAGAGTTCAGGGATGTTGTACATAGGGTCGCTATGAGTTGCAAGCGACTCGATGGCACATAACAAAAACAACAACATCATGATGTTATTTATTGGTCCAATTTTGGTTTTTTTTGTCAGTTTGATGTTGAAATATTATCTGCATTGAAGGATCTTTTGATCTTTTCCAGTCAGTTTTTCAAGTTCACCTTGCTTTCAGGAAATGTTAATCATCTGCCCAGTTCAGGTTGCTGAAGAATCTTCCTCTTATTTTGATGCCACATTCTTTTTCAAATTTCAGTTTCTTTAATGATTAACTCAGCATACATACTGAAATGGTATGGAGAAAGGATACAACCCTGATGTACACTTTTCTTGATTTTAAACAATGCATTGTTTACTTGCTCTGTTTGAACAGCAGCTTCTTGCTCTAGGTATAGGTTTTTCATGAACTTAATTAAGTATTCTGAAATTGTTAACATTTCATTGTTAGCCATAATTTTTTATGATCCACACAGTCAAATGAATTTTGCATAGTCAAGAAAACACAAGCAGACATTCTTCTGATATTCTC
>NW_006399759.1:31970820-31984383 GCF_000299155.1 Elephantulus edwardii | reverse complement strand
ATGCAAGAGGGGAAGACCCTCTATGAGATGGATTGATTCAGTGACTGGGGTAATCGGGATGGGTGTGTCGGAGGCAGTGCAATTGGCACAGGATAGAGCAGGATTTAGGGCTGTTGTACATAGGGTCGCTATGAGTCGCAAACAACTCGACGGCACATAACAACAACAACAACAACAACAATGTCATTAACAAGTCTAAAGCCTTCGAGTTAGGTACTTAGTTTTCTTTCAGCCTGGCCAAGTAGTGGCCTGCTCTCCTCACATATGTTCTGGTGTGCAGTGGGCATGTGTTTCTGTCTTTAGGGACATAAACCTTGTATTTGTTTCAGCATTTCTCATAGTATATTTTAATATCCAAGTGTAATAATTGATATCCATGAAAGCTTTGTTCTTCATTCTGCTCTTTGGGTCTATATGAAACAGCAGCTCACTCACTCTAAGTCTCAATCAATCTTGCATTTTCTTTGCAGAATCAATAGTCCTGTGACCCAGAGTAGTAGAAGGACATTTTACATTTCCTTTTGAGAAGAAAACTTCACTTTATATTGAAAATTTGAACATGTGGACTCCAGAATACTTCCTTTCTTCACCATTAAATATCAGCCAAACAGCGGCAGCCCAAGACTACTTTGGGGGTATTATTGTTTATCACTTTATGCCTGGTGTCATCTGGGCCACATTAGCAACAATTGTAACCTCCCCAAACAATGACCCCATCTCATGGCCACCTTTAGGCCAGATGTCAAGGGATTATCTAAGTCTTATGTGGTACAGATGCAAAACTGTGCAGATGTAAATTGTAGAACTCCAGATGATGGATATTTGCCCTGCTTGATGCAGGAGCTATAGAATGAAAGAGAATTAGAATAGCCTCCCTGTGGCCACAGAGCTTATTTAAAGTAATAATTTAATGCTGGAAACTAAGGGTTGGTATTACCTATACAAATAAGAGCTAACGAAACTTAGAAAACCAGTAGGCCTAGGAAACCAGCTGAGGAATTATCTAAGCCACAACAGGCACTTCTTATTGTACCTTATAAACAGTGGGCAAATTTAGGAGAACATGACTGTTTCATATTCCTGTGCCCACAGTACCAAAAGCTACTGAAGTCAGTGAACATGTTTTCCAACAATTTGCTATTTGCTCAACAGTTGAGCATGTCCTCTAAGTATCAATAATCTCAAGCTTGGAATCAGGAGTGCCCTCCACTTCCTAAACAATATGCCTCTGGAAACAATGATCTTTGATAAGTGTCGAAAGTTGTAGAGGAGCTTCAGGCCTTTTGTTCATAGGGTTGTTATGAGTCGTACTCAACTCAAAGGCAATCAACAACAAAAATCTCAAGCTTAGTTTTACTCTCTTCATCGTAGTCTAGTGATAATTAGCTTTTAGAAAACAGAGCTTTAAACAACCTGCATTATTCAGATGACACAACCTTGCTTGCCTAAGCTGAGGAGGACCTGAAGCACTTGCTGCAGAAGGTCAAAGAATGTTGCCTTCAATATGGATTGAAGCTCAACATCAAGAACACAAAGATTCTCATCACTGGGCCTCTTAAGCATTATGTATATGGTGAAGAGATTGAGATTGCTAATAGCTTTAGTTTGCTTGGCTTCACAATCAACACTCTTGGTATCAGCAGCCGGGAAATCAAAAGGCAAACTGCATTGGGAAAAATCTTCTCTCAGGGACCTCTTCCAGAGTACTGAAGAACAGTATCAGTCTAGAGACGAAGATGTGCCTGATACAGGTCATTATCTTTGCAATTATATGTTACGCATCAGAGAGCTGGACAATCACTAGGCATTACAGAAGAAGAATCAACGCCTTTGAGTTGTGGTACTGGAGAAGAGTCTCATGGGCTGCTAAGAGAATAAATGTCTGTCCTGGAGAGGATGAAACCAGGCTTTTCCTTGGAAGCAAGGATTTTGAAACTCTGTCTGACAAACTTTGGACATTTTGCTAGGAGGGACCAGTCTTAGGAGAGGGACATTATGGCCGTAAGAGTGGAGGAACAGCACAGCAACACAAGAGAGAAAAGACCTTTTGGATGAGATGGATTAACTTAGTGCCTGGGATAATGGGGGTAGGTGAGTCAGAGAGCATGTTAAATTGGCTCAGGATAGGGAAGGTTTCAGGGCTGTTGTACATCGGGCCAGTAAGAGTCTGAGTCAACTTGAGAACACATAACAATAATAGTTTCAAATTCATAACAGTCAAATCAGAATGTACTCTTGCTGACCCTCTCGTGGATTTTCTGGAGTCTGTAAATTGCACAGAAGGAGAATGCTTATCTTTCTCTTGCCGAGACGTATGTGGATTTGAAACACCAGAGAGATACCATCTTTGAGTAAGCAGCTCAATTCCATACAAGTAGGAAGTCTGGAGGCTAGTCTGGAGGGCGCAGCACTGCTAAGCCAAGGGTGGTGGATCCCTGAAGGTTGGAATCCTCCAGACGATCCACAGGAGAAAAAAGGGCACTCCACTCTTATGTGATTTACCCTTTTTTCCAAATCCACCAATGAGTCACCTAAGAGCCTGTTCTGACACAACAGGAGTGAATTTTTTTTTTAAATTTTGATAACTCTAGATGTGTTTGTACATATGTCTCTTTATGCATATGGATGTATGTTCTCTTGGTTTATTTTGTTTAAGCCAGAAAGGCTTTGAATCATTTGGAGTTCCAATAAATGTACACTTGTGAATTTCATAAGATTCCTGCATATTGACAAGGGACTGGAGTTGTTCATATATCATACTTTTCATAAAATATAAATAAGTTCTGATTAGAGTAATCTTTTTCCAGACACAGTGCATTCTTATTTCACCAGAACGAGCAAAGCTCTAAAAGATTTTAATGACTTTATTATTTGAATATCTAGACAGAAAATGAAAAATAAATATATCATGCTTATTGCTTCAGAATACCATTAACTTGCATTTTACTGATTGCATTTTACTGGATTGTGAGCTGTACTTCTCTATCATTAGGAACCAGCAAACATATTTCCAAAGTTATTTACAGTATAAATTGTCCCCAACTTTGGAACTCTGTTCTATTTTTTTCTTTAATAATCACAATTTTGGAATCATCAGGGACCTCTCCAGAATACTGAAGAGCAACAACATCAGTCTGGAGACAAACGTACACTTGATCCAGGCCATAATCTTTCCAGTTTCTTGCTATACATCAGAGAGATGAATAATGACTAGGGATGATAGAAAGAGAACTGATGCCTTTGAGCTGTGGTACTGGAGAAGAGTGTTGACTATACCATGGTTGGCCAGGAGAATAAACTGGTTTGTCCTAGGGAGGGTGAAACCAGGCTGCTCCTTGAAGCAAGGATTCTGAGGCTTTGTGTGACATACTTTGGACATGTTTCTTAGAGGGACCGGTCCTTGGAGAGGGACATCATGCGTGGAAGGGTCAAGGGAGAACAGAATGAGAGGAAGACCATCGATGAGATGGATTGATTCAGTGACTGGGGTAACGAGAGTAAGTGTGTCAGATACAGTAAAGTTGGCACAGGATACAGCAGGTTTCAGGGCTATTGTACATAGACAAGGTCACTATGAGTTGCAAGTGACTAGATGACACCTAACATAAAAAATAATAAAATTGATACTAACAAAAATATTCAACCTTAGATAATTTTTGCTTATTGTTAATTGGACATGGTGGGAGGTGGAGAGCATTAATTATGGTGTCACACAATTTTATGGGTGAGGAGGGTGAAAGAAATGAGAAGGATCTGGTGTGAAAAACAATATATTCATATTTTATGAATAAACTAATATAAAAATAATGCTAAATAAGATGTATTTAAATAATTGCATGAAACACAATACAAATGAATTAGCATATAAAACACAGTAATTAATCATACTGTTAATGCATAATTATATGAAAATCAATTAAAAATATTAAAAGTCCCAAGAAAATTTCGGACTCACCCCTTTTCCTACAGATCCTCTATCACCGCTAGACTACAGCATTTTTTGTATCTCATCTTCTGTGCTAAACTGGTTATATCTGGACCTTTTGCTTACATAATTAAGTGTAGATTTCCATTATTTTGTTGTTTCATTCCTTGATTCAAAAGCCAAATGTCATAGGTCCTGGTATTCAAACATCTGTGGAAAGAACTATAGAAAACAAGGAAAATCAAAACATTAAATACAGGGGCAAGATAACATGCAAATGGCTTGGAATAGCATGGCAGGATGAATACAATGAGAGTTCTGTAGAGTCCTTTGAGAAATTTGAGTACACATTACCTTATTTTTGTATATATTTCTCAATAGTACTCGGGTATCACCTTCTTGTGTGACAAACACCTTTCTAGAATTTAGACCACTTTTAACTCCGTTTGTTCTTAGTATCATGGCAAATGTTGAAGAACATTCTGAATGCATACTGTATTTTTTCCAATAAATGGATGAAGAATGAAAAGTATATTGTCTTTAAAGATAGACATTGGTTTAAATGTCAGCATTTCCAAGTCTCAACTCTGAGACTTATATATGTCTCTGAGACTCAGAATTTTTTTCTGCGTAAAGTTTTCACCACTGAACCAATTGACAGTACCATGATAGATGGAGAAGAGTTTGAGGTTGCTATCAATTACAGCTTGCTTGGCTCCACAATCAACCCTCTTGACACCAGTAGTCAGGAAAGGAAAAAAAAACAACCAAAAACCAAAACAAAAATTGCACTGCAAAAATATGCTGTCAGAGTACCGAGAAGTAAGTCAGTCAAATGTCAGTCTAGAGACTAAGGTGAGCCTGATCCAGACCTTGATTTTCACAATTACCTGCTATTCATCAGAGAACAGGATAATGACTGAGGATGACATAAGAATCAATGACTTTGAGTTGAGGTGCTAGAGAAGAATCTTAAACATACCATGGTCCTCCAACAAGACAAATAGGTCTGGCTTGGGGAAGTTGAAAACAAGTTTCTCCTTGGAGGTTAGGAATTTGAAGCGCTGTCTCATATATTTTGGGCATGTGGCCAGGCGGAACCAGTCCTTGGAGAAGGACATCATACTTCAAAGAGTAGAAGGACAGCAAAGGAGAGGAAGACCCCAGATGAGATAGATTGCTACAGTAACCGGGGCAATAGGATAGTTGTGTAGAAATCAGTGAGACTGGCTCAGGACAGGACAGGCTTCAAAGCTGTTGTACATAGAGTCATAGCCAACTTGATGACACATAACAACAACAACAGCAATAAAGTTGATAAAACACCACCAAAGTTGGCAATATTAAATAAAATTATGTTTAGTTAGAAACAGTAATTTCTGAGTCATACAATTAACACATTTTACTTTTAACCAATAGTATAGCAGCGTAAGTCTACCCAGAGATACTTAGGTAGATCTAGTTCTAAGTCTACCCAGAGATACTTAGGTAGATCTAGTTCTGAAAACCTGGTCTAGTTCTGAAAGGTGAATCACTGAAAATGCTATGGAACACAATTCTGTTCTGTCACAAATGGAGTCACTATGGCTTGGAGGCTACTCGGCAGCAATGTTTTGTGTTGTTTTTTTGCGTGTGTGTGTTATTGGATTTTTGTTGTTGTTGTTGTTTCTTTGTTTTAAGATAGGCATACAATTCAAAATTTATTCCACAATAGATGCTCAAAACTTATAAATGCCCTTCTTCCCTCTCCTTACTACAGGAAAATTTTCCGAAATAAGACAATTCATATTACATCCAGCACCTAACTAAAAACATGTGATTCTCTTTATATCCACCTTGGATGGCAAAGACTTTATTGCAAACAGTTGGATGTAGGAACAGCTGGAAGAATCAGTAAAATTTAATCTGATTTAGATAGTATTCAAACACATTTCTCCAAGAGACCGAAGTATCTGAAACTTCACAGTCTACAAACCCATATTAGCCATATCTTTGTGGCAAAAATAAATCAATGGATTTAGTTGTGTAAAGAGTCGGGCAATTGTACAGCATACACCAGTGCATAGCTCTCTCCTGGGCGAACTTTCAGCTTTGCTTTTAACATTTTTTTTTTTTTTTGTAAAATACTGGATAAGGCTGCTTCCTCAGCCAGGTGCATAACTCTTATACATTTGTCCTTATTTTGCTGAAATGCTAACTTTGCCTCAGGCTATCACATAAATTAGAATTCTCAAGAACCTTACATTCCTTTCTGTATAGAGCAGAGGAAGTGCCTTGATTCCCACACTATGAAATGTGCTGTGTATTTATGGAATTTTAAAAAGCACTTTGAAGTCACAGGACATTGCCTATGGGAGGTGCACAGAGGATGGGAGACCGGATGTTCCTATCACTGGTCCTGCTCCTTGTTTGGGAAGGAATATAAGTTCTCTACACCATCTGCAATGCCGTCAGTACACTGGACATTCTTTACTGAACTACTTTCTTCCAATTAAAAGCATATGGATAAAATAAGAAATGAGTAAATGATATTTTTATACCTTATATTTTTCTTTATGGTTACTTCCCTAGACATTCAATATTAGATCCATAAATTCTAGAGTAGACAGGTTGATACTTGTGTTTGGAAGCAAACGGACTGCCACATGCCTGGAGTTGGAGCTTGTCTGGCTTCTACACCATCATACTGTTCTATCAGATCTATCTAATGAATGGTTGAAAGAGAAATTAAGCAAGACTAGAGACTACATAGGGTCGCTATGAGTCACAAATGACTCGACGGCATGTTACAACAACAACAACAACAGAGTCTATGAGGTAACAGTTAGTAGCTATATCAGTCCCAATTTTTATGACTGTTTAGTGAACACAGTGTTTCTATTAGTTTTTCACTTGTCTCAAAAGGTTGAATTTCTATGTGTGATGGCCATTACTGAGTGGGAGGTGCTATGCTAAGTAATAAAAGTACAGTGATGAATAAACAGACTGTACTCCAAGGATCAAACTAAATGATAATGTGTCATTCTTTAAACTCAACTCAAAGGCAATCAACAACAACATCAACAAAATCTATATCTATATATCTGTATCTCTATATCTATCTAACTTTATCTGTATCTATATCTATAATCCATCATGAACAAGTGAGATTCATAAGAGGTATGCAAGGTATGCAAGAATGGTTCAATTAAAGAAAAAAAAATTAATACACCTCATCACATATCACATTAGCAAAACAAAATATAGGAATGACATGATCCTAATGATACACAGAAAGCCTTTGACAAAATATGACACCCTTCATGATTAAAACATTAAACAAAATAGGAATAGAAGGGAATTTCTATAGTGAAAAGTATATACCCTAAACCAAATGCCTACATCTTTTATTTAAAATTATTTTTATTTTATAATGATTTGCACACAAAATCCCTTTACACTGTATTTAATTTATATGCTTTGTGTTTCTTATAATCATTCCTATACACTGTGTTTTATAAAATGAATCACCATTGATCCATGTCCACCATTACCCTTTCTTTTCAAGTCCCCAGTGGATCTGTCCTAATTCTTTCACTCCCACCCTGTGCCCACCAAACTCTGTGACCTCATGATTCTCCCCTTCTCCCTACTCAGCCCCCTCTTCCCACTTTTGGACCTTTGTACACATTTTACTACTTTTCTATTTTTACATTAATAGTCTTATCCAGTATTTGTCTTTATGAGACTGAGTTAGTTTATGCAATTTAATGCTTTTCAGAATTTCCCAAATTACATAGTATATTTTTTAAATCATTGAATGAACAGAGATTAATCAACATCTTTTTCAATTGAGAGAGATTAAATGCATTACACTTGAGAAAAGTAATAAGCAACCATGTCTGCTATTACAGGTCCTAGTCAGTATTGTATTTGTAAGTCTTAGCAAGAGCAATAAGGCAATAGAAGGAAATATGAGGTATCCAATTGGAAAAGTGAAGGTAAAACTATCTCTTTATGCAAGTAATATCATACTTTACTTAGAAAATCTAAAGATTCAGCAAGACAGCTGTTGAATATAGTGGACCAATTCAGCAAACTAGTAGGATACAAGATCAACATACATAAATCAGTTGAATTTCTCTACTGTAATAAAAAGAACATAGAAAAGGAAATAAGAAAAACAATACCAATTACAATAGCTAAGCACAAGTTGAAAGACAGGAACAAATCTAAGTAGAGACACAAAAGACCTATGCAAAGAAAATTATGAAGCATTACTACAAGTAAAAAAAGACTTACAGAAAAGGAATAATATACCATGTTCATGTATGGAAAGGCTCAGTATAATGAAACTAGGAATAACGGTAGAAGACCTAAACTACAGCATGAATAGACTTGCAAGTGTAATGAAAAGTGAAAAACAAGGAAAGGATAAGATAGATGAATAGGGCCTTCTAAAAAAATCAAATCCATATATGTACATTTAAAAAAAACCTTCTTAAACAGGGTAAAAAGGAAACCCACAGACTAGGAAAAAATATTTGGCAATGGCATATCTGATAAGAAATTTGCATCTAAAATGTATAGAATACTCCAATACAATAACAAGAAAAAGACAAATAACCCAATCACAAAATGAGCAGAGAATGTGAAGATACACTTCACTAAAGAAGAAATTCAGATGATCAGCAAGCACATGAAGAAATGTTCACAATCTCTATTAATCAGAGAGATGCAAATTTAAACAACAATAAGATATCACGTCAACCCAACAACAATAACAAAGTTCAACAGGGAAGCAAACAACAAATGCAGAGAAGATGTGGAGAGATTGGAACTTTCACTACTGGTTGGAATGTAAAATGGCACAACCACTATGGAAGGAAGACTGACTCTTTCTCAGAAAGTTGAAAATAGACAAATGTTGCCCTGTGACTCTGCCCTACAAACATTGCCCTGCATCTCCACTATGCAAATGTTGCCCTGTGTCTCCATGCCCTGTGTCTCTGCTTCACTTTGACTCAGCCCTGTCCCTAAGGCATCTAAATATGCCTAAAAGACATTAACTGACTGCATGGACACTCCTGCCCACTGTCTGGAAAACTGCTGGGCCTTTTCAAGGAAGTCCAAGGCTTGGTACCTGGAAGTCTGGCCTTCAGCACCCAGAAGTCCCACTCTACCTCCCAGGAAATCCACGCAACAGCCTGGAAGTCCCCACAAGCACCCAGAATCTTTCCCACACAACTGGTAGGTCCTAGACTCACCATCAGGAGGCCTTGGTGCCACATCTTGGATATCCAAACCCTAATGCCTAGAGGACAGCCCACTGCCACCCTTCTGAGCTGCACCAGAGACATCAGTATCACAAGTGAACCCATTTTATTTCCTCTCTCCTCACAAAGTGGGAGCTGCCTTTAGCCCAGAAAACCTTGGACTGGCCTAGCTGTAGCAGTTGTCTGACAGAGGAGGCTGCTAATTCACAGAACTTTTCCAAACTGAAGCAAACGTTTCCCTGAGTCAAAAGTTCAGATAGAAACTTAGGCAGGATAGCTGCCCCACCCTTCTCTGGAACAGTGACATGAGACCAAGAGTCTGCTATTGGCTCAAGCATGAAAAACTACCCCACCCAATGAGAAGCTGATACCCAGTTGTATCCCCCTAAAGTGTTTAAAAAAAGCCAACTTTGTCTGCTCGAAGTCGACTCCTCTATCTCCTGCCAGAGATACGGGTCGGCCTGGAGCTCCGCAATAAACCTCTCCTCTTGCTGTTGCATCAAAAAAAAAAACAAACAAACAAAAAAACCACTACCCCAGCAATGTCACATGACAAGCAGGCTATCTCACACCCTTCATAAGCCCAAAGCAAGATGTCACCGCCCAAAAGTGACACAGTATCGATGGATTTCCTGAAGCTAGAAAGTCTGATGAAACTTTCTGACACACAATTTAAAAGAATAATGATTGAATATTTTCAAAGGGTGAAAGACAAATGTAAAGACTTATAGGACACTGCAAGCAAAACCCAAGAGGAGCTTAAAAGAACAACCTAAAACAATGCTGATAAAACAAAGGAAGTATTAGAAGTTCTGGAAAAGCAGGAAACCATAATCCAAAACATAAGTACTAATGTTTCAGATACTGTCAAAAACATGGAGGGAGACATGAACAGAGTTGAAGAGATGGAACACAGAACAAGTGAAAAAGAAGATAGAATAGTCATCACTGATATGCTAGAACAAAAAGCAGAGTAAAAAAAAAAGAAAAAGAAGAAGGCCTAAGAATAATGTGGGACACCAGAGGCAAGTAAAGGTACCAAAAATGTTGTGGGAAATTACTAGGAAAAAACCTTTCCAGACAAGATGAATAATAAGAGAACACATATTCAAGAAGCTGCGCAAACACCTATAGAATAGATTCCAAAAGAAAAACACCAAGGCATATCATGGTCACATTTGCCAGAACCAAAGATAAGGAGATAATTCTGAAAGCATCGAGATGGAAACAAAGAGGAAACTATAAGGGAGAGCAAATAAGATTAAGTGCCAATTAAATACAATTAAACAACTCATGCTGGACAGGTTTTTGAGAAACTGGAATTCTGATTCACTGTTGGTGGGAGTGTAAAATGTTACGACCACTATGAAAGGCAGTATGGTGCTTTCTCAAAAGGTTGCAAAAAAAAAATACCATTGACCCAGCAACTCCATTACTAGGAATATACGCTAAAGAAACTAGAACTGACACTCAAGCAGATATATGCACATCCATGTTTATTGCTGCCTTGTTCACAATAACAAAGGGTTAAAAACAACCCAAGTGTCCATCAACAAACAAATTGGTAGAGAAGCTGTGATATAGTCCCACAATGAAATACTACATAACACTAAAAAAACAAAACAGGAACTCATGAAATATTATACAAAATGGGCGACCCTGAAGGACATTATGCTGAGTGAAATGTTTCAGTCACAGAAGGACAAATATTGCATAATATTACTGTTATAAAATAGGACTGACATCAGGGTTGGGTGGAAACTAAGGAAAGAGGGAATAAATAATGTACACTGCATTGATAGACATAACTCTGGTATTCCTCTGGTGTTCCCTGCTTTCGCTAAGATCCATCTAACATTAGCTACAATATCCCTAGTACCACGACCCCTTCTAAACCCAGTCTGAACTTTTGGCAGTTCTCTGCTGATATGCTGTTCCAGTAATTTTTAGATAATCTTCAGCAGAATCTTGCTTGCATGTGACATCAATGATACTGTTCTATAGCTTTCACACTCTGTTGGATCGCCCTTCTTTAGAATGGGAACAAATATAGCTCTCTTCTAGTCAGTTGGCCAAGTGGTTGTTCTCTAGATTTCTTGGCACAACTTGGTGACTACCTCCAGAGCAGCATCCCTTAGTTGAAATACGTCAATTGGTATACCATTTTCTCCTGGGGCCTTATTATTTGCTATTTCTTCAAAGCAGCTTGAACTTCTTCCTTCATCACCATAGCCTCTTGCTCATATGTTATTTCATGAAATTCTTCTGTGTCTGCCAATTCCTTTATGCTGGAGGAGAGCACTGAGTGTACCATGGACTGCTAAGAAAACAAACAGGTTTACCCTGGAGAGGGTTAAACCACACTGCTCCTTGGAGGTAAGGATTCTGAGGCTTCATCTTTGGACATGTTGTAACGAGCGACCAGTCCTTGGAGATGGACATAATGCTTGGGAGGGTGGAAGGACAGTGCAGGAGGGAAGACACTCTATGAGGTGGATTGATTCAGTGACTGGGGTTATTGGGGTGGGTGTGTTGGAGATGGTGTGATTGGCACAGGACAGAGCAGGGTTTAGGGATGTTGTACATAGGGTCACTATGAGTCACAAGCAACTCAACAGCATATGACAACACTGCATTGAAACAGACGAAATAATATATAATTCAGTATTATTTGCATGACAACAGTCCAGAATAAGAGCTCCATAGTAAAGTGGACTGGGGTGAGGGTTGGGATTTGTACAACAAATAATGCATTTTTTTACTTCCAAAGAGAAAATTGAACTCTGGAGAGTGAGCAGGGAGGAAAATGTGTAACAATGAATAAATGGAAATCCAAGTTCTCTGTAAACTTTCATTTAAATATCAATTAAAGAAAGAAATTATCAATTCAATAAAAGAATCATTGCCTCTAAAAAATGAAAGTAGAAATAACATTTGAGTCAGCGATTACAGGATTTGAAGTATATCTTAAAGAAACCACAGGCATGATGCAAACATAATGTATTAGCACCCATATTTATTATAGCACTATTTACAATAGTGAAGAGATGGAAGCCTCAAAAATGCCCCTAAACAAACAAATGGAGAGGAAATCTGTAATAAATACATACAATGGATATTACACAGCACTGAAAAACAATGAACTTGCAATACACTTATCAACATGGATGAGTCTGGAAAACATTATGCTGAGTGAAATATCTCAAGTCACAAAAAGGAAATTACTGTATAAGACCACTGCTATAAAAGTGGGAAGCACATGAAGAAGGTGAGAGCAGGGAAAGAATGGATAGAAAATGAGTACTACACTGGAATGGAAGAAGGGAGGGACTATCTGAAAGGAAAGGATGATCAGACAATGGGTGAATGGCAATTGATAATTTCGAACAAGGCATGCATTACAAGTGAATTGGGGGTTGAGAAAGGAAGGAAAATGTCTATCAATGAATGAATGAAAACCCATTCTTTCTGTGAACTTTCACTAAGATCACAGTAAAGAATTTTTTAAAAAGAGTTAGTATAGGCTGACCACTTCTGTTAACTTAGATGCAAAAGTCATCATGCATACTTTAATCAAGATAATCCAACAATATCACTAAAAAAATCACAATATTAGTCCTATTGCAAAAGACACTGTGTTATAAATTGGTTTGGTATATGTGCACCTCATATTCTGCAACGTTGATAAACTCATTTATTCTAAGAGCAATTTTGTAGAATTTTTGGAATGTTCTATGTAGACAGTTGTGTTGCTTACAAAAATATTTAGTTTTATGTTGTAATTTTGAATCTATGTATCTTTTTTCTTGCCTTATTAAATTCAAGTAAGCTTTTATAACAATGTTGTTGAAGTGTCAAGAGAAGACATCTTTGTTTCATAACTAATTTAAGTTCCGCCTTTCACTATTAAGCACCTTTTCACTATTAAGCATGAGATTATCTATAACATTTATATGATGATTGTATTAAAGATAATGATATTCCCTTGAATGTCTACCTTTTTGAGAATTTTAAAGTTTGAATTTTATATGATTATTTTTATATTAGAGAGATTGTTGTTGTTGTTATTTTTTTTCTATAATTATATTTTATTAATTTTCATAAACATTTACAGAGATTTTGGGCTTCCACTCATTCATTGTTGCACTAGTTGTTGTTGTTATTTTTGCTAGGTGCCATTGAGTCAAGTATGACTCTTAACTACCCTAAAAAAAAAAGGACCTAAACCTTGTCTTATATTATGCCATCTCCATCATCTCTGGCATACTTGAGTCAATTTCAGAAGTCATTGTGTCAGTCATCTGTTTAAGGGTCTTCCTTTCTTTTGCTGACCCTCCTCCTTTCCAAACATTTCTCTTTCCAGGGAATAACCCCTTCTACCAA
>NW_006399759.1:31961609-31966995 GCF_000299155.1 Elephantulus edwardii | reverse complement strand
TTCCATTCATTCATTGCCGCAATTTTCTCCCTTTCCACCCCTCCCCACCAGCTCGCTTCCCCCTCCGAAGAGAGAAAAAAAAAAAGAAAAGAAAAAAAATTCCTTCATTAGTATATAATTCCCACGTCCCTTCCCCCCACCGCCCACCCCGAGTACACTTCTCTCTGCAGCCTTAATTCTGGATTCCTGTGCTAACCATAATACTCAATCATATATCACTTCTAATCTGTTCTTTCCCTCATCTGTTTCAATATACATAATTTATCCAGTTTTTTTCTGTCATACCCCCACCCTGATTATATTATTTTAATAATTTCCACATTCCATTGAATTTCATTTCTTGGGAATGGGAATAAATGTGGCTTTCTGTCAGTTGGTTAGCAAGGTAGCTGTCTTCCAAATTTCCTGGCACAGAGTAGTGAGCATATTGAGGGCTGCGTTTATTGTTAGTTGAGATATATTAACTGATATCTCATAAATTCCTGAGTCTTCTTTTTTGTTAATGTCTTCAGTGAAGCTTTAACTCTTAATTACCAATGGCTATTATATACTTCCTGAAATATTTTTGTTTGTTCTTTTTTTTTTAAACTATTCTTTCCGTCTTCTTTTGATAATTCCTAGAACATCCTAGATAGTACCCACAGCATTTCTCAGTATTGTACTTAGAGGCTAAAATCTGTTTTTAAGTTCTTTAAGCTTGAGAAGTATTGAGTAAGTATTTCCCTCTTTATTCTACATTTCTAGCTCTTTGTATTATAATTAAGAAGATTACATAATTTTTATATTTTGTCTTTTTTAATATAGTGAATTATACTTATTGTTTTTCTGCTGTCAGCGACTACTTTAGAGTGCTAAAAAGCAACAAAGTCAGTCTGGAGACTAAAGTATACTTGATCAAGGCCCTGATACTTTCAATTACTTGCTACACATCAGGTATCCAGAAAATGAATCAAAATGACAGAAGAAGAATTGATGCTTTTGAGCTGCAGTGCTGGAGAAGAGTATTGAACATATCTTGGACTGCCAAAGAACAAACTGGTCTGCCCTAGAGAGGGTGAAATCAGGCTCTTCCTTGGAGGTAAGAATTTTGAAGCTCTGTCTCACAATCTTTGGGCATGTAGCCAGGAGGTACCAGTCCTTGGAGAAGGACATTATGCTTGCAAGTTTTAAGCATGGTACAGGAGAAGACTGTGGATGAGATGGATTGACATAGTAACTGAGATACTGGGTGTTGGCAACAGTGAAGCTGGATCAGGATAGGGCAGGATTCCGAGCTATTATACAAAGGGATGTTATGAGTTACAGCCAACTCAATGGCACATAAAAATAACAACACTGATATCGAATCAATTTTGTAATTCTAGAAATAATTCATTTGTTCCTGATATATCATCTGGACTATATATAAACTTGAACCAAACTCATTGTCATCAAGTTGATCCTGACTTATAGCAAACCTACATCAGGTTTCTGAGATTGTAGATCTTCCTAGAGGAGACTGTCTTTTCTAATTGGAGCAATTGGTGTTGTGTGTTGTCCAGTCAGAATTGACTCATTGCAGACTCTACAGAGGGTTTTCAGAGCCAGTAAATAAGACAGGGGAACATTGCACAGAGCAGCTGGTGGATTTGAACTGCTTACCTTTAGATTGGCGGCACAGTTCCTACCACTAAATGATCAGAGCTCTCTAGGAAACTTTATCCATAGTGGGTTCAAACTGCTCACCACAGAGTTAGCAGCCTAACAATAAGCCTATATTCAGTTTATCAATGTTTTGTAAAAGACTTTTGGGTAGTTTTCTGTGAGGGATGCTGATATGTAGTTTACTTTCCTTGTAGTAGTTCCTTCATTTTGTTAATCAGGGTACTGATTAAACTTTTTTCTTTGAATAAAAAGCATAAAAGAAGAGTTAGAATAATTTCCTTCTGTTGTAATTTCAGAAACAAATTATTATTTGTTTAACAGAAACAAAAAATATTAAATAATAAATTGCATTTTTATTATATTTGGTAAAATATTTTTTGTTACCTTAAATTGATAGAATCAGATAATATATACCCTTTTCCCATTTATTTTTATTCACCAAATACAATTTTTAAATTAGTACATTTTTATGTTCTAATAATTCATAGTTTTTATTAGTGAGTAATTTTTCCATTTACCTGTTAATGGAAATTTGAGTTGATTCCAGGTGGGTTTTTTTTTCATTATAAATGAAACTGTTGTTAACATTCTTGTATATGTTTTTAAATGAACATATGCTTCATTTTTCTCTTGGGGAATCTCTTAGCTATGGAATGATTAATTCATATGGTATTTGTATTTTCAATCTTTAAGACATTTTCAAATGTTTCCCAAAATGATTGTAGCACTTTGCATTTCTATTATTAATATTTGTTTTCTTCTATACATTATATAGTACATTTTCCATCAAGCTCTTTCACAAAATGTGAGTTCAGGTTTGTATATAATATATGCTGTTGTTTACCATCATGTCAGAACGGACCCAGAGCTGACCCTCCATCGGGTTTTCAGAGGCAGTTTAATCACTCTGGAGGAGGTTGACTATCTTTCTCTGGCAGAGTGGCTGGTGGATTTGAACTGCATGTCTTTGGGATTGTAGTGCAATTCCTTACCAGTGCTACTGGCCTAGTGGTAAGAAGCTGTACTGCAATCCCAAAGGCACGTGGTTCAAATTCAACAGCTTCTCCATGAAAGAAGAATGGGCAATCTCCTCCCTGCAAATAACTTCCTCTGAAAAACCACTGGAGGATCAGTTATGGATTGGTTCCAAGTCAACAGCTCATACCAACAAAACACAGGTTTATGAAGTCACCTGTGTGTTTTCAAAATAAAGTTTTCCAATATAATTTCTTTTAAAAACTTCATTTATTCATGAAAATAAATGACAAGACTTGTGTTCATTTCTAAAATATGATTGTCTGATAGTCTTAGTATTTCTTTGGTTTTTGTGGTAATTGCCTTTCACAAATTTTAGTATTTTTAGATTCTTTCTCTCTTTGCCTTTTCCTATCTTTCCATTTCTATATTTCTGTTTCTATAAATGCCTACTTATCTCTATTTGTATAATGCAGGTTCTTTGAATGGGCATAGTGACTGTAATAATGTATTTAAGCACATCAGAGATTGTGAGGATGGTGCAAGATAGGATAAGATTTAATTCGGTTGTTCATATGATCACTATGGGCCACAGTTAATTTGATGAAACCTAAGAACAAAATGAGAAATAATTGACATTTTCAATATTCATTTTAAACTATTTAAACCCTCAGGTCTTGCCCACTGGCCATATCTGAGTTGAAAAGGCCAAAGTGAAGTCTCCCATCGCCACACTATACTTGGACCAGAAAACAGTCCTCAGAACCGAGCAAGGAAACACTACTTGATTCAAAATTGGGAAAGGTATATGCCAGGGGTGTGTTTGATCTACATGCTTTTCAATCTATATGTAGAACAGATGAGTCAGGAGACTGGGATCTGTGAGGAAGAATGTGGCATCAGGGTTGAAGGAAGACTCATCAAAAACCTGCGTTATGCAGATGACACAACCCTGCTTGCTGAAACTGAGATGGACCTGAAGCAATTGCTGCAGAATATTAAGGATTGCATCCTTCAATATGGTTTGACACTTAAAATCAAGATTCTCACTACTGGGCCAATTGGCAGCATCATAATAGACAATGAAGAGATTCAGATTGTTAATAGATTTCGTTTACTTGGCTCCACAATCAACGCTCTTGATACCAGAAGGCAGGAAATTGAAAGACAAATTGCATTTGACAAGTCTGCTACCAGGGACCTCTCCAGAGTACTGAAGAGCAATGATATCAATCTGGGGACTAAGGTGTACTGGATCCAGGCCGTGGTCTTTGCAATTACTTGCTATTCATAAAAAAACTGGACAATGACTAGGATGGACTTGCCAAAGAACAAATAGATATGCCTTGGAGAAAGTAAAACCTGTAAAATAAAACCTTGCTCCTTGAAGGCAAGGATGGTGAAGCTTCAACTCACGTATGTGGAGAGGAACGTCATGCTTAGAAAGATGCAGGGCCAGCAAAAGAGAGGAATATTCTCAATAAAATGGATTGATAATATCTGAAACAATGGGCTCGAGTGTGTCAGAGATGGTAAGTTTGGTGCAGGATAGGAAAGAGTTCAGATCTGTTATTCACAGGGTTGCTATGAGTCGTACTCAACTGATAGCACATAACATCAAGAATAAAACTTATCTTTTTAAAAAGCCAACAACAAATAAAACAAACAAAACTAACTTACTGATGTGGTCTGAATCGACTCATTGCTGACCATTCCACAGCTTTCTGAGACTATAATTCACATGGAAAGAGATTGCTATCTTTCTCCTGATGAGCAGTTGGTGGGTTCAAATAGCCAGAAAGACACGCTTTTGGCATAGTAATGTAACCCCCTCCACACTATGCTATCCAAGATCCGTCCTGTATATAGGATTAAATTTCCCCTGAAGTTTCCATTTTTAATTAAATACTTTCTAGATGTAGATTTTCAAATGACAAAGTTTGTTTTTTTCCTTCAGATGTCTACCCATTATTGATTTTTATTTCATTTGTATGATGCTTAGCAAAGACACTTTGAAGATTCTATTTATAAAAAAAATGAATATTTTATCTTCAGTCTCTTAAGATGACCTATTAACAATCAATGTTCCATGTGCACTTAAAGAGCACTCTGCAAATGGCAATAAGAGTTTAGGTTTTTTCTGATCTTAAATATCTTCCCTTTTTTACCTATATATGTATTCTATCAATAGCCAAGACAAAAGTGCTAGTATTTGTAACAGTTATTATGGACTTGTTTACTTTTTATATTTTATTTTCCCAGTTTTTTATTTCTGTGTTCTACAACTTTATTGTTATAACTATAGAAATTACTTCTTTCTAAAGAATTTGCTTTGTTTTCTTAATTTTATTATGTACCACTTAACTTTATTCTCAGTAACAGTCTTCATACTTGTATAACCACTGTAGCTTTTTCCACCATTAGTCTTTATATTGCATATAACACTTCAAGTATAAAGAAAATATCAAACTCATTTTTCTATCAAGTTGGAAGCAGCTGAGAGCTGACCTTCCTGTGAGTTTTCGCAGGCTAAATTACAGTGGAGGAGATTGCCTAGGTAAATCACAAGGGAGGAGATCACTTATTTTTTTCCTACAGAGCACCTGGTAAATTCAAACTGCCAATCTCTGGGTTAACAGCACAACACCATATCCACTAGGCTACCAGAGCTTTCTACTTCAAGTATGACCTTAAAAAGTATATCTCCTTGGCTGACATGTCATTATCAAAAACTTTTCCCCAGTCTGTGGCTTCCCTTTTTACCCTG
>NW_006399759.1:31935338-31961035 GCF_000299155.1 Elephantulus edwardii | reverse complement strand
CAATGAATGAATGGAATTCCAAAATCTCTGTAGATGTTCATTGAAATGAAAAATAAACAAACTAAATTAAAATTAAAAAAAAAGAAGCACAGATTAAAAAAAAGTATATCTCCAGTGTGAGTTGCACTGCCAAACCAATGACAGATGGTTTGAATCTACTGTGTTTCCACAGGAGAAAAATGGGCAACCTCATATAACTTAATAGCTTCCAGGAAACCAGCTGGTGGGTGAGCTGTGAGGAGGTTCAGACTTAATAGCAATGAGATTTTGCTATGTATTATTGGCTTATTGTTGTCTACATTTAATCGTAACTGTGTTAATGACATACAATATGTTGGTACTATTTTTCTTTTTCAGGAGAAAGAGGAACAGTCTTTGAAATTTCAGAAAACCTGCTAATGAGTTAACTATGAGTTGGTTTCAACTCAATGATGATGAGATTGTATTGTATTGTGGTGTTATTAAAAAATACTTTACACACAACAACAAGATAAAGGTAAATAATCCAATAGAAAAATGGGCCAACGGTATGAACAGACACTTCACCAAAGAAGACTTGAGATGGTTAACAAGCACATAAAGAAATGTTCAAAATCCCTAGCTCTAAGAGAGATGCAAATTAAGACAATTATGAGATATCCTCTCACCCCAGTCAGAGTAACAAAATTTAGCAAGCAACAAATGCTGGCGAGGTTGTGGAGAAACTGAAACCCATATTCACTGTTGGTGGGAGTGTAAAATGGTGCAACCACTGTGGAAAGCGGTATGGCACTTTCTCAAAAGTTGCAAATAGTGGTACCATTTGATCCAGCAATTCCACCACTGTGAATATACCCTAAAGAGACCATAATAACCATCCAAGCAGATATATGTACACCCATGTTTGTCATGGCTTTGTTCACAATAGCAAGAAGTTGGAAACAACCTAAGTGCCCACCAATAAACGAATGGATAGAGAAGCTGTGGTATATTCGCACAATGGAATATTATGCTGCATTGAAAAACAAGGAACTCATGCAATATTATTCAAAATGGGTGATCTTGTAGGACATTATGCTGAGTGAAGGATCTCAGTCACAAAAGGACAAATACTGCATGGTGCCACTGTTGTAAAACAGGACTGACATCGGGGTTGGGGAGAGACTGAGAAATATGGGTTCGATAATGTATACTGCATTGAAACAGATGAGGGAGAAAACTGTTTAAAAGGGATATGTGATTAGGTATTTTTGTCATGACAGAAGTCCAGAGAGAAGGCTACAAAGTGGAGTGGACCTGGGGGGAGAGATTGTAAAACAATGAAAGAATTTTTCTTTTACTTTTCCAAAAGGGTAGTGTACTGGCTGGGGGGTGGGGGGTGGTTGGGAGGGGAGAAAGGGGAGCACTGAATGAATGGAAATCCAGTCTCTGTAAATTTTCATTGAAATTAATAATACATTAAAAAAATACAGTAAGTTATTGTTGTTATAGTGACACTATGCACAATACCTCTGCACCCTGTTCTGTTGTTGTTGTTGTTAGGTGCCGTCGAGTCGCTTGTGACTCATAGCAACCCTATGTACAACAGCTCTAAACTCTGTCCTGTGCCAATCTCATTGTCTCCGACACACTCACCCCGATCGCCCCAGTCGCCGAATCAATCCACCTCTTAGAGGGCCTTCCCCTCCTGTGCCTGCCCTCCACCCTGTTCTATCTTGAGCGAATCTTACTGTCTCTGACACACCTAACCTCATTACACCAGTTATTGGGTCAATGTCAATCAATCTCATTCAGAGTCTTTTTCTACTCTGCTGTCCCTTGATCCTTCCAAGCATGATATCCTTCTCCAAATACTGGTCCCTCCTGGTTACACTCCCAAAGTGTATGAGATAGAGTCTCAAAATCCTTGCCTCCAAGGAGTGGCTTGGTTTCAACCTCTCCAGGGCAGACCTGTTTCTTCTGTTGGCAGGCCATGGTATGTACAATCCTCTTCTCTAACACCACACATCAAAAGCATCAAATCTTCTGTCATCTTTGGTCATTGTCTGGCTCTCTGATGAACAGCAAGGAATTGTGAAAACTATAGCCTGGATCAGCAGTGGCATCTACTTCCTAAACAACATGCCCCTGGAAACTCAATGAACCATGATAAGTGGCAATAGTTACAGAAAGACTTCAGGTATTTTGTACATAGTGTCACTATGCAATCAATGGCAATCAACAACAACAACATAGCCTGGAACAGGTGAACCTTCTTGTAAAGCAACTAAAAAGTTAATATAAAACAAATTTTCCCTTCACTAATATGTAATTAATTTACATATTTCTCATTTCTTCATGAAGGTCCAAGTTTCTGTGTTCTATTTTATTCCTCCTGTCTAAACAGAACTCTTTAAGCTTTTCTTGTCATGCAGGACAGCTGTAATAAAATCTGGCAAGATTTTCCCGGGGGGTCGACTGTAAAACCGTTTTCGTTTCTTTTTTATTCTTAAGAAATATTTTCAGTGTGTGTAGCATACCAGGCTGAAAATATCTTTTTAGTCACCTCATTAAATATGTTACATAACTTCATCGTCAATACTTTTCTTGCAATTTTTCTTTTCATTTCACTTTATACGTTGTGTCTTTCTCCCCCTCCGCCCTGGTTTTCTTCAAGGTGCTCTTTCTCTATTTTTTTATTCTTAAATGTAAATACCTTGATATTTTACTTTGAACATAATCCTACTTAGCTTTCTCTGAGCATCCTTTTTTTAACATCTTAAGTAGTTTTATATCTATTATGATTTAAAAATACTCAAAACACATCAAACCAACTTGTCTACTTTTCTTTGCATAGTTTTGCTGCACTGCTCTCTCTTCTTTCTGGGGAGTCCTACTTGAACATGTGTTCTACCATTTGAAATTGTCCATCACCTTTCAATACTCTTCTCTTTTCATATATTGTTGAGTTTTTTTCCTGATCATTTAGCTTTTATTCATACTTAAGCTTTTATAATTTCTTTTAGCCAATTTCAAGTTCCTCAGTCATTTCTTTGGCTATTTGGAGAATGACAAGGACCATATCAAATTTTTTAAATCTGTTAAACTATTATAACTTCCAATTTTAATTTGATTTATTTCCTGTAGTTCTCATCTTTCTTCTGAAATTAGGCATCTGATTTTCCATGCTGATCATTATTTCAATTACAATCTTTTCATTAATCATGCTTACTTTTGACTCTATGCCTGAGAATTCCAAATATGTACAACATCTCTTTTTGTTGACATAGATCCTGTTACTTAAATGGTGTGCCTTAAACTTTTCTATTTCTAAAGGTAGAAATCTTATTTAAAGCTATATGGACTGAAGTGAATAGCTTTTTGTTGGTTCTTGTTTTGATTTATTGTGTCTTTAGGTGTTTTAATAGGCACTCTTTTTTTTTTTTTCTGTTAGGATTTAGTGTGGAAATCTGAAAAAAAACACAGGCAGAAATTGAACTTAATTTTATTTTAATTGTTGCTATAACTACCCTTAGTGTACCATTACCTTCAAATTCATATTGCAATATATGTGTTGGATTAGATTTTTCTCAGTCTGATCCACAGTAACTTTTAGGCATTCCTTTTATACTATGCTCCATAAAATATCTTCTCAAACTTGTGTTTCTTTCCTGTACTGCTTCAGTAATATGCCACTGTTACTGTTTACTTGAGGGAGTTCAGGTGACACTTGATGGTATACAGCAACAACTGCTACTTGTCACTCAAAGATTGTTAACCTAGTCAGATACATGTTGTTTTTGTAGTTAGGAGCCCAGTTGAGTACAACTCATAATGACCCTATGAACAACCGGTATAAACACTGTCTTATCCCACACTATCCTCACTATCTCTGATACACTTAAGCTCATTGCCACAGTCACTGTGTCAATCACTTGGTTGATGATCTCCTCTCTGTCACCACTGCTATATCCTCCCAAGCATGTCCCTTTCCAAGAAAAGCCTCTCCTAGCATATGAACATGCCAAAATATGTGAGATGGAGCATCATCCCTTTTGCTTCTAAGTAGCCCTCTGGTTTCACTGCCATACTTGTATGTTCTTCTGAAATCCATGGAATCTTCATCACTCTTCTTAATATCATAATTCAAAGGCATCAATTCTTTTATCCTTAGTCAATGGTCCCACTCTCAGATGCATATCAAGTGCCTAAAAAGAACATGGCCTGAATCAAATACACATTAATCCTCAAACTGACATCATTACTCCTTAATAATTTCAAGAGGTTCCTGACTATATACTTTCCCAGTTGACCCTATCTCTTGACTGCTGGCACCAAATGCATTGATCCAAGTAAAATAAACTCGTTAACAGTTTCAATCTTTTCTCCATATATCAAGATGTTGACTATCAGTCCAGTGGTGAGGATTTTTATTTTCCTGATACTGAAATGTAACCTATATTGAAATCTGCAGTGTTTAACCCTCTTCAGCAAGTCAGTTATATAGGAAAGATTAAATTTACATGAGGACCCTGGTGTCCCTTTATCTTGGGAGTACGGATTTGTCAGTACTTCAGTCTCTTGGAAATCTAGGAGCTAATACATTCTTTATTTTCTTCAAAGCTTACATATTTAAATACTCAACTTTAATATGCCTTAACATCAAAAGTGCTTGCTGCTCTTCTATCTTTTTTACCTTTACCATTACTCAGGAAGTTTTTGTTCTGTAGGGACAGATGGGAGAAAAGAATCTGGATAAAACCGAGTGTATCTCCCACAGTTACTTCTGTTTCTTTCTCCAAGATGTACACCTTAGAAAACGTTCTCTTAGGAATCTTGTCTGATATTTCTGTGGCTGCATGAGGAGTTCCTTGGTGAAGAACTAGTGAGTTATTGCAATTGTTAAACTCCAGACTTCCATGCTGTCTTTCCAGCTCACATATGAACTCTATTATTTTGTAAATAACGAGAGTTTAATATTTCTTGCTAGTGCCCAGTTGAGGCTGATCCAGGTAAGCAAAGACTGGTTTGCCTTTCTGCAGACCTGAAATTTTCTACAGGTATTTCAGACTAGTTGTCCATCCTGTGATCTTAGTGATGCCAAGAAGCATCATGAGCTTGCAGTTTGTCTATATTTTTCTCTTAAGACTGAAACCAACCTCGATTTTTTTTTACCTGCCCATCTTCACCCCTCTATTCGTACCCTCTCCTTGGATCCACATACACATTTTACTAGTTATCTTTTTCTATAGTAATGATCTTACACAGTATTTGAAACACTATATTCTATATTTTTGTAACATAAATTATGTCCATCTTCTCTAATATTCCAATACCTGTTATTACCTACGTGTTACTTTACTTTTCCAAACTCATCACTCATTCTCATCTCTTGCATATGAATCTGACAATGTTATACACTTCTACCTTTCTAAATGAGCACATAACATATCTCTTAAATATCCTCTCCTTGTTTTGTCATTCTTCATAACTAAGCTCATATTCTCTTTATTTACAAAGTTCACGAAAATATAATTAATTTTTTTCTTTTGTTTTCACATTAATCCTGATTCTCATTTTCATCGTTGGATCTGAAATACTTAACATAGTTATTATTTGAAAATTCATCTTCTGCAATATATGATGAATTCTTAAATATTTAGATAAACTCCCCCAAATCAAACCAATTGCCCAAGACTCATCACAACCTTATAGAGAAAAGTAGAGTTGTCCCACAGCATTTATTAAGTTGTAAATATTTACATAAACAGATTCCATGTCCTTTTCTCTCAGAACACCAGGTGAGTTTGAACTTACAACTTTTCTATTAGCAGCAATATGCTTAGTTACTGTATTACCAAAACTCCTTAACTAACAATAGACTTTAGTATGATGTACACCAGGGATTATCTTATCTCCATCCTTTTTCAGTCTATATGCAGAACAGATCATCCAGAAGGCTGGCCTCTATGAGTAGGAATGTGGCATCTTTGGAAGAAGATTCATCAACAACTTGCATTATGCAGATGACACAACCTTGCTTACTGAAACTGAGGAGGACCTGAAGCGCTTGCTGTAGAAGGTCAAGGACTGCAGTCTTTAATATGAATTAAAGCTCAACATTACAAAGATTCTCACCACTGGGATAATTGGCAGCATTATAATAGATGGTAAAGAGATTGCAATTGTTAGCAACTTTAGTTTGCTTGGCTCTAAAATCAGCAGTCTTGGTACCAGCAGTCAGAAAATCAAAAGACAAATTTCACTGGGCAAGTTTGCTGTCAGGGACCACTACAGAGTCCTGAAGAGCAACAATGTCAATCTGGAGACTAAGGTGAACCTGATCCAGGCCATAGTCTTCACAATTACTTGCTATGCATCAGAAAGCCGGACAATAACCAGGAATGATAGAAAGGGAACTGACGCCTTTGAGCTGTGGTGCTGGAGAAGAGTATTGGACTGCCAGTAGAACAAACGAGTTTGTCCTGGAGAGGGTAAAGCCAGGCTGCTCTTTGAAGTCAAGGATTCTGAGGCTTTGTCTGATATACTTTGGGCATGTTACAAGGAGGGACCAGTCCTTGGAGAGGGACATCATGCTTGGGAGGGTGGAGGGACAGTGTAAGTGAGGAACATCCTTGATAAAATGGATTGATTCAGCGACTGGTATTATGAGGGTAGGTGAGTCATAGACAATAAGGTTGGCACAGGATAGAGCAGATTTTAGGGCTATTGTACATAGGTAGGGTCACTATGAGTCACAGTTGACTTGGCGACACAAAACAGTAACAACAACATATAGATAACAAGCTTTCATTTTGTTAAAGATGCTGTAACCTCTGATATACTCAACTTTTCACATTTATTCTTAATTTAGTCTTTTATGACTCTCCATTTCCCCCTTAATAATAATTTTATGAGCTTATTGTTATCTCCATTTTACAATAGGGGAAATGAAAATTCAATAATTGAATGCATTTCCTTGGGGCATCTATACAGTACAAGTGATTTAGGATTAAAAAAAATTCAGGTGTTTTGCCTTCCAAAGATAAGCTGATTATTGTCATTAGATTTGGTGATTGTATTTCAGACATTTATTCAAGTGAAAAATTACATGTCACTCCTACCTAATAAGCTCTCTTTTATTTTTATGCAATTTAGAGGGTTTCTTTTTTCATTTTATTTTATATTGGGTTGCATACAAAATTCATGTACATTGTGTTCGACACATTCCTTTATTCACATTGTTTTCATGTGATCATTCTCATATATTTTATTTTATTAATTTAATCACCCTTGATTAATGTCCACCATCACTCCATCTTTTTAGGTACCCACTGCATCTGTCCTAATTACTTGACCCCTTTCTTCTGCCCATTAAGCTTTGTGACCCCATCATTTACCCCTGCCTGCCTCAGCTCCCCAGTTTGTTCCTCTTGCCCTCTTGGACTTTTATGCATATCTTTTAATTTTCTTTCTACTTTTACAATAATGACCTTATACAGTATTTATCCTTTTGAGACTGAGTTAGTTAACTCAGCCTAGTGCTTTCCATTGCATTCTGCCTCCAGGCCTTGTCAATGCTTTCTAGTATCTCCCAAGTTACGTGATATTTTTTCAAAACCTTTGCTCCTGAGTGCTTCATAGTATTCCATTGTGTGAATAGAACACATTTTTTTCAGTCCATTCATTTGTTGTTGGACATTTGGGTTTTTTCCATGTTCTTGTCATTGTGACTAACATTGGTATGTATGTTGGTGTTGTTGGTATGTACTGTTGAGTCGCTTGTAATTCATAGCGACCCTATGTACAACAGCTCTATACTCTGCTCTGTCCTGTGCCAATCTCATTGTCTCCGACATACTCATCCCAATTGCCCCAGTCACCAAATCAATCCACTTCCCAGAGGGCCTTCCCCTCCTGCGCCTGCCTTCCACCCTCCGAAGCATGATGTCCCCTTCCAAGGACTGGTTCCTCCTTACAACATGACCAAAGTATGTCAGATGAAATATCAGAATCCTTGCCTCCAAGGAGCAGCCCGGTTTAACCCTCTCCAGGATGTTGTTGTTGTTATGTGCTGATGAGTCGCTTGCGCCTCATAGTGACCTTATGTACAACAGCCCTAAACTCTGCTCTGTCTTGTGCCAATCGCACTGTCTCTGACACTCCCATCCCGATTTTCCCAATCACTGAATCAATCCACCTCATAGAGGGCCTTTCCCTCCTGCTCTGTCCCTCCACCTTCCCAAGCATGATGTCCCTCTCCAAGGACCCGTCTCTCCTGGCAACATGTCCAAAGTATGTTAGACTGAGCCTCAGAATCCTTGCCTCCAAGGAGCCACCCGGTTTAACCCTTTCCAGGATAGTGGTGTATAAGTCTTCATTTATGTTTCAGTTCTCATTTCCTTGAGGTATATTAGTAGCAGTGGAATAGCAGGCTTATATGGAATTTCTATGTTCAGCTTTTCTGAGGAAATATGAAACTGATTTCCAGAGTATTTGTACCAATTTGCAATTTCACCAGCAGTGTTTAAGGCTTCCAATCTCTCCATATGCACTGCTACACTTATTGCTTGCCGTCCTTTTAAAATTTGCAACTGCTACTGGGGTGAGATGGTATCTTATTGTGGTTTTGATTCACAGACCTCTGATTGGCAAACATTTTGAGCATTTCTTCATGTCTAGTGATCATGTCTAGGGATGATAGAAAGAGAATTAATGCCTCTGAGCTGTGGTGCTGGAGAAGAGTGTTGAGTATACCATGGACGGATAGAAGAACAAACAGGTTTGTCCTAGAGAAGGTGAAGCCATAATGCTTCTTGGAGTCAAGGATTCTGAAGCTTCATCTGACATACTTTGGGCATGTTGCAAGAAGGGACTGGTCCTTGGAGAGGGACATGAAGTTTGGGAAAGTGTAGAGATGGCGCAGAAGAGGAAGACCCTCAATGAGATGGATCAATTCTGTGAGTGGAGTGGTGGGAATGAGTGTGTTTGATACAGTGAGGTTGGCACAGGATAGAACGGCATTTAGGGCTCTTGTACATAGGGTCGCTATGAGTGCAAGCGACTCGATGGCACATAACAACAACGACAACAACAGTGATCTTGATTCCCAAATTTAACTAAAATTGTTACCCATCTTAGGGCTTCCAGCTCCCTAAACTGAAGAAAGAAAAGATAAAAAAGATTTAATTTTTATAGACTATCTACTCCTTATTCAAGATTTAGAATAAAAATTCTGATCAGATTTTGTTTTTTTGACAATGTGGATAAGTTTTTGTTAAAAGAAAATTAGAAACCAAGTATTCTCACTAGATTTAGTGGTCTGTTGGTTTGTTGTTTATTTTTTCTTTCAAATCCAGTAATAATTTATAATCTTTGAAAGAAATGATTTGAAGTTTAATTGTTATATAGGCACCTGGGTAGCTAGAAGAATCTTAGGCTACTAACCAAAACATCAGAAGTTTGCATCAACCAAAAATATAGGGAAAATAATTGATAATCTCTCTTCTACAAAGTTATTAAAGGCCTAAAACATCAATAACAGTATTTTCGTTGTTTTATTTCGAAGGTGCATATGTCAATGAGAACATTTCATTGCATGCTTAAAAAATAGTATTCACATATCTCTTTGTAGAAGAATTTCATAGTTAGAAAAATATATATATATATGTAGAAAGATCTTCTAGGAAGGCAGTAAGATTTTGATAATGCCACTCTGAACCAGCATATATTTGAGCATGTTATCAGAAAGGACCAGTCTATAAAAAATTATATCGTGCTCGGAAAATAGAAGACCAGCAAAATCAGGATTAAGGAGATTGATATGTGACTGTAATAATGGGCTTGAACACAGTGGAGATTGTGAGAATAGTTAAGGATCAGGCAAAATTTTTATTTGTTGCACATAGGGTTGCTATGAATCAGAATTGACTTGATGGCATCGAACAACAACAGAAGTACCTCAGAAAAAATGTCAGGCAATTTCATTCAGAAAACTCATCCATAGAAACCTTTATGAATGGAATCATCATAGGCCAGAAATAATTCAATGTCAACTGCACTGGTTTGCGTGAATGTAAAAATGGTATCAATTCTGTGCCTTTCTAGAATGAGAAATAAGCTAGGATAACATCCCATTTAAGTGATGGTTAAGATGTGTTCTCCATTCCTTAATATTTAGTTTACCTTTTAGTACACATTTATTCAGTTTCAAATTACATTTTGTTCGATTAAGACCAGTTAACTAAATTTAGCTATTAGAAATTGTAGCTGATCAGAACATAAGCTTATTAAATATCCATCAGGTATTCCATAAATATTGACCTGACACTTACTATAACACAGTATGCAGAGGGAGAGACTTTATTAAGATGTAGTTCCTGTGTTTAAAAAGTTGTTTAGTGTTATTATTATAACTTATTATTGTTGTTTTTGTTGTTAGGTGCTGTGGAGTCTTAAACAACTCATAGTGACTCTATGAACGAAAGGCCTGTACACTGTTCAAAGAGTTTCCGGAGGCAAGCCATTTTGGAAGTGGATGCCACTTCTGCTTCCAGGCTAACTTATCATTGTTGTTGTTATTGTTAAGTGCTGTCTAGTCGCAGGAGACTCATAGCGACCCTATGAAGGAGAGTCCTCGACGCTTGGGTGCCTTTCATCCTCTCTCCCGGTTCATAGGGTTCCATGAACCTGGAACTTATCATTAGTTAACAAAAACAGGAGTTACGAGTTTTACTTAGTGTTTTTACAAAGCATGTACAGGATGTTAAATTCTGAAATATCTTCTTAGAAATAATTTCAGAATCCCCATTACGAGTTTTACTTAGTGTTTTTACAAAGCATGTACAGGATGATAAATTCTGAAATATCTTCTTAGAAATAATTTCAGAATCTCCATTAAACTAAGTGGGGAGCATTGTCATTATATCCTAATAGAAACAACCTGGGATAGAGAAAGCTAAGAAATAAAGAATGGTTGAAATCCAAGAACTGTGTAAAATGAATATGTAATTAGGCATTATTTGTATGACAACAGTGCAGAATAAGGGATTCATAGCAAAGTAGACTGAAGTAGGGATTGAGGGGGGAGGAAATTACGAAACAGTGAATGATTTTTTTTAAGTGAACTGGAAGAGAAGATAGGGAAGAAACTGTACAACAACTGATAAGTGAAAATGTAATTTTTCTGTAAATGTTTGTTAAAATCACAATAAAAATAATTCAAAAGAAAATGGTTGGATTTAAGAACCCAGTAAAACTACTCTGTATAGAGATAAAAATAATTATAAAATACCTTTCTAGCCAGATTTTTACAAAGGCAGAGGATTGACCACAGATTAATTTGCAAAATATGTATTTTAAGATCTATCCTGAAGTACAATGCTGTCAGTGATAAGATAACATACAGACGGAAGACCTGTTAATAGGACCATTATTCAAATTTATGCCAATTACTAAAGATAAAAATGAGGAAAATGAGGATTTATACTAACTTCTGCAGCCTGAAATTGACTGGAAATGCCATCTAGATTCATTAATAATGACTAAATGTAAAAGTTGGAAACAAAGAATGATTGGGAGTTGAAAAATGTAATCTTTGTGATAGAAATAAGATTAGATATGGAATAATCAATTTTTCTTTTAACAATAACTTATTCATTGCAAATGCCATTGCCATGTGGAACACAAAAGAACCAAATTGACAAAGAGACGTTGGAGGGACTGAATATCATCAGTTAAAACAAGGCTGTGATTTGCTTACATAAGTATTCAAATTAAAGCTGTAGAAAATCAAAACAAGTCTATGATAGCCAAAATATGGCCTTGACTTTATTCTGTCTAAATTTAAAACAATCCCCAGAACTGATAGGTAGGTCTATACTATATTATATATTCATGAAGAAAGCAAAGGTCATTTAAAAGGCAATATATATCAAAAGAGACTCTTAAACTTGCTCGTTAGTATGTTGTCATTGTTGTTATTATGTGCTGTTGAGTTGTCTGCAACCCATAGTGACACTATGTATAACAGCTCTGGTGGAGGTACAGTGCAAGAGAGGAAGACCCCAGATGAGATGGATTGACATAGTAACTTGGGCAATGGTGGTTGTTGTGTCAGGATATGTGAGACTTGCTCAAGACATGGTAGGCTCTTTAATATAGATAAGCTAAAATAAAAGGAAAAATGATGAAAAAAGAGAATTGACAGAGTTCAAAGGGTAGCTCAAGAAGAAAAAAACAAAATATAATTAAATGTACAAATAGGTAGAAAAGTTTGACATTACTAAATTTATTGTTTCTCAAACAAACATAACTATCTTGGAGCAAGTGCAGCAAGAAACCTCCTCAGAAGCAAAGACGGCAAACTACAAATGCTGATGAAGTTGTGGAGAAACTGAAACCCTTATTCACTGTTGGTGGCAGTGTAAAATGGTGCAACCACTTTGGAAGGCAGTATGACATTTTCTCAAAAAGTTGGAAATAGAAATACCATTTTATCCAGCAATTCCACTACTGGGAATATATGTTAAAGAAACCAGAACTGCCACCCAGGAAGGTATATGCACACCCATGTTTATCGCTGCTTTGTTCACAACAGCAAAGAGTTAGAAACAACAAAGTGCCCATCAACAGACAAATGGATAGAGAAGCTATGGAATAGTCACACAATGGAATACTATGCTACCTTGAAAATCAAGGAACTCATGAAATATTATTCAAAATGGGTGACCCTGGAGGACATTATGCTAAGTGAAATATCTCAGTCACAAAAGGACAAATATTACATAATGCCAAATGGGACTGAAATCAGGATTGGGGGAAAACTAAGGAAAGAGGAGATAAATAATCCACACGGCATTGAAACAGATGAGGGAAAGAACTGTTTAAAAGGGACATTGTTGTTGTTGTTTTTGATTGTTGTCAAGTTGAGATAGACTCATAGTGACTCTATGAACAAAAGACCTAATGCCTTTACTTTGTTGTTGTTATGTGCCGTCGAGTTGCTTGCGACTCATAGCGGCCCTATGTACAACAGCCCTAAACTCTACTCTGTCCTGTGCCAATCGCACTGTCTCTGACACACCCCCCCGATTACCCTAGTCACTGAATCAATCCACATCATAGAGGGCCTTCCCCTCCTGCGCTGTCCCTCCACCCTACCAAGCATGCTGTCTCTCTCCAAGGATGGGTCCCTCCTTACCACATGTCCAAAGTATGCCAGATGGAGCCTCAGAATCCTTGTCTCCAAGGAGCCACCCAACTTAACCCTTTCCAGGATGAATCTGTTTGTTTTCCTAGCAGTCCATGGTAACCTCAATACTCTTCTCCAGCACCACAGCTCAAAGGCATCAATTCTCTTTCTATCCTCCTAAGTCATTGTCCAACTCTCTGATGCATAACAAGTGATGGCAAAGACCATGGCCTTTCTGTGGCTATCATATTTTTTCCAAGTTTACAGTTTCCAGAGTCATGTGGCTTAGTAAGTGGATGCCACCCCTGCTTCCCAACCTGTTTTACAACTGGAAGCTCCACCAAACACTGCCCACAATGGGAAATCATTCTGATATTTGATATCCCCATGGCACAAGGTTCAGCATCATAGCAAACCCAGATTACCTCCTATAGCACATTGACAAAGAGTTATATGCAAAGTGGAAGAACGTCCCTCAAGATATAACAGCACTAGTCTCTCTCATTTAGTAGTAGTTAAGTGTTATTGAGTCAGATATGTCTCAGAGTAAACTTTGCACAAAAAATGTGAACTCTGTTTTATTTTTTTTTCCACTTAAATGAACTCTGTTTTATGATTAACATAATTTCTGTACAGTTATAAGAGAGCTGTAAAGTTTCCAGAGGCAACTAGTTTAGGAAGTGGATGCTACTCCTGTTTCCCAATGTGAATTAATTTGGAAGCTCATCCAACCACTGTACATAATGGGTATCCATTATAGCATTGACATGGCTATGGGATAGTGTTCAATATTACAGCAACTCCTAGTTCAACACAGCAAATAAACAAATGGTTGCTGTGTCTTTTAAAGAATATTCTTCTAAAATTATTAAACTTGGCCCTCGGGCCTGTGGCCCTCGAGCCCTACAGGATTTTAAAGCCAAGGCCTTGATCAGGGTTCCACCCTTCCCCTTAGACTAAGGTTCAAGGGCCACCCAGTTTTGAGGGGGGGAAGACCAGTAGCACACAACAAAAAGGACCCCAGAAACTTCACTTGCCTGACTGTCATCAAGACAAAATCATCACCAAGATGACTGCCAGCCAGCCAGTCAACTTCCAGAGTGGATATATGATTAGGTATTATTTGCATGACAAGAGTTCAGAATAAGAGCTGCATAGTAAAGTGGACTGGGGGGTGGGGAACTGTATAACATTTTTTTCCCCCTGAAGAGAAAAGCCAACTGAGAAGGAGGGGTGGGGAGGGAGGAAACTGTGCAACAATGAATGAATGAATGAATGAATGGAAATCCAAGTTCTCTATAAACTTTCATTGTTATTGCTGTTGTTGTTGTTAAGTGCCGTTGAGTCGCAGATGACTCATAATCTCAATTAAAAAAAGAAGCAAAGATGGAAAGACTTTGTCTTACATACTATGGGCATGTTCTCAGGAGAGGCTAATCCCTGGAGAAAGTCATTGTACTTTGAAAAGTAGAGGTGGTGTAAAAAGCTCTTCAATGAAAAAGACTGATACAGTGTCTCCAGCAAAATCTTTAAAAGCAAAGTTTGAAGATGGTAGAAAACAACAATAACATAATATGGGTATATTTTAAACTGATAGGAAACAAGTATATGCATATGTAATAATATGTATATATAATATGTAATAATATCTTCAGGGAATTAGGAATTAAAATTTTTTAAAGACCATTAATTAACAAACTGTCACAGAGATTTCAGTCCATTTTTTAATGCCATGTTTAGAATAGTATTAAACTAATTCTCCACTGGGTTTCTAAGATTGTCAACAAAAGAATACTGCCCATCTTTCTTCCACGAAATTGTTGGTGGGTTCACACCACCAGAAAGGAGCTGCCGTTGGGTTAGCAGTGTTGCTCTCCATGTGCTATGATACCAGACCTCATTTTTGCAGATATTTAGTTACATATTTTCTCTTGAGAGTGCCATTTTATGTTTTCCACAAGCTTTGGAACAGTCTGCTCTGTTTTAGTTAGACTCTGAGTATTTTTAGATATCTTTTGTGGTTTCTTTTCTCCATATAGATTGTTTAAGAGTTTGTTGTTTATTTTGTCACATTTGTGAATTTTCAACTTTATTTCTCGGCTTATTTCTAACTTTAATCCACTGTAGTTGTAGAACATGCCTTATGTGATTTCAGAATTTTAAGATATACTGTGACTTGATTTGTGTTCTGTCATATTGTCTATGTTGTTACTGTTGTTATGTGCATTTGAGTCAACTGTGCCTCATAGAAACCCTATAAATAATAGCTTTGAATTTTGCCTTATCCTGAGCTATTCTTACTGTCTCTGACATACCTGTCTCCATTCACACAGTCATTGAGTCAAATCCCTTCATTCAATTCACCTCATTCAGAGTCTTCTCCTGTGTTGTCCCTCCACTCTTCTAAGCATAATGTTCTTCTCCAAGGACCTGTCTCTCCTGGCCACGTGTCCAAAGTATGTGAGATGGAGCTTCAAAATCCTGCCCTGAAAGGAGCAGCTTGATTTTACTTTCTGCAGGAAAGACCTGTTTTGTTGTTTTGTTTTTTTTGTTCCCCTTGGTGGTATATGGTATGTTCAACATTCTTCTCCAGCACCACAAATCAAAGGCATTGACCCTTCTTCTGTCACCTTTAGTCACTGTCCAGCTCTCAGATTAATAGCAAGTAATTGTAAAAAGCATGACTTGCATCAGGCACACTTTAAACTGACAGTGTTACTCTTCAGCACTCTGGAGAGATCCCTGATAGCAAATTTTCCCAGTAAAATTTGTCTGACTTCTTGAGTACTGGTACCAAGAGTGTTGATTGTGGAATCAAGCAGGGTGAAAATGTTAACATTTTTAATCTTTCACCGTCTATCATGATGTTTCCAATTGGACCAGTGGTGCCAATATTTTTTCTTATTATTTTCTTATTCTTGAGCTTTAATTCATATTGAAGACTGTAGTCCCTGACTTTCTGCTGCAAATGCTTCAAGTTCCCTTCTATTTCAGTGAGCAACATTGTGTCATCTGAATAACACAGGTTGTGGATGAATTTTCCTCCAATTCTGAAGCTATATTCCTCTTCATAAAGTCCAGTCTCTCAAATTACCCATATAACATCTAGATTGAAAAGATATGGCAAAAAAAAATACATCCTTGATGTACTCTCTTCTTGATTTTGAAACATGCAGTGTTTATTTGCTCTGTTCTGACTAATGCTTCCTGATCTAAGTATAGGTTTATCATGAGCACAATCGTGTGCTCTGGGATTACTATTCTTCTCAATGTTCATGACAATTTGTTGTAATCCACAGAGCCAAATGCCTTTGCATAGTCAATGAAACACAGATAGACATACTGGTACTCTGGTACCCTCTGCTTTCAGCCAAGATCCATCTGGCATTGGTGATGATGTCCTTAGTGTTACAGCCATTTTTAAATATGACTTGTATTTTTGGTAGGTTCCCTGTTGATTCTCAGGTATAGAGTAATCCATGTGCACTGCATACATATGTATTTCCTTCTATTGTTGAATAAAGTATTGTAAGCATACCTGCTAATTCTAGTGAATATTATTTTTTACATTCTTCATTCTTATTACTATTTGTCAAAGCTTTCTATCAATTTTCAAAAGTTGTATGTTGATATTGCAAACAATTATTATGTTGTTGTTATGTTCTATTGAGTTGGAACTAAGTCATAGCTTGAGCTTCTAGTGAGTTGTCAAAGGCTATAAATAAATCACAAAGGAGACTGCCCATATTTCTCCCAAGGAAATGCTATGATACACTTTTCTATTTCTTTCCTGTGATTCCATAAAAAGTTAGTATTTTTACCTTTTTCTTTCCCTAAGACAAAGGCCTTCAATATAGATTATACCTCAACATTGAGAAAAAAAGTGTCCTCACCATTGAATCAATATGTCACATTATGATAGAGCAAAGATTGAAATTATCAATGATTTCATCTTACTTGGATCCACAATCAACATTCTTGGTAACAGAAGTCAAGAAATCAAAGCATATGTTGAATTTGCTGCCAAAATTTGTCCAGAGTGCTGAAGAGTAACAGTGCCAGTTTAATGAGTTAAGTGCACCTAATCAAATCAATGATGTTCTCAATTACCTCCTATGTGATGCTGGAGAAAAGTATTGAATAAATAAAACCATAAGCTGCTAGGAGAACAAACAGGTTTGTCCTAGAGAGGATGAAATCTGACTTCTCCTTGAAGGCAAAGATTCTGAAGCTCCATCTGATATAATTTGGGCATGTCGCAAGGAGTGACCAGTCCTCGGAGAGGGACATTATACTTGGGAGGGTAGAGAGACAACACAAGAGAGGAAGACCATGGATGAGACAGATTAACTTAGTGACTGGGGTAATGAGGTAGGTGTGTCAGAGACAATAAAGTTGGCTCAGGAGAGAACAGGGTTCAGAGCTGTTGCACATAGGGTCGCTATGGTTTGAAGGCAACTTGACAGCACATAACAACAACAACAACATCAACAACTACCTATGTATCTGAAAATTGAATAATGATTAAGGGTAACATAAGAAGAATTGATGTTTTGAACTGTAATGTTAGAGGATAGTATTGAATATCCTGTGGACTGCCAAAAGAAAAAAGAAGTTTCTTTTGAACGAAAGGCAACCAAGGTACTCTTTATAGGCACCTTTGTTTCGCATACTCTGGGTATGCTGTCAAGAAGATGCAGTCCTTGGGGAAAGACTTCATGTTGGGGAAGGTGGAGGGGCAAAGAAAAAGATCTTCAAGAAGATGGGTTGACACAATGACTGTGACGCTGATCTCAAGCATATCAGAGATGGTGAAAATGGCACAGGGAATATTCAAATCTCTTCCTCCTGGGGGTCACTATGAATTGTAGTCAACTTGGTAGCATCTAACAAACACAACAGAGACAGAGAGGAAGCCAAGCGTATCAGTAACAGACCAATTCCCTCAAGTCTTAGATATCTGACACCATTTAAAAGAATGTGTCAATTTTACATACGTCAACCCATCTCAGAGTTTCTGGTTCACAATAGATATTACCTATGTTACTGGTTTATAGGATTACATGGCCAGAGTATGTAGCTTGGAGAAATCGGAATAAAAATATACAAGCAAGTAAGCAAGCAAGCAAGCAAACAAACAACCCAAAAGGTACTCTCGATATAGTAACTATTCCACACAATTGAATTAAACATTTTCTCCTAAAAATAAATATGTGCTCTCTCCTTCAGTGCATGGCTAATGCAGTGGTAAAGTGCCTCTGATGTGCTCCCTCTTCTTTTTAATCCGTTACATCTCTGATCTATTCTCATTACTTGCAAATACATCAAAGGAAAATTTAAAAAATTGCATTTAGAGATGATGATTGGCATGAGTTATAATGGCAGAATCTCTAAGATTTATAGTCTCTTTATATAGTCCCTTTCTCTACTCTGTAACAGTCCATTTCATATTGGAAAAATTTGTTTATACTTAGGTTTTCCAGAACTTTTTTTTTCATTTTTAGCCAACTTCTAAGTGCTTTCTCCTCTTTTATTTTAAAAGAAACTTGAGACTTTTGTATCTATTAAGGAAGAAGAAAGCATCGTTGTTGTCCAGCTTCCCTCCAGTTATCCTTCACTTGCACAGACTGTATGACTCATCTTTCCTAGAAATACAACAATGAGATCATCGTGTCTGTTTCCTTCCTACTCAGTACAGTTGAAACGTTTTCTTCTATGTTCAGAGATTTTTTTTTCTTTTTGAAAAGTCTGTTGCTTATAAATATATGAGAGTTTGATTATGTAATTGGATTATAGCAAGAAAGAAAATGAGCGGAGCTAAACACATTATTTTTCAGGAAGCTCAATCCTATATCTTTAAAACTAAAATTGTGTAAAAGACAAAAGAAGATTGATATATGTATATCTGTATATATATGTATATGTACATATGTATTATTTCTGTTGTGTACTGTCAATTTGGAACTGACCCATAGTTGACCCTTCATGAGTTTTCAGAGGCAGTTAATCTCATTGAAAGATATTATCCATCCTTTTTCCACGCAGTAGGAGGTGGATGCATGTTATTGTTGTGTACCATTGAGTTGAACGCTGTGCCTTTGGGATTGCAATGCATCTTCTTAACACTAGGCCATCAGAGATCCCTATGTGTGTGTGTGTTGTTGTTGTTGTTAGTTGCTGATGAGTCGAACATGATTTATAGTGACCGTATACCATCCTCACACTTCCTGGCACACAAGAGCCCACTGTAGCAATCATCATGTCAATCCACTTGGTTGAGGATTTTCCTCTTCACTGATCCTGCATCCTTCCCAACATCATGTCCTTCTCCAAGGAATAACCCCTCCTAGCAACATGTCCAAAGTATGTGAGGTGAAACCTCATCATTCTTGCCTCCAAAGAGCATTTCAGCTGCACCCTCTCCAAGACATACTTATTCTTTCTCTTGGCCATGCATGGAATGTTCAGTGCTCTTTTCCAACACCACATCTTAAAGACATCAATTCTTTTTCTGTCATCCTTATTCATTGTCCAGTTCTTGAATGCATAGCTACTAATCTGAAAGACCATGAACTGAATCAGATACATCTTATAGCTTTATTATATAATGGTAGAATATAAGTAAACATATTGCATATACACTAGTACACTTCAGCTTTAAAATTCTTGTTTATTTTAAAATTGTTTGCAGTCTAAAAATGTGGATAATAATTTCTGATTTTCTAAGTTATTAATGTTCAAGGATCATTTTACGAGAATATTCTAAAGTTGTCTTTGGAGTTGAAGTGTAATAAAATTCCAGAATTATCTCCAGCTGCAAAAATATGGTTATTCTCCACCCAAAAGTCTTACATAATAAATGAAAATGAGTAAGTGAGGAAGCAGAACACTAAGAAAATACCCAAGTGGTTTCCAAATAACACTAGTTATATATAGTTAGATTCAAACTAGAAGTAATCTTGGGATCTCTCATAAAAATTTACACTTAAAAATATCTTTAAAAGTGTAAGTTCAGAAATTTACAGCTGACATAGATTCCAGAGGTATGAAGATCATTAGACTATGAGTAAGATAACTTAGCTTGTAAGGCAGTTTTGTTATTTATAAGCAACGTAGAAGAGTTAAGAAATATACCCTCTCTTAGCTTATTAGCTAAAAGGCCTAAATGTCTGCTACTTCAGGCATATTAACATCATATTAGAACTCAAAGAATCAGAGCTTGAATTAGAGCAGATATCAATTTAATTTAATCTAATTGAAATGTTCAGGACAATTTGATTAGGAACTGATGTTTGAGTTGAGTATGGTTATTATCTACATAGCAAGATACAAATCCTGACCGCTCTTATATAACCTTATACAACGATTTAGAAATGTAAAGATGATTAAGCCATGATTGATGCTGAGAAAATGTTTATATTTACAAAGATCAAATAAACTTTTCTTTCTTTTTTTTTAATAAATTGTCATGTCCACAATGGAGTGCAGTTAAAATATACATACCAAAGATTTACATATGTCTGCCTCTTTTTTCTCTTTCTTGTTGCCTAAAGTCAGAATTGACTCATCATTTCTTTTCCAGTAACAGAGCAGTTAGTAGATCTGAAGAGAGTGCTTTTGGGTTGGCAGCACAATTCTTACCACTAAGCCATCAAAGTTCCCTGAGAAAACTGTTACTTTCTTTTTTCTTTTTTGAATTTGAAGTTGTTGAACATTCCTCCCCCCCCTTACCCCAACACTCACCCTGTAATGTACCCCTTGTTCCAGATTGTTGTGATAGGTATAATGCTTAATCATATATTCCTTTTGGACAGTTTTTCCCCTCATCTGTTTTAAGGCAGTGTTCATTATCTATCCACTCTTTTCTCTTAATAGGATCACCTTTGTAAAACCCTTTTGGACACAGTCCAAACACTGTTTTCTCTTGTAACCCCATTGCCATTCACAGCTTTCAAAATCAGGCACAACTTTTCTAGTTTCTCAAAATAATTATAACTAGATTCCTCTCTTTCCAAAAATTTTCAAAGTAAATTTGTCTTATATTAATTCAACTTTAGTTTATCCTTTTCAATGAGAGACCATGGACCCAGGAATATCACTGCTAATTTCAGATTAATCCTGACTAAAAGCAAAGAATATCATAAGAATGTCTATTTGTGCTTTATTGGCTATACAAAGGCATTTGCCTGTGTGGATCATAAGAAATTATGGTTTTTACTGAGAAAAATGGGAATGCAAGGACATTTAATTGGGCTCATGTGAAACAGAGCAAAGAAACACTTGCTTTTATTGTTGTTAGGTGTCTTCAAGCCAAGTGTAACCCACAGTGACCTTATGAAACAACGGATGTGAGCCCTGCTCTATCCTGTGCCATCATCATTTCCTGACACACCAAAGCCCATTGCTGCAGTCAGTGTGTCAATTGACTCGGTTGAGGGTCTTTATCTCCTTCATTTACCCTTCACTTTTCTGAGAATGGTGTCCCTATTCAAGGAATAGCTCCTCCTAGCAACATGCCTGAAATAAGTGAGGTGAAATCTCATTATTCTTGCTCCCAGGAAGCACTCTGGCTGTACTTTCTGTAAAATATATTTGTTTATTCTTTTGACAATCCGTGGAATGGTCAGTACTCTTCTTTAATACCACAGCTCAAAGATATCAATTGTTTTTCTGTCATCTTATTCATTGTCCATGTCTCAGGTGTATAGCAAGTGACTGAAATAACCGTGGTATAAATCAGATACACCTTAGTCCTCAAACTGACATCATTCCTCCTTCAAAAACTTGGAGATGTCCCTGGTGGTAAATTTTCTCAGTGAAATATGTCTCCTCATTTCCTGTTGCTGGTACCAGGGTTGTTGATTGTACATACAAGAAATATGAAGTTGTTGACAGTTTCAGTCTTTTCTTCATCTATCATGGTACTACACTGTTGATGAAAAGGTAAGGAAAAATGAAGCAGCTTCCATAACTAAAAAGTCTATTTCTATATCCATCTTGAAATGCAATGCTGTAAAAGACAGGATACTATCCATATGTATACTAGGAAGACCTGTTATTATCATTATCATTCAAATATATGCATAAACAACCAGGGCCAAAGAGGAGGATTTAAATGATTTATAGCAACTTTTGGGAGGCTGGGCTGTATGAGGAGGAATGTGCACCAGGATTGGAGGAAGATTTATCAACAACCTGCAGATTACACAACCCTGTTTAACAGCTGAAACTGAGGAGGACCTGAAGGGCTTACTGCAGAAGACCAAAAAGTGCAGCCTTCAATATGGATTGAAACTCAACATAAAGAAAACAATTAATCTCACCACTGGGACAATTGGCAGCATTATGATAGATGGTGAAGAGATTGAGATGATAGCTTTAGTTTGCTTGGCTCCACCATCCCTACTCTTGGTACCAGAAGCCAGAAAATCAAGAGACGAATTACATTGGGAAAGTCTACTGTCAGGGACCTCTCCAGAGTACTGAAGAGCAACGATGTCAGTCTGTGCCTGATCCAGACCATAGTCTTTGCAATTGCTTTCTATGAATCAGAAAGCTGGACAATGACTAGGGATGATAGAAGGAGAATTGATGCCTTTGAGTTGTAGTCCTGGAGAAGAGTGTTAAATATACCATGGACTGCCAGGAGAACAAACAGTTCATTCTAGACAGGGTGAAACCAGCCTGTTCTTTGGAGGCAAGGATTCTGAGGTTTTATTTGACATAGTTTGGGCATGTTGCAACAAGTGACCGGTCCTTGGAGAAAGACATCATGCTTGGAAGGTTGAGGGACAGAGAAAGAGAGGGAGACCACAGATTAAATGGATTGATTTAGTGACTGTATAATGAGGATAGGTGTGTCAGAGGCAGTAAAGTTGGCACAGAATAGAGCAGGTTTCAGGGCTGTTGTACATAGGGTAGTTATGGGTCACAAGTGATTCATCGACACGTAATACCAACCAACCAACTTTTGTAGGTGGAAACCAATTGGACATGCAACCAAGAATCTTTGATAATAATGGGTAATTAGAATGCAAATGTTGAGAACAGGGAAGAAGGATCAGTTATCAGAAACCAATGGTAAGAATTTTTGTTTTCTTGATATTGAGATACAATACATATTAAAGGCTATATTTTTGATCTTTTGCAACAAGTGCTTCATGTCCTTCTCACATTCAGCAAGTGAGGGGGGCACCCATTGGGTCCTAATTAGTTTAAACAAGAAGCTTCTTGCCCACAACTGACTGTTAATCTAATAAAAAAAGACCTACTTTCTGGATCCCAACTGCTTTAAAACAAGGGAACATTGCATGGTTTAAATTAGGAAGATGTACATCAGGGTTGTGTCTTTCATTCCTATCTACTTAATTCATATGATGAGCAATTTATTCGAGAAGCTCAAGTCTATGAAGAAGAATGTGGCATCAGGATTAAAGGAACACTTATCATTTAATCTTTGTTATGCAGAAGATACTACATTGCTTGCTGAAAGTTAGAAAAATTTGAAGTATTTGCTGCAGAACTTTAAATTCTTCAGCCTTCAATATGGATTGCATCTCAATGTCAAGAAAACAAAAATCCTTACCACTGGACCTATAGGTAACATAATTATAGATGGAGGAAAGAGTGAGACTGTCAATGACTTCACTTTACTTGGATCCACAATTACATTTGGTACCATCATTCAGGAGATCAAGAGACATATTGAACTGGGTAAATATGTATCAGTAATCCCTCCAAATGACTGAGAAGCAATAATATCAGTTTGAATTTTAAAGTGTGCCTTATTTAGGTGATGGCCTTTGCTGTAATTGGCTATTTATACTAGAGAAGGACAATGAATAAGGATAACAGAAGAATTGACATCTTTGAGTTGTGGTGTTGAGAAGAGTACTGAACATCCCATTGATTGCCAGAAGGACAAACAAAAATGTCTTGGAGAAAGTGCAACCAGAGTGCTTCTTGGAGGCAAATATGATAAAGCTCCATCTCACACATTTTGGGCACGTTGCTAGTAAACTTCATTCCTTGGAGAGGAACATCTTGTTTGTAAAGATGGAATAATGGTGAAGGAGATGAAATTTTCAACCAGGCAGATTGGAACAATGACTCTAGCAATGGGCTCAAGTATGTCAAAGAATGTGAAGGTAGCATAGGATAGGACAGGACAGGGTTCATATCGGCTGTTGATAGGATTGCTAGCTGTGAGCTATACTTTACTTGATGGCATCTAACAACAAAAAACACAAAAACAACAATCAAAACGGAAATTGTCTTTAAGCCCAATGGAATCATAGTGGCAAGAATCTGATCTGCAATCCCAAAGGCAAGTGGTTCAAATATACCAGCTGCTGCATGGGAGAAGAATGATCAATAATCTCCCGTGTGATTAATGCCCTCTCAAAACCTACTGGAGGGTTGGTTCTAACCTGATGATACACAACAACATCAACAACTTTAAACAAAATTTTATTGTCTTCCACTCACTTCTGAGTGATGACAATTTTCTTTGTAACAGAGAATAAAATATTTGTAACAGAATAAACGTTTTATTGTTCTATGCCATTTTCACAATACTTGCCATATGTGAGTCTACTGTGATTATTGTCAGTATTTCTCATTGAAGGTTTCTTTGCTTTTTCTTATCTTGTATTTTACTGAATACAATGCCTTTTTTAGTGATTGATATTTCCTGTTGATATGTCCAAAAAAGCTGAAAAGTTGCTATTTTTGACCCTCAGGAGCATTTATTCTCAAATTGATTTGCTCCTTGTTTTGAAATTCTATGGTATATTCAACATGGTTAACAAACACCATGCTTTGAATGCATTAATTATTTAGTCTTCCCTTTTCATTATGCAACTTTAACATTTATATGAAATAGAAATAACGCAGCTATAGAATCAATGATTTGTTTGCAGATAAAATAGCCTAAGGACAGTCCATTTGTTGAAATATGTCAATTGGGAAGGTCAATTCCTTCAGCCTTGTTTCTTGCAAATTTTTTCAGAGCAGCTTGAACTTCTTCCTTTGTCACCACAGGCTCCTGCTTATACGTTCTTTAATGAAATTCTTGTCTGCCAATTCCTTTTGGTACAATGACTCTGTATACTTTTTCCATATTCTTTTAATGCTTCCTGTATCATTTAATATTCTACCCCAAACATACTTAAATATTGCAACTTGAGACTTGAATTTGTTTGACAGCATCAGCATCATGATGGATGGTGAAGAGATTGAGATTGTTGACAGCTTTAGTTTGCTTGGCTCCACAATCCACACTCTTGGTACCAGAAGCCAGGCATTAGGAAAGTGTGTTGTCAGAGACCTCTCCAAAATACTGAAGAGCAATGATGTCAATCTGAAACTAAGGTGAGTCTGATCGAGGCCATAGTCTTTACAATCACTTGCTATGCATTAGAAAGCTGGACAATGACTAGGGATGATATAAGGAGAATCAATGTCTTTGAGCTGTGGTGCTGGAGAAGAATTTGTCCTGGAAAGGGTTAAACCGGGTGGCTCCTTGGAGGCAAGGATTCTGAGGCTC